>NC_061122.1:124060657-124660657 GCF_002878395.1 Capsicum annuum | reverse complement strand
AATGTAAAATTCAATATATTTAATACCAATCTCCATATTTTTTTTGTTGTTACTGAATTTTGTATTTTCTTAGTTAGCCACCATCGTACCTGTGTATTATCTATTCATATAATAAATTTGTTATATACAATATATGGTTCGAATGCTAATAAACACTTATATAATGAACATAATTTTTTTTTATTTATTTCCCATTTTATTTTTGTTTCTTTAAATATTCCTAAGTAATATCTACAATGATGTTCTAATTTTTGTTTTTATACCTGTATTTGAGTACTCCTCCGTAGCTGTGCTCATTCGCATCTTCTTCTACTACGTATGTAAAATTTTTATTTTCATCTGAAAATTGTAATTTTGACAGGTTTTTACAAAGTATCTTTATTTTTTGCACTTGTTGTTTATCTTCTTCACTATAATTATATTCTATATCCTTTTTCAATTTTTTCTGTAATGATTTTAAATTTTCTGCTAATTTTGGTATGTATTCTCTTACTTGATTTCCTAATTCTAAAGATGATTGTAATTTCTTTTTTGTATCTAATTCTTCTTTTGAATTTATTATTTCTATACTATATGTTGTTGCATTTTTACTCCATTTTTATCTATTTGTATTCCTAAAATTTCTATCTGATTTTTCATTATTTCTGCCTTCTTTTTACTTAAGCTTATTCCTAAATTTTCTATTATATTTATAAATTGTTCTAATAATTTTAGGTGTTCTTCTTTAGTTTTTGAATATAACAATATATTGTCTATGTATACTATACAATTAGGTAATTATTTCAAATAATTATCCATAAAATGTTGATATCTACCTGGAGCATTTTTATATCCAAATAGTAGTATATTCCATTCATAAAATCCTTGTGGTACTGTGAATGCAGTTAATTTTTTAGATTCTTCTTTTAATTTTAAATGGTAAAATCCTGATTTACAATCAAATTTGCTGAAATAATTATATCCTTGTATTTGTCTTATTTTTAATATTTTATTTGGTATTAGGTAATTATATGTCATAGTTTTTACGTTTAGGTTTCTATAGATCGTCAAAATTGTATATTAGTGGTTTTTGAGTTATTATACTATCTTTATTTATTAGTTCAATTTTTACAGTAGTTTTATGTTTTCCCATCCTTTTAATGGATCTTCACTATATAGTTGTTTTAATTTATTTTTGATTCTTTCTACTTTATCTATTGAAAACATGGTCATTTTTTCATTATTTATAGAGAATATAATTAATTCTATCGTGTCTTCAGTAGTTTTTATATTTTCTAATATTTGTGTAATTTTTTCACTTTCTTTTACCCAATCTGTTTTCTTTCTTATTTTATTAGTAACTCTTTTTGCTCTTACCTTTTGTTTGCATGGTGTTGTAAACCACCAGTGTGTTTTAGTTATTATGTGTAGATATAGTTTATCCAAAAATGACATTCCTAAAAGCATATCTTTTGATGTTAGTTCGTAATTATAAATTTCTTTTATTATTAATATTTTATCCCATATTTGTATTTTTACATTTCAAGCTTTATATGTAATTAGACTCCCTTCATTATTAAATTCTTTAACTACTATTGGTGTTCTTAACTTATCCCATTTACTTTCTGGTAAACAGTTATATCGACATAAATTAGCTTCTGCTCCTATATCTATCATTTACGTACAATATCTATTATAATATCATTCTACTATTATCTTCATGAGTACATGTATTTTCATATTAAAGCTCTTTTTATTAACAATTTTTCTTTATTATACGTTATGGTTAATTGGGTATGTTCTATATTGTATGGTTTTACTTGTTCTAACCATTTTATTCCTAATATTATATCTGCTTTTTGTGTTTCTTCTTTTACTTCAAATTCAATTTTTATCTTTCTGACTCCTATTATAATTTCTTTTTCAGTCGTATTTATAATAATTATTAGGTTTCTTGGCAAATCTGGACATTTATCATTATTTGTTTTAATTTCTTCAGTTTTTACTAAGTATTTCATTATATAATTATCTTCCTGTCATGTGTTTATTTGTATTAAATATTATTTTTCATCTATTGTTCCTATTATATAATATTGAGTTAGGTTAGGTTTTGGAGTTATCTCATATGCTATTCTTTTTTATGGTTCTGTTTTTTCACAAGATATTCTTCTTGGTGTTCCTATTCTTTCATTTACTATTTCCAAATCTTCTTCTATATCAATATTTTGGTATCTATAATAATTATTATCGATGATTTTTACAAATCACTCGAAAGGGCTTTCTATTTGTATTTTTTTTATTTTATTTTTTCCAGTTATTTTATGCTTTGTTGTTAATACATATAAATTTTTACATCTTGCTGTAAATATTTTACTTCCTGGGGTTAATTCTATTCCTAATATTTTCCAATATAGTACTAATGACTTATCTATATTTTTATCTGTTATTGGTACAGAATAATTTGCACTAATTATAAATTTAAATTTTTGGTATATTAGATTCCTTCTTATAGCACTTATTATGCTTGTTTTTCTATAGATTTTACGATCCTATCATCTGCTAAATATAGTTCTATTGGTGTATTTATTTATTCTCTAAAACATGCTTTTATTAATATTTCTGTTCCTCCAAGGTGTACATATTTTATTGGGTCTTTACTTTTTATATCTTGTATTTCTTTATTAACTATTCTTTTTGTTATTAGTGGTATACTAGCTTTACCTTTTGCGTACCTACAATCTATTATATGTTCTTTTTGGCTTATTACGTAGTATTCTTCTTTCCGTCTATTAAATATATTTCTTATTGTTGTTATTTTAAATATTTTTTTACACTTAAGTCTAATTCTTTTCCTTTTATTTCTTCAAATATATTACTATCAAATATAATTTTTTGATCTATTTCTTCTTCATTTAAATATTCTTCATTTTTTATAATTTGTATACTTTCTTTAGTCATTTAACTCATCTAATTCGATATCTATTTCGTTATCTGTTTTATTTTTCGAGATTTCATATACACTATCTTCACTTTCTAATTCATAATCTATATAATCTATTTGCATAGATTATGTATTTTCTATCTTTATTTCTGATATTTATTTCTTTTTTGGATCTTTGGGTACTTTACAATTTTTAGCTAGGTGTCCTAATTTTCCATAATTATAACATTTACATTCTTTTATAGATTTCTTCTTTCTATATGGTCTTTTATGTTTATAGTCTTTTACGCTTTCTTGGTATTTTATATTTATATTGGGATTTTTTATATTTATTATATTTCTTATGTCTTTTTCTTTTCTTGTAGTATTTTTCTTCACATCCAAATTGGGGTGCTATTTTATCTTTGCAACATGCTAAATTCTTTATTAATGTTTTTTCCATTTTTAATTATTCCCTATATTTTTCACATATATTTCTATACCATTATTGTAAAAATTTTATCCTTGCTCCCAGAGTATGTACTATTTTTGCTTCATCCCAACTTTTTATTATTTTTTAACTAAATGATTCAGGTAGTTTGCTAAAATATAATCTCCTTATTTCCTTATTTTTTTTCTACATTATATTTTCCTTTATAATAATATTCTTTGAATGCACATGTATATTCATCTATGTAGCACATATTACATATTGCTAATTTCAACATTAAATTCCTATTTGTATCCTTTTCTATATTTTGTTCTTCTTCTTCTTCTTCTTCATCTATACTACTAAATTCATTTCTTATAGCCGTTACATATTTTTTTAATATTTCTATGGGTGATGCTTTAGTTGTTCCTTCTGTATTTTTGTCAGATCTTAGTACCTTTTTACTTTCTTCAGTTAAATTTGATAGCCATAATTTTACTGTTCTTATTAGTGTTCTTTCTATATATTCTGGTGTATTTATTGTGTCTATGCTATTATCTAGTAATTGTTTTAATTTATATCCTACCCATAATTGTATCGTCTTATTTGTGTCTATTACGCAGTCTAAATCTAAGAAGTTGTAATTTTTATTAACTATTTGTTTTGGTATCCATCTATATTCATTTTTTGGGTTGTACTTATTTTTGTAATTATATTTTGGCTTTCTTATTTTTGATGTACTAGGTATTACGTTTTCGTCATTTTTTTTATCAAGAGTATTTATTTCTTCTATATTTTCTTTATTAACTGTTTCTTCTTTTTCCTTAATTTCTAGATCTTTTATTCTTTCTAAAATTTCTGTATATGTTTCACTATCTTTTGAATCATAATCATTTGTTTTTTCAGTATCTATTGTATTTATTTCTAATTCATTGGTCTTTATTTCTTCATTGTTTGTTTGTAATTTTTCTTTAAATTGGTTTATTTCATCTAGTAGTTTCTGTTCTTTATCCTTTTCATCTTTTTCTCTGCCTTTTTTCATATAGACCTTTTAGTATTTGTAAATCTTTTTCTAACTCAGTAATCCTATTATTTTTTATTTCTTCTATTTTCCGTATTTCATCCCTAGTTTGTTGTTTTATTTTTTCTATTTTTTTCCTGTCTGTTTCTTCATTTTCTTTTGCTATTCTTACCATAACTGTTAGTTTATCTTCTAATTTTAATTCTTCTTTTCCTAACATTAAATATAAATATTCACCTATTTTCTTATATCTTCTTCCAAAATTAGAAAATATTATTCTTATTTTTAACCCTTCGTGATTTTCATATGTTTTTTCATCTATTATGAATTCTTCTTTATTCATTTTATCTATTTGATTGTATATAAGTCATGTAGATGTATGTATTCTAGGTTATCTATTAGAGCTTCTAAATATGATACTTCTTCTTTTTATGCTTTTATTGATTTTTGACATACTCCAACAATTAAATTATATTGTAGTCTTTCTTTTCTTATTGTTAATTCTCTCTGTTTCTCAGATAATATTTGTTTTAGTTCGTTATATTTTTGGGATTGGTCTATTTTATTCATTAGTATTTATAATATTTTGGTAGATTTCGGTAGATTTATAAATTTAGTTCAATCATAATATGCATTCCTTAAATAAATGCATACAACTCCTCTATTTTTAAATAACATAGCTTTGATACCAAAGTTGGTGGTGGTGGGGAGGGGGGGGGGGTGTACTTGTAGTACTAGATTTATCATATTTGTTAAAATGCTATGTCATAGCATTCCTTAGTTATTTGTTTAATATACTAGTTTAGGTGTACGCACCTTGGGTGTGTGCCTCACTTTAATGAGTTCAAATAGTACATCAAATAAGATATTTGTTTAAATAATAAAGATGAATATAATAATTATATTTAATATATTTTAGTATGTAAAGATGGAGAATTTATTTATTAAAGCTAATCTTTACCAAAAATATTTTTAAGAGTCGATCGACATTCATCTACCATCTGTAAATTGCAACAAAATAATACAATGATAGAGACATCAAAATAATAAAATTAAATCTAATCTTTACACATAAAAATTTTTCAAAGTCGTTTGACACTCATCTACCACCTGTAAACAATAACAAAATAATACGATAATAGAGATATTAAAGTAATATAACTAAACCTAACCTTTACATAAAAAAATTTCTCAAAGCCCACCAATATTTATCTATCACGTGTAAACTACAACAAAATAATATGATAAAAGTGATATCAAAATAATACAATTAAACTTACATTTTACACTCAAATTTTTTTCAAAGCTGATCGAGATTCATCTTCGAACGGTAAACTACCACAAAATAACAAACTAATGGAGATATTACGATAATACAATTAAACCTAACCTTTACCTAAAAAGATTTCAAAGCCAACCTACGTTCATCTAGCATCTGTAAATTAAAATAAAATAATAAGATAATAAAGATATCAAAACAATACAATTAAACCTAACCTATACACGAAAAATTCATCAAAGCCAACCGATATTCATCTACGACGTGTAAACTATTAAAAAAATCCAATTTTGATCACAAAGCTTCGATTTGATACAACTAAATTTTGTCAGAGTGAAAATTTTGACCCTAAAGAATGATTTTGAATGAAAACAAAGAAGAAATATATATACACACATGTTGAAATCTATTATGCTGACAAAAACAGTGAAAAAGTTGAGGATTAAACAATCAAACATCCACTATCTAGACATGCAATCGAATCAAATTAGATGAACATCAATCATATTCTTCTATTAGGAAAACCGTTTGTTCTCTAGTTTAACGTACATTTAAATATTTATAGAAGTATTTTCTTAATAGAGTCCTATTTTAGGAGTATTTTTCTAATTGAACAGTAGAAAGGAAAATACTAATTAATTCTCCTACCATATATTTTAGGAGTCCCATATATTTTAGGAAGTCTAGTAAGAAGAAAAATACTAATTAATTCTCCTACTATATATTTTAGGAAGTCTAGTTAATAAAATAAAAAATAATTAAAAAATAGTGAAAAGACAGTTTTGTCTAAAGGAGAGTCTTTTAATGAAGGATAAAAATTTCAAAATATTTAATATAGATTATAGATTTTTATAATAATTAAAATAAAATATTCCTAAAATATATAGTATGAAAAAAATATTTTAAATATTAAATAGTCCTAAAATATTTGATAAGAGGAAATATATGGCAAAAATTATTTAGAGAATTAATATTTAAAGAGACATAGAATATGTGGTAAGACTCTTCTTTCATCACACTAAAATATGATTTACGCACATATTAAAATTCTAAAATCTTATTCATCAATTTTTAAATTTAAATCCTAAAACTTATTAAACTTGTGCTCAATTAATGTTTATCGGATTTGGATTTGTCTGTAGTCTATATTATAGCAAAAGTTGTCTATTTACAGAAATTAGTATCAGTATCACTAACTTCGGTTATGGCTAAAGGAAAAAAGGTAAAATTACCTTATAGTATCGCATATATTTTAGGAGTCTCATATATTTTAAGAAGTCTAGTAAAAATAAAAATATTAATTGATTCTCTTCTGCCATATATTTTAAAAAATCTAGTTAATATAATAAAAAATAATTAAATAATAAATTAAAAAAATAGTGAAAAGACAATTTTATCTAAAAAAAGTCTTTTAATGAAGGGTAAAAAGTTCAAATCACTTTTCTAAGGGTCTTCACACTTTTAATATTACACACACACACATACACACACACACACACATATATATATATATGGAAAGACAATTTAATGAATTCAAAGAGCACTATACTGAATCTAGTTTAGTGTACGCGCATCGCGCGTGTACCTCACTTTATTGAGTTCAAACATTAGAATATTTTTTTAAATAATATGATGAATACAATAATTCAATTCAACATCTCTTGGAGAATCTATTTAATTGAACCTTACTTTTACCAAAAAAATTTTTCAAAGCCGATCAACATTCATCTACCACTTGTAAATTGCAACAAAATAATACGATGATAGAGACATCAAAACAATATAATTAAATCTAACCTTTACACAAAAATTTCCTCGAAGTCGTCCGACACTCATCTACCATCTGTAAACTATAGCAAAATAATACGACAATAGAGATATCAAATAATACAAATAAACTTTATCTTTACACCAAAAAATCTCAAACAGAGATATAAAAACAATACAATTAAACATAACCTTTACTTAAAAATTCCTCAAAGTCAACCGAAATTTATCTACCACCTGTAAATTCATCTACGATCTATAAACTACAACAAAATAATACAGTAGTGATTACAAAGCTTCAGTTTTGATGAAATAATTCTTGTCTGAGGAAAAATTTTGACTCTAGAAAATGACTTGAATGAAAACAAAGAAGACATATATATATATATATACACACACACACACGCACACACACTCACACATACGTTGAATTCTATTATGCTGACAAAAATAGTCTAGTCAAAAAAATTACGACATCCAATGCCTTGTTAAAATAGGTAAGGAAAATTAATTTACCTAAATTGAAGAATGTTACATGAGTTTTATACTTAAACTAATTCTATTTCTAATAAATCCTTCATTTAAAAGGACTCATAAATTAAATTAGTTAACCAAATAAAATTAAATAATAATTTTAAAAAATAGTGAAAAGACAATTTTGTCTATTAACGAGATTTTTGATGAAGGGTAAAGAGTTCAAATCACTTTTCTAAGGTTTTCACATTTTTAATATATTATAGATTATAGATATAGATAGATTATAGATTATAAATTAAGATATAGATTATAGATTAATAAAATAGCCTTCCAGTATGTTTAGGATCGATTTTTAATATCGTAATTAAAAAAAAAGTTAATATGGTAGTTCTTTATTATTATTCCATATATTATTAATTAATATTAAAATAAACTAAACTTTACTTATATAGGAATTTTAGTCTTTTTCCTTTTCTTTTCTAGACACTAAAGTTCCGTTTTAATTCGGCTCAATTTTTTACTAAACTTTACTAATTTGAATTTTAGCTTTCTTTTTCCTTTTTAATTTCGGACGTTAAAGTTGTGTTTTAAATTTAGTTCTATTTTCTCTTTTTTTTTTTTATTTCAATTCAAGTAATGAAATAGAAAGTCTTATTTTATGAGTATTTTTCTATTCTATTTTACGAAAAATATTAATTGATTCTTCTTCCATATATTTTTTGAGTCTCATATATTTTAGGAGTCTAGTTAATATAATAAAAATAATTAAATAATAAATTAAAAAATAATTTTATCTAAAGAACTTCACACTTTTAATATATATATATATATATATATATATATTAGGAAAGACGATTTAATGAATTCAAAGAGCACTGTACTCAATACACTTACATTACCTTAGGCAGGTAAAGTCTACATATTAACAACTTTTTCTTTTTATTAAAAGAAGAGTTACATTTCAACACCTAGGTTGCTGTGTCTTTCTCTAAAAGGAGAAAGGTGCTCTTAACAAATATTCAATTTTCTCTGAATTAATACATTTTTTTAAAAAGTAAATAAATTATATACTTGCAAGGGAATAACTTAAAGGGATTATTTGTAGTCTCTCCGCAGCCCAATATGATAATACGAGTAGACAAATGAAATACAGAAATACTTGAATGTTAGACAATCTCTTAATCATTGCAAAGGATATACTTCACGTAGAAGAATCATTTATATATTAGTCGTCTATGTTATTAAACTTATAATTCACACCCTATATTTTATTTTGCTGACAGTGTAAAAATGTAATAACCTGATTCCATGATTTTCTATTTTTATGTGTTTTAAAAATCATGAAATGTTGATTAAAGTCAACCATTGGCTCTAACCTCAAACTTAACCATTCCATTACTTATCACATCGAGAATGGTGTGTGACGCACCGCGTCACTACCCATTAAATTCATCCCGTTTTTGGCACAATTCCGTGCGTTTCGGACACATTTCGGAACCCGATGGGGCTCCCTCGACGTCTCGGGACAAGGCCCACGTGGGGGCATATTTGGGAGGTCGAAAGACAAGCTCGGGTCAACATTTATTGGGTTTGGAAACCTTGACCAGCTGAGCAGTGGCTGCTGTCCAGAATCAGCATACTAGACCAAGCCCTTTTTAATTGTTCATAGCTTGTATGTCCAAATAGAGTAATGTTGACTAGCATTAATTGCATCCCTTGACTAAGGGACATTATAAATAGCTTGTAAAGGCCCTCTTGGGCAGATCATTCACTCCAAATACTAAAGAAATACAATCTGAAAATTGGCTCTCCGGGCCTCCCAAAATCTTGTGTCTTTCTTACTATTTCCTCGTGAGTTCGTGTGAGTGTTCGAAAGTTCTTGGGACGAATTTAGGGCGGTTAAGGACTGAAGTTTAGCCTCGATATCGTGAGTGTTAAGCTGTCCGCACGTGGCTAAAATTAGGCCCGTGACAAAGTGGTATCAAAGCAGATTTTGAACATGGCATACGACGGCGACGAGGAGGTTCACGGCGGAGACAACTTGGGCAAAACCAAGACCCGAAAACGTGACAAGAGTAGGAACAAGGATGAGGCCCAACTTCCAGTTAGTGAGGCTGTCACTAACGTGGAAGATGGAGAAGGTTCAGCATCCGGCTCTCTCGATGAGCGAATCGTTAGCACGGAGGCTGGCCTAGCGGTTTTGGGCCATCGCTTCAAGACTCTTGAGTCCAACGTTGGTACCCTTGAGGCTGCTGCTCTTGAAGGGCTGGACGAAGTCAAAGCCGACTTGTCCGAGCAAAATGAAGAGCACAAAGAGGGGCTGACCAGCTTGGAACTCAAGCTCACGGAAGCCTTATCGGCGCTACACGAAGAGTTCGGGGCGAAACTGTCCGAGGTGATGCTTGGGCAGTCCGCTTTGCAGGAGGAAGTTGCTGATTTGAAGCAACAACTGGAAGCAGCCCGTGTTGGTGGAAACCACGGTTCCGTGGCATACCATGATGTTCGTATTGAGGCTCCTAAACCCAACGTGTTTAAGGGTGAAAGGAACGCTCAAGACGTGGAGAACTTCATATGGCAACTAGAGTCATATTTTGAGCACGTCAAGATTGTTGACGGGGCAGCAAGGATCCGAATTGCAACCATGTACCTCAGTGACGTCGCAATGTTGTGGTGGCGTAGGAAAAAGGTGGACATGGAGAGGGGTCTTTGCACCATAACTGATTGGGATCAGTTTACGGACGAGTTGAAGGAACAATTTTACCCTCAAAACGTTGTAGATGAGGCTCGACGGAAGTTGAGGGAACTTAAACAAACTTCTTCCATTCATAACTACGTGAGGGAGTTTACGAAACTCTCACTTCTTGTGACGAGTTTCAGCAGTGAAGATTTGCTCTTCTTCTTTCTTGATGGCCTCCAAAATTGGGCCAAACAAGAATTGAGGAGGCGCAACGTCAAGACCGTGGATGAGGCCATCAAAGTGGCGGAATCCTTGACTGATTTTCATGCCGATTATGCCAAGTCGAAGGATAGTCGGAACAAGCCCATTGCTGCCAAGGGAGATCGTGGGGACAAAGGCAAAGACAAGTTTATTCCCAACAAAAACCGTGAGTTCAAAGGCGAACGCAACCAGCCATCGTCGTTCCGCAAGAACTACGAGGAGAAGAAGAAAGGTGTGGCTAACCGCGATAGCGGCTGCTACCTTTGCGGGGATACATCTCACTTTGCGAGATCTTGTCCTTCGTTAAGTAAGTTGGGAGCGATGGTTGCAGCAACACGGAGAGATCAAGCTAGTGCGCAAGCCGGAAGTTCCGGGGAGCAAGAAGCACAAGCTGCCACTTCGGAGAAAGGAAAGGGACATGCCGTTGGTTTATTCAACCACATGGCTTTGTTCAATCACATGACGCTCGCTGCTCTTGCCGCAAAGAAGCATAGCGTGAGAGCTCGGGAGTCATTATTTGTTGATGGAAAGGTGAATGGCCGAGCAGTCCGCATTATGGTGGACACCGGAGCAACGCACAACTTTGTTACGGAAGAAAAGGCTAAAGAACTTGGCCTTGCATTCGTGACCAGCGATTCCATGTTAAAAACCGTCAATTGTCTCCCTACCAATGTCAATGGCCTCGCTCCTCGGGTGAGTCTCACCTTGGGAGGTTGGAAGGGAGAGACGGATTTTTCGGTTGTTCCGATGGATGTCTTTGATATTGTATTGGGGCTGGATTTTTGGTACGAGATTAACGCGTTTATTTCGCCACGTCTCAACCAACTTGCCATTTGCGATGAAGGTGGTTCTTGTATCGTTCCACTTATTCGGGTCGCTCAAAGCGGCACCCGTCTGTCGGCCATGCAGCTTGTTAAAGGTTTCAAGAAAGGGGAACCAACCTTTCTTGCGACATTGATGGAGATCGGTGGCTGCCAAGAAGCTGAATTTGTGCCATCATGTGTCCAACGTGTTCTTGAAGAGAACAAAGATGTAATGCCGGAGGAGCTGCCCAAACGGTTACCTCCGCGAAGGGAGGTTGATCACGAGATTGAGCTGGTACCCGGGGCAAAGCCACCAGCTATGGCCCCGTATCGGATGTCGCCTCCGGAGCTCGAGGAACTTAGAAAACAACTCAAGGAGCTGCTGGATTGGGGTTAGTATCATGGTTGGTTCGTATTTGAGGATTTTTTTTATTTAATTTTGATCGTTGATTTGAAAAATAGTAAAATAGGTTCTCAAGGATCAATTTCTTAATAAAATTCCCTTTTTAACAATTAGACACTGCTATCAAGTCTGAAATATCAAAATAGCCTAGTAGCATATGTGATTTACTTCTGTCACGTCCTGAATGAATCCCGAATGTCTGTTTGGAGAATTCAAAATAATGGAAAATCATCTAGTGAACAGTTGATATCTACTGCATGGGTCCTTCTTTGCGAATGCGAGCCTCTACACTCGAACACGGAGAAGGAAACCACTATTCATCATAATCGATCATGAGTTGGTGGCGGCAATCACAAGGGAAATGGAGTCTTTCTTCGTGAACTCGATGAGGCTGTCGCAAATGCAAACACCTGATTCATCATAAATTGTAAATGCAAAGCCTTTGCCAAAAATGTGAAGGCCAATTTAATGGCCTGGTTAGTGTTTATCCTGGCAAATGCAAAGGGTTGACCGCGTCATAGAACAATATAAATACTCTATTTTTACAATTTTATTTCATTTTGGACATTCAAACTTTGGGAAAGGTTATTTTTGGAGGTGTCAATGTTGAATTTCGTGTGGGTAACTTCTACACTCATAATCCAACTATTTTCCATTAATTATATCTTCAAAAAAACCTTTAAATATATATACATACATACATACATACATACATACATACATGTATATATATGGCCATGAAATTTAAAAATCTGATTTTCAAATATTTTCAAGAGTCGTTTATGGGACATAAACTGTCACCACCCAAAACTACCTCCTAGTCGTAAAACAGTGTTTAGAACTACAAGTGATCGCAAGATAACCCATGTACTAAAATGATACTTGAATAATTGATTTTTTTGATATATATATATGCTAAATAAATGAGCGGAAGCATAATCAACATGAGATAAGCTATTTAAAAACATAATTGTTTAAAGTTTACAACATTGAAATTTGAGAGAGAGAAACTTAAATTTCAAATACTGACTCTGACTGGCCATCTAAGAAGCCTATACTATATTAAATATAGGTAGTTGGGACATGACTCCATTTATCCCTAATCAATACATAAGAATACTGAAAACAAAATACAAGATTTGCAATGGACTTGAGCCCCCAAAATAAGAGAACTCATCACCTGCTTGCTGAATGTTTGGATTGTCTGACCCTGGTGTGTGGGCTATATCTGATACCTACATTATGAAGGAATTTAGCAACAAACTTATATATGTGGTCAGTACTTTGGAATGTACTGTGTATGTGATACATGAACTAAATCATGGGAATATTTAATTTTTGCTTTAAAACTGAGGACATAAGCTAATCTATTTGCTGAAATATGCATTTATATTATGGTTGTACATAAAAGTTGAAAGACTTATTAAAATTTCTATATCATGATCTTAAAATATTTCTGTAAGCCAAAAAATAATAGAAACATGAGTACCAAATATAAATCTCAAGTTAAATCTGAATAGACTATAAAATCGTATTAAGGATCATGAATGAATACTGAGCATGAATCCATGAATATATTAAACGAATGCAATACTAAGTAAAGTAATGCTGAAATAATCTGTAAAACTGAATAACTAATTAATTGAACACTTGGTCATGTAAACCTGAGTTGATGTGATATGAATGCTGAACTAAAACTGTGGGAGCCAACATTTAACCGACATGCCCCCATCTAAGATAATAGGGATCCAACCTTTAACTCAAGTTGGAAGGGTGTCAATACCTTTCCACGGTAATGACACTGATGGTGTGGATCCACAAAGCTGATATCTCAAAGGATGAGGGTGTCACCCTAAACTTGTAGGTCCCCCTAAGAGGGTATCAACCCCAAGAAGGAAGGAAGACCTCTCATAAACTATGCTATCAATGTAGTTCTGGAACTTAGGGACTACTATTAAAGGTCTCTCCCTAAGATGGCAGGAAAGCCTTTATCCCTAAATTTACTCGGTGCTAAGTTCTACTTTATACTGAACAGGCATAGGAACGTAAACTAGTACATGCACTAATAACTAATTTGCTCAACTATGGTATTCTGAAAGTAACAATGCAAACATAATCTGAAGTAATCATGAACATGCTCACTGATGTATTTTTCATGATATAATACTAGTGAGTATCCACTATAAAATATTATAAATTTCTTAGTACAAACATAGTATTAATAACTTGAAATTATGTAAACTGTAACATGCATGATCATCTTAGTATCGGGTGTTCATAACCAACCAACATTGAAAAATACATCTAAATGCAATAATTTTAAAGTAATGACATGATAAAAATTTCATGACTTAAACTCAAGAATTCAATAATTTTATCAATGTAATAAATTATCATGGTTTGAATGCAGGAGAATATTTGAACTTATGGAGAAACACTAATGCATTATGGAATTTATACTTTTCTTGAAACCCTAGTTTATGAAATTCATAAAATTCATGAATAGAAATCATAATTTTGGTCATGAGGATGAAAGAAGATCCTCATTAAACACCCACATACCTGAATTTCTTGACTTCTTGAAGAAAAGCATGAATTTTAATCCTTGGAAGTTGAATTTTTTTGAAGAAACCTTATTTGTTGTTCTTGAGGATTTGAGAGAAGAAGGATTGTGTAATTGGTGTGTTTTGAGGTTATCGGATGATCAATTCATGTTACTATCAGTTATAGGATAATTTAGGACATAAATGACCAGTTTACCCTAAAAAACTGAAGAGAAAAGAATATTTTAGCGTTTCTGAACAATGACCATGCCACACTGCTTATCATGGAGAAAAATATTCGTGCCACATCAAAATGGCGGACCCTCACTGGTTTATCACAAAAATGCTAATAACCTTTTGCTCAGGTATCAGATTAAGGATAAATAAGATGTGCTGGAAAGAGGACACAATTATCGATAATTTTGAAGGTTTTAAGCTCCAAAATTCCATATATGATAGAAGTTATAAATAATCAATGACCCTTGTAGTATCGAATACTAAAATTTAATCGAATAAAAAACTCTTAACTCAACTTTGCTCTAAGTGTTTCGTACGAACATTTTCATCTCTATAGAAATTTTCACACCAAGTAAATGACCATCACACCTAAATTTATATACAAATAATTGCATCAGAGTTTATACACGTAGGAACAACGGTTCGAATTCTAACTAAAAAATGTGGGGTGTTACATTATCCCCCCTTAGAATTATTCATCCTCAAATGATGGGTAGGAAAATTTTAAAGCTTTAGAAGTATGAAGTAAAGTATGTAACTTCATGTTAGGAATCCTCCCTCAACAAAACAAGCATAGAAATCAAAAGAAAAGAGCTCCATGGCATCACCAAGTATATTATGTAAGCACGAATTATGAGATTACAAGACTAAGGTTGAACAAGGGGTAAAATATCCAAATCCCCTTACCCTATGTGAGAAAATCAAAATTGAATTAACTTTTACACACCGACATGGCACACTACCTATCACGGAGGCTAACCTCCATGCCACACCACTTATCGTGGAGAGTAGCCTCCTTGACATGGCGTTATCGCGGAGGTTCACTACCTTGAAATTCAAATATAGCCCCGAACCTAATCCAAAAATTCCAAAACTCTTTCCAGAATCTGAATACTTAGCTAGAATTTTTCTAAGTCTAGGACCCCTTAATAAGCTTTAAGGGACTGAGTTAAGCTTAGGATTTTGTGGGTCTTACCATATCTCCCCATTGGGAACATTCGTGCTCGAATGAGACTGATTAAACTGAGAATATTGATAGACTGGAGTTAGACACTGGACATATACAACTAAATAATGATTTCATGCCTGAAATTACTGATATACTAAGTTATCATACTGCACATGCCTATCTGATGCATGAGTACATAACTGAATATAATTCATGAATGCATGACTGGGATTACTGATAAACTGAGTTTATATACTGAACATGCGTGTCTAATACATGACTACATGACTGAACTGATTCGTGAATGCATGACTGATTATGCAACATTAATTAATACCAAGTTGGTAGCTATATCTGAACATAAGAATGAGTAAATTCAAAAGAAAACTATTACCTTGGGCTGAGTCTTAGTTTGCTGAGAAGAGTTGAGGATACTTGGTCCACATGTCTTCTTTTGCTTCCCAAGTAGCTCCCTCAACGGACCAATTATGCCAAAGAACTTTGACTAGAGAGACTTCTTTGTTCCTCAGTCTACGAATCTGAAAATCAAGGATTTTGACTAGGATCTCTTCATAAGAGAGGCTGTTCTGAATATCTATTCTATCTATAGGGACTAGGCTGTTGGGTCACCTATGCATTTCTTAAGCAAGGAGACATGGAACACTGGATGCAGTGAAGCTAAGTCTAAAGGCAACTCAAGGTCGTAAGCTACCTTTCTGAAATGGTTGAGAATTAGGTAAGGACCGACATAGCAGGGACCGAGCTTCCCTTTTTTGCCAAACCTCTTCACTCCTTTCATAGGAGATATTTTCAAATACACATAATCACCAATATCAAACTTGAGATCCTTTTTGCGCATATCTGCGTATGATTTCTATTGGCTCTAAGTTATCTTAAGCTTTCGCTGATCAGTCGAACCTTTTCTAAGGTGTCAAACCCAAGTTAGGCCCTACCACTGTGGCCTCTCCTACTTCAAACCAATTAATGAGAGATCTATATCTCCTTGCATAGAGCACCTCAAACGGATTGATTTGAATGATGGAATGATAGTTGCTGTTATATGTGAATTTAATCAGAGGTAAGTGGTCATCCTAACTACCTTTAAAGTGTATCGCACATGCTCATAGCATATCTTCTAAAGTCTCAATGGTCCTTTCTGCTTGACCATCTGTTTGAGGATGAAAGGCTGTACTGAGGTAAACTTGGGTACCAAGACCCTTTTGGAATGCCTTTCAGAAATAAGAGGTGAACTAGGTACCTCTATCTGAGATAATGGACAATGAAATATCGTGCAATATGACTAACTCCCTGATATAGAGTTTGGCATAGTCCTCAACTGAATAATAGGTATGGACTGGTAGAAAATGATCTAATTTGGTCATCCTATCTACAATGACCCAAACTAAACATGCTGGCGATGAGTACGAGGCAAACCCTTTACAAAGTCCATGTTCACTTCTTCCCATTTCCAGGTGGGAATGTTGAACTCCTACATGGACCCATTAGGATTTTAATGCTCAATCTTAACCTACTGACATGTTGAGCACTTAGCCACAAACTCTTCAATATCTATCTTCACCCCATTCTACTAATAGATCTTCTATAAATCACGGTACATCTTAGTAGCCCCTAGATGAATAGAGTAGCACACACCATGCGCTTCTATAAGAATTTGCTACCTCAAGTCATCTACACCTGGCACACATAGCTAACCCTGGCAGCGCAACACACTATCTCCCCCTTGGAAGAAAACTTCTACTTTCTGATCTCTGACTGATTTCTTTAACTTGACTAAACTGGGATACTTATACCGCTTTTCCTTTAACTCAAAAACCAGGGATGATTCTGAACTACTCTGCACCCATACACTGCCTTCTACTAAATCGACTAAGCGAACACCTAGTCAGGCAAGTTGATGAACTTCCTGAACTAACTTTTTCTTACCATCCACCACATGAGCAACACTACCTATAGACATCCTACAGAGAGCATCATCCACTACATTGGCTTTACCTGGATGATACAAGATGCTCATATTATAGTCTTTCAATAACTCCAACCATCTTCTCTGATGGAGGTTTAGGTCCTTCTGGGAGAACACATACTGCAAGCTCTTATGGTCAGTGAACACATCAATGTGCACCCCATACAAATAGTGCCTCCAAATATTTAAGGAAAAAACTACTGCTGCTAACACAAGATCATGAGTAGGATAGTTCTTTCCATGGAGTTTAAGTTATCTAGAGACGTAGGCTATGATCTTACCTCTTTGCATCAAAACACACCCCAAGCCGACTCTAGAATCATCATAATACACAACAAAGCCATCTAAACCATCTGGCAGGGTCAGAACTGGAGCTATATTGATTTGAGTCTTCAACTCCTGAAAACTCTTTTCACAAGAATCTGAACACTAGAATTTAACCTTCGTTAGAGTCAATCTGGACACAGGGGATACAATTGATGAAAATCCCTCAATAAACCATCGATAATAGCTGACCATGCCTAAGAAACTCCTAATATCTGATGGAGAAATGGGTCTGGGCCAGTTCCTCACTACTTTGGTCTTTTGGGGATCAACTCTAATGCCATCACCGGAAATAATATGGCCAAGGAAAGCTACTGCCCTTACCCACAATTTGTACTTACTAAATTTGGCGAATAGCTGATGATATCTAAGAGTCTGCAATACTATTCTGAGATGGTCTGCATGATTATGCTTACTATAGGAGTAGACAAAAATATCATCTATGAAGACTATGATGAACATATCTAAGTGCTGCTTAAAAACATGGTTCATCAAGTCCATGAAAGCTGCTGGGGAATTAGTAAGGCCAAATGACATGACTAAGAATTTGAAGTGACCATATCGAGTTCTAAAAGCTATTTTTGGGTTGCCATATTCCCTTACTCTAAGCTGATGATAACCTGATCTGAGGTTTATCTTGGAGAAGTAACTAGCACCCTGAAGGTGGTCAAATAAGTTATTGATTCTAGGAAGGGGATACTTGTTCTTGACCATTACTTTATTTAGCTAATGGTAATCTATACACATTCTGAGAGAACCATCTTTCTTATGCATGAATAAAACTGGTGTGTCCCACGGGGATACACTTGGTCTAATGAATCCCTTATCTAGGAGATCCTTCAAATATTCTTTTAATTCTCTAAGTTTTTTTAAAGCCATTATGTATAGTTGAATAGATATGGGCTGAGTATCTGGAAGAAGGTCTATTCCGAAGTCGATTTCCCTTTCGGGAGAAATTCCTGGAAAATCTTTGGGAAATATGTCTGGGAGTTCACATACTACTAATACTGACTCAAGAGTAGGGGTTTTTGATCTAGAGTCCTAGATTGGAATGATGTGGTAGACACATCCCTTAGATATCATTTTCCTTGCCCTAAGGTAGGAAATAAGCTGACTCCTAAGTGCTGAAATACTACCCCTCCACTCTAGGAAGGGTTCATTTGGGAACTAAAACTAGACAATTCTATTTCTACAGTTGACTGAGGCATAGCAGGAATGAAGCAAATCCATGCCGAGAATGACATCAAAATCAGCCATCTCTAATCGACATAGTCTATTGAAGTGACTTTCTAAGATATCATAAGCGGATAGTTTCTGTATACCCGTCGGGCAATGATAGATTTACCCACTGGGGTAGAGACTGAGAAAGGCTCTGCTAGAATTTTGGGATTGACTCTGAAGTCAAAAGTTATATAGGGAGTAACAAAGGACAAAGTATCTCCTGAATCTAGAAAAACATAAACATGCAAATGATAAACTTGTAAAGTAATAGTGACCACATCAGGAGAACTTTACTAATCCTATCGGGACTAAAGAACATACAGTCTATTTGGGCGTTGCCCAATGGTGTCACTTGAAGAGGCACCTTGCTGATTCGGGTGATTAGACTGAGCTGGTGGATGCAAACCCATCCGAGGATACTGTATGACCTTGTGGACTAGTTTGCTATATCCGAAACATACATCACTGCCAGCTCTGTAGATACCCTGGTGGTTTCTACCACACTTCTAACAAAAGGGATTAGTTCGAGCACTGCAAACAGTACCTAAAGGTTTACCCTGTCTTTGTTGCCATCTCTGAATTTTTTCATAGGAGAAGTGGATGACGATAGAGCAGGAACTGAGGATTTTGGGTGGAACTGAGAATAATTCCCACCCTCTAACTTAGGCTGAGTAAAGTTAAAACTACCTATTCTCGAACTCTTGTTCTCCCTCTCTTTCTCTCAATTCTTAGCCTCCTCAATCTTCTAAGCATGGACTATGAGCCTGGATATGTCCATCTCTTTAATTAATATTTTAGTCCTACACTCTTTTACCACACTGTTCGACACGCCAGACACAAACTTACTCATCTTAGATCTACTATCTACTACTATATGGGGAGCATATCTGGCTAACCGAGTGAAATTAAGAGAATACTCTTGAACTATCATATTGCCCTGCTTTTAATTTATAAACTATAAAACCTTTTCTTCCCTCAACTCTAGCAGGAAGAACCTATCCAGAAAAGCAATAACAAACTCCTTCAATTCTAGGGGCCTGCATCTGTGGCCCTTTCTATTTTCCACTATTTAAAACATGAGTATGCCATATCCTGTAACTGATATGCAGCTAACTCAGCGCTCTCAACAAAATTCACCCCCATAATATCAGTAACTTTTTATACCTGATAAAGAAATTCCTGAGGGTCCTCATCTGAGTTAGACCCAGTAAAAGATAGAGGGTTCATTCGGGTGAAATCCAAATTCTTGGCAGTAGCAGTATTAGCCACTGGGTTTGTTAGAATAGCACCTGGATGTTCATTTTGGGCTACCACAAATGAACTAGGGTGGTGAAAGGTGCTCTGAACTTAGCGTGAGAGACATGTTCATCTAGAGACTTTGGCTGGATGGGCTGGGGTTCTAGTTGGTCTCTTGTTCCTCTTTCCTTAGTCCTATTTAGAGGCATATTTTGTAAACGAAAGAGAAACTTAGAATAGACAAAGATTTTAACTGGATATCATGCTCACTCACATGATATGAGTACTAAAAGAAGGAAAACTTTTCCTAAAATATCTAATAGCCTTCTGTCCATAAGTGTGGTGCGCTACACACCCATGCACAAGACTCTACTAGATCCGGCTTTCAGACTTCCTAGGACTTTGTTCAACCTTAGGTTCTGATACCAAGTTTATAATGCCTCAAGTTTGTACCCCGGATGCTACACGATGCTCATAGTCCCAAAGGATCACATGCTAACCCGTGACTGGTACATTGTAATAACTGAATAGTAATACTGTAAATATGCAAATATTAGGTGGAAACTTGTCGTAAGGTTCAATACTAACATAAAACTAAATACGGTATAGTAGTACCAAAAGTGAAACATCTGTTTGAAAATATTCTAGTCTGAAAAGCCTCTACTGTCCGAATCATGGAGTTGATGGGACAAACCCTCAACTAACTCTAACCACTGAAAACTATAAACAAAATACTGAAGAAAATAATCATGTCCTCAAACTATGATGACTCACCACTAACTCTGACTACTGAAGATCTGAATTGCTAAGGGTGCTTGAGAGCTCGAGCGTCTGAACCAATGATATAAGACATCATAGCACAAGAGAAAAGTATACGTCAGTACTTTGAATATATTGGTATGCTAAGTGAGGCAGGCTAAAATGCATGGGTTTATATGCATGAAAAATATTGACTGAATGACATGAGTATAGCTGAATGAGAGTACATGCATGAATACATAAACTGTAACTGAGATCATGATAATACTGGTTACTGAATTTTGAATATTGATTAACTGATATCTGAGTTTACTGATACTATACTGCTGATAACTAAGTGACTGTATCTGACAGTTCTGATTCTATGGAACAATGCTGAGTTTTGCGCTAAACTTAGTGATCGTGTTTGACAATCCTGATTCTGTGGAACAATGTTTAGTTCTGTGATGAACTGAGTGACTGTTTCTAACAGTCCTAATTCTGTAGAACTAAACTGAGTTCTATACTGAGACTAGAACTGAAACTGAGACTGTGGGAGGTAATCATCTAATCGACATGCCTCTTTCTAAATACATTAGGGTCCAAACTGTAACCCCAGTTGGAAGGGTGTTAGTACCGTGCCACGAGTAGAGACAAGCTGTAAGTTAACCCTCTCTAATAGAAAGATCTTTCATCAACCCTCGCTGGTAGGAAAGCTCGTGTGAGATGTATCAACTCTAATCTGGCAGGAAAATATCTCAACCTATGTTGGCTACGTAGTTTTGTACCGTAGGGATTGCTACTAAGGGTCACATCCTCTGTTGGCAGGAATGCCCCCATCCTTGGGTTAGCTCCATGATGAATCCTACTCCCAACTGAATAAACACTGAACTCATTTCCTAGATCATACTGGGCTTGACTGAACTATTACAGAGTTTACTGAGCCCATTGACTGATGGAATACTACTAAATTTTAGTAACTGATTGGGTTTACTGAGGTCTAAACTGAATACTGAACTAGACGGGACTAATACTAAGTCTACTGAGTTTTTCCTAAGTCATTTAACAATAGACTAAGAGTACTACTAATTGTGACATGACTGGGATTATTCTGTAACTGACAATGGCTCTAGCTAAACAACTAAATTATCGGGTATTAAATACCTCCAGGACTCGATAACATAAATAGTAAAGCTTCACATGACCTTGAATAGCATAAAAATGCACACTTGTTCATAATTCATCTATAGAGGCATTTTATCAAACACTTGCATGGCATGAACTAGTATACATACTATTATGATATAATCTCATTATTACATTAACATGAGTAGTTTATTAAACACTTGGATGGCATAGTATATGCACATAATACTAAACAACATGTGAGCATCATGATTCAATTCCAAATTCATAATTTCCTGGGTTTAAACATGAATTCACATGATAAATCATACATATCTATTAATTCTACATCAATCTTGTAATAAATCATGAAATAGAAAACCCAATTAAAATAATACTCATGAATACACTTTAATTCCAAATCATGGAATCATGAAATAAATCTACTTGAAGTTTAAAAGAATTTCTTGGACTCCAAGGGTGGAAGGAACCCTTGGATGAACATTGCACATACCTTTGTTGATAAATTCTTGAAGAACAATGGTGAAATCTTTAGACTTGGCTTTGAAATTAAATCACCTAGGATTCTTATTCTTGTGCATTTTGAGAGAAAGTGAGTCTATTTTCTTAAAGAGGGATGAATAGGGGTGGGAATAAGACCCAAACACCCCTAATGATGCAACTTTTTAATGATTGAAAACTGGACTGTCGATGCGCAGACCAACGTGCTGCATTATTGGAATTGATGCGATGGCCAATGAACCACATCAAATCTGCATCGATTCACTAGAATTTACACTGAGATAAGGGAAAAATCATCTGTTGATGTGATAGACGATGTGACGCGATGCAATGGATGATGTGACTCATCAATATCGGTTGAATCACTATTTTGGTCACTCGAACTTGGTGTAAATGAGGTTCAAAAAATCCAAAACATGTTCGGGAACACCTACTGAAATTCCTGATCATGAATCAATCTAAAGATCGATACTTTGAGGTCATAAAAGTCATGAAATAGAGTTTCCAACTTACGAAGGCCAAAATAATACTATGTCTGAATACTTAGCTGGAATTTTTCTAAGTGTAAGACCCCTTAACAAGCTTTAAGGGACTGAGTTAAGCTTATGATTTTGCGGGTTCTTACAATAGGCCTATAAAAACATAATCTAGGATGTAATTACTATGCCTTAGGCAATGCAACTGCTATCTTTCAAGCTTAGCCACACTTTTAAAATACTCCCTCAACTATGCTTTTCTCTTAAATACTACCCTTCATTTGACACTACTTATAATCTTCACAAGGGCATTGATAACTCCGTCTAATAAAGCCTGAGCTAAACTAAATTCTATTCCTATGTTCAAGGCTACTCAAAGTCACAAGGTACCACACATAATACTAGTCTAAACCACAGATTCAATAGCCTATGTGTTTTCACATCTCTTCATTTGACACCACTTATAATCTTCACAAGGGCATTGATAACTCCGTCTACTAAAGCCTGAGCTAAACTAAATTCTATTCCTATGTTCAAGGCTACTCAAAGTCACAAGGTACCACACATAATACTAGTCTAAACCACAAATTCAATAGCCTATGTGTTTTCACATCTCTCAACTCAAGAATAATACTCCTTACCACTTTAATAACTAACTTTACCCTCTTACTAGAAATTTACTAACATAACATGCATTCATCCACTTTTATACCAAAATGACATTTAATCCTACCATTATAACCATAAATGAACTTCTACGCAACAAACCTACTTAGGAATTTTTCCATATTCTCTAATCCCTCTATTAATAACAAATTTCTTGCACTATTACTAAGAAGACACCCCTAGAATTTTAAACTAACTATGACATATATCGAAGCTTTGCCTCAATCTTCCTTCACACTTATAACCTGAGATAGAACAAGCATACAAAATCCTTCCCTAATAAGAAACATTTACTCTCTCCAATCTAAACCATTGTTCATCCATTTCAATCACCACTATCTTTACATCAGGAAAGGTCACTGAAAGATTAGAACATGAGATCTTAAAGCATGAAAGAATACTATACATTACTTTTACACTTAACTGAGACCTGAGAAATAGAGTATAAGGACATGGATTTATTAAAGAGATCTAAGCTGAGGACATACATGACACAATGCAAATTTTTACTAGTCATTGAGGGTGCACCATGATTTAGGAGAACTGAGCATTCATTAAAGCATGAGTACATGAGCCATGAGCTACATGACATGAGTTTGGAGTTCATAAATTCATGGAATATGATTCGTACTTCAAAGTGATCTGGAACTATTTATACTAGGAACTAGGAGGGTACATAATTCTCTATGAAGTGCATAAATATGTGTTATGATATTACAGTAGACTTGTAAGGCCTAAGTATGTCTCATAAAGATTAAAGTACAAAAATTTGTACAGAGATAAGAATGGGTGGGGCATCTTTCTCCCCTAGTATCATTCGACAACACACTGGCATCACTATTAGAATCTGAGAGTCTAACTTGGTTCCTTGATCTATCATCTCACCCTTAGATTTAAGACATTGTTCTAAGTTCGTGAACCCCTTTAATAAACTCTAAACTGAACTGGAATCGCTCTAATCTATAGTCTGAGATATAACAATGCACATAAATAATAAACTCACCATAAAAGGCTATATCTTAGAGTGTAAAACCCACTACAAGTACTTCCTTCTGAGATAGAACTCTTAACTTTCTGTAGCCCCGATAGTCATCATACAAAAACTTAAACCCTTATTAACTTAGTATCTTAGAGAGTATTACTATACCCTGAGTTCACACAATATAGAATTTCAAACTCTTCTTTCTAATACCTTAATCATCCAAACTTTAAACTTAGATTTTAACACTTAACAAGGACATTAGAAAATTTCTCACACACTAATACCCAGTTATTATTACTAGATAGGAATCACAAAACACTAATCCAAACAATATTTTATAAATATACTCAACCTTAACAATCATATTTATCATTGTGGTCACTGCCTAATCTCTATCCCGACTAAAGAATTAACATACTCTAAGTTTCCCTTAATAGAGAAATCTCTCTCAAAGTGCTATTAAAAAAAACTATACAACAATTTTCTGGCTCAATCAATGTATAATCTACTAAATTCAGATAAACACCAACCCCACTCTACTGCTGCTAAACTTCTAGGTTCATGCTCTAACTTTAGGTCATATGCTGTCATACGATTCTGAGAAGGGATCTGAGCGCAGATCTGACTTTATTTTAGTGCACGATTTTCATGAATAAGAATGAATACTTTAAAACTTTAGAACTTAAAGTCACCAATGGGATCCTTTTCAGCCCGCATGCAATCTCATAACTGTCTATGGAGATTGTCTTAAAAAATTTCCTCTGTAGGAATTTAAGTTTGACTATTTCTATTACCTAAAAAATAAGGCAAAGTAGGTATGAATGGAGCAATGTAAGAATCTATATAAGTTTCTTAGTCAACATCTCTACTGCACGATTTGAGATATGAAAGAAAAATAATATTTCATAAATGCCCTATAGCCTCTCAAAGAAAAGTACAAATGTCTTCGTATTGTTCCATAGGACTGTACTAGACACGACTTCATATACACCCTAGGACACTTGATGATTTTGCTATGATAACAAGTTTGTCATGACCCGATATTACCCCCTAGTTGTAACACAATGCTTAGAACCACAAGTCATCCCAAGCTAACCCATGTGCTGGCATGATATTTGAGTAACTAATTTAATATATACACACACACAAACACACACACACACACACACATATATATATATATATATATATATGAACACTAAATAATTAAGTGGAATCATAATCAACATGAGATAAACTATTTCAATAAATATTTATTTAAAGTTTACAACATAGAAATCTGAGAGAGAGAAACTTAAATTTTAAATGCTAACTCTTACTGACCATCTATGAAGCCTCTACTATACTTATTATCGGTTGTCAGAACATGGACCCAATTATCCCTAATAAATACATAAGAATAGTGAAAACAAAATACCAAAAATTCAACCAACTTGAGTCCCCAAAATCAAAGAACTCATTAATTGCTGAGAATTTCCTGACCCTAGTATGTGAGCTATATCTAGTACCTACATTATGAAGGAATGTAGCCATAAATACATATATATGGATAGTACTTTAGAACCTGGTAGTCATCATACAAAAATTTAAACCCTTATTAACTTAGTATCTTAGAGAGTATCACTATACCCTAAGTGCACACAATATAGAATTTCAAACTCTTCTTTCTAATAGATTAATCATCCAAACTTCAAACTTAGATTTTAACACTTAACAAGGATATCTACAAAACTTATCACACACTAATACCCAATTATTACTACTAGATAGGAAGCATGAAACACTAATCCACATAATATTTTATAAATATACTCAACCTTAACAAGCATATCTATCATTATGGTCATCGCCTAATCTCTATCCTGACTAAAGAATTAACATACTCTAAGTTTTCCTTAATAGAGAAATCTCTCTCAAAGTGCTATTAAAAAAACTACACAATACTTTTTCGGCTCAATCAATACATAATCTACTAAATTCAGATAAGCACCAATTCCACTCTACTGCTGCTAAACTTCTAGGTTCATGCTCTAACTCTAGGTCATATACTGTCATACGATTCTGAGAAGGGATATAAGCGCAGATCTGACTTTATTTTAGTGCACGATTTTCATGAATAAGAATGAATACCTTAAAACTTTAGAACTTAAAGTCACCAATGGGATCCTTTTCAGCCCGCATGCAATCTCATAACTGTCTATGGAGATTGTCTTAGAAAACTCCCTCTGTAGGAATTTAAGTTTGACTATTTCTATTACCTAAAAAATAAGGCAAAGTTAGTATGAATGGAGCAACACAAGAATCTATATAAGTTTCTTAGGCAATATCTCTACTGCATGATTTGAGATATGAAAGAAAAATAATATTTCATAAATGCCCTGTAGCCTCTCAAACAAAAGTAAAGATGTCTTCGTATCATTCCATAGGACTGTACTAGACGCGACTTCATATACACCCTGGGAAACTTGATGATTGTGCTATGATAACAAGTTTTTCACAACCTGAGATTACCCCCTAGTTTTAACACAATGCTTAGAACCACAAGTCATCCCAAGTTAACCCATGCACTGGCATGATATTTGAGCAACTAATTTAATACACACATACACACATGCACTCACACACACAAACACACATACACACACACATACACACACATATATATATATATATATGAACACTAAATAATTAAGCGGGAGCATAATCAACATGATATAAGATATTTCAATAAATAATTATTTAAAGTTTACAACACAAAAATCTGAGAGAGAGAAACTAAAATTTTAAATACTAACTCTTACTGACCATCTATGAAGCCTCTACTATACTTATTATTTGTTGTCAAAAAATGGCGCCAATTATCCCTAATAAATACATAAGAATAGTAAAAACAAAATACATAAACTGCAACTGACTTGAGTCCCCAAAATAAAAGAACTTATCACTTGCTAGCTGAATGCTGAGAATTGCCTGACCCTGGTATGTTAGCTATATCTAGTACCTACATTATGAAGGAATGTAGCCATAAACTCATATATATGGACAGTAATTTATAATGTACTAAGAATGCGAGCCATACACTAAATCATGAGAATACTTAATTTATGCTTTAAAACTAAGGACATAAGCTAAGCTATTTGCTGAAATATGCATTTAAATCATGGTTGTACGAAAAAGCTGTAAGACTTATAAAAATTTATATATCATGAGCAGAAAATATTTTTGTAAGCTGGAAAGTGGTAGAAGCATGAGTACCATATGTAAATCTCAAGTTAAAGCTGAATAGGTTGTAAAATTATATTAAGGATCATGTATGAATACTGAGTATGAATGCATGAATATAAAAAATGAATGCAAGACCAAGTAAAACATTTACTAAAATGACCTGTAAAAATTAATAACTGATAGTTGATCATTTGGTCTTGCATACATTAGCTAATGTGAACAGAATACTGAACTAAGACTATGGGAGATAACATTTAACCGATATGCCCCAATCTATGCTAATTGAGGCTCAACTTTTAACTCTAGTTGGAAGGGTGTCAATACCATGCAATGGTATCGACACTGACAGTGTATATCTATAAAGATGATGTCCTGAAGGATGAGGTGTCCTCCTAAATTGATAGGTGCCCCTAAGAGAGTGTAATACACCTTATTTTTCTAGCTTAGTTTAGCTCTTGATACACGAGAATATATATATAAAATTTTCAATAAAATTATAATTTTTTAGTTTATGACTTTCCAAAGTGTAGGAAATTCAGTTAGCTTTCAAACAATTTAAAGTTTTCCCAAATCCAATTTTTGGGTGAGAAGTTATGGCCCTTTTAGTGAAATAGTATGTCAAAATGGCATTCATAAATTTCCAGTGAGCGCATAGTGGTGAAGTTCCAGTTCCTACTTGTTATTTTTATTACGGCACCGCGATAGTGACGCATCACGCAATGGTGCCATTTCAGAATTGTCAATTTTCAGTAGCCCGAGGAGATTCCACCGCATCGCGCCATGACCCATTTTCTTAATTGTTCATTTTTAAATAGTTTCAGCCAACTTCAAGTGGCTCACGGAGATGCCACAACATCGCGGTGAAAGAAAAAATCGGGATTTTAAGTGATGAAAATTAATTTTTTTCCAGTGGTAATTTGGTCTTTTTCCACGACCCTAATCAGTCTAAACACGAGATTAAACCCCTAATAACCTAGTTAAGTCACTATTCTATTCAATTTCTCCCAAAATCAAGAGCACTCTCTCAATTAAAAAAATCCTAGACCTATAAAATCAAGAGCAATCCTCAAGAATCCCACCAAGAAACTTTAGAACTCATCCGTCCAGGTATGTTAGGTGTTCATTCATGGGCCCTTACCACCTATGGAGTCCAAGAATCCTATTTAAAAATACAAGTTCTAAGATTTGTGATTTCCATGCATAAATTAGATTGTATTTATGAATATGATGTTGTTTGGGTTTCAATCCTTGATTAATTACAAGTATCATGAAATTAAGATAGCATGTGTGGTGAATTTTGTGATTCTCATGTTAAATACTTGAATTTAAAAGTTTAATATTGTTGCTATGATATTATATATGTTTATTATTATGTCAAATAATCATGCTCTCTAAGTGTTTGTTAGAATGCCTAT
Source organism: Capsicum annuum (assembly GCF_002878395.1). NCBI lineage: Eukaryota > Viridiplantae > Streptophyta > Magnoliopsida > Solanales > Solanaceae > Capsicum > Capsicum annuum. The sequence goes on along the minus strand of NC_061122.1, from coordinate 124,630,997 downwards.
GTGAATTGAATAGTGCAGTCATGAAAGTTACTGTGTGTTCCTATTCATGTAAAAGTTCATGCCTTGCAAGTGTTTGACAAAATGTCTCAATGAATGAATTATGACTAAGTGACTAGTTAGTATGCTTTTAAGATTGTGCCATGTCTTACTATTGATGCTATCGAGTCCTAAGGTATTTAATACCCAATATCTAGATGTTTACCTAGAATTACAGTAGCTATAGAATAGTCTTAGTTATATCATAAATAGTAGTACTCAGTCAGTTCCAGAATTTAGTGAAACTCAATCTGGTTAAATTGAGTTTAATAATCAGTGTCATTCAGTTGGGAGTAGAATTCAGCATCGAGCGAACCAAGGATAGGGGCTCACCTGTTAGTAGAGGGTGTGGCTCTTAGTAGCAACCCTTGTGTTTAAGAAATACGTCTCCAACATAGGTTTAGATATCAACCTGCCAGTTGGGTGTTGATTAATTATTTTACCTGATAGTTGAGGGTAATACCAATCTCATTAGGGCACCTTCCAGATGAGGGTGACTCTTTAGACTATTAGTACCCGTGGCTCGGTACTGACACCCTTCCAGCTAAGGTTACAGGTTGGACCCAAATCAATTTAGAAAGGGGTATGTCGATTAGATAATTACCTCGCACAGTTTTAATTTCAGTCCCAGTATAGAACACAGTTCAGTTATACAGAATTAAGACTGTTAGAAACAATCACCCAGTTATCAATAATTCAGTTATTACAAATCCCAGCTATTAGTTACTCAGTTATCATAACTCAATATTCAGTTTCAGTATAAATCTCAGGCACAGTATATAAATATATATTCATAGTATTGCATAATTAGTGTTTACAATAGATTTAGTTATCCATGTACTCTCATTCAGTTACATTCATATCTCTTAGTCAGTTACTGTTCATGCATATGAACCCATGTATTTCAGCCTTACCTCAGTTAGTATACCAGTACATTCCGCATACTGGTCTTATACTCTTTTCTAGCGCTATGATGTCTCATATCATAGGTTTGGATGCTCAGGTTCCTGACCATGATTACACAAATTCAATTAGCAGCAGAAGATTCAGTAGTGAGTCCTTATTTATCGAGGATATTCTTTTATCTCAGTGCTATAGTAGATTCAGTAATTTATTAGTTGGATTTAGTTGGGGGCTTGTCCTATCAACTACACATTTAGACAGTTCAGTTAGAGGCTTTTCAGACTAGATTAGTTCAGACAGTATTTAATTTTCAGATATTATTATTAGTTGCTATATTTATCAGTATTCAGAATATGAACCTTATGGAACCTTAGCCTAACTTCCATATTATTTTAGTATTAATATTCAGTGTTCACAACAGGTATCGTTCATGGGTTAGCTTGTAGTCCTTCGGGGTCGTAAGCACCGTGTAGCGTCCGAGGTGTAGACTCGAGGCGTTACAAATATGGTATCATAGCCTAAGGTTAAATAGAGTCCTAGGGAGTCTAAAAGCCATATCAAGTAGAGTCTTGTGCTTGGGTGTGTAGCACACAACACTTATGGGCAAGAGACTATGAGGCATTTTTAAGAAAGTTTCCCTTCTTTCAGTATTTATGTAATGCGAGTAAACATGTGCTCAAGTTAAACTCTCCATATTATTTATTTCTTTCTTCTGTTTACAGAACATGCCTCCTAAAATATCAACAAAAGAAGAACTGGAAACTAGTCAACATCTTCACCTATTCCGGTCGATTCTTTGGATGACTATATCTCCCATGTCGAATTTAGAGCAGCCTTTACCACTATATCCCATTTTGTAGTAGCTCAGAATAAATGGCCAACTGCTATTTAGTCTAATCCAGTGGCCAATAATGCTACAGTTAGGATTCAGAACTTCACTCAATTGAATCCTTCCCTATTTGTAGGATCTATGTTTGGAGAAGATCCACAAGAGTTCCACAAGCAGTTATAGAAGGTCTCGGATATTATGGGAGTGACCTCCAGTGAGAGTGCTTAGTTAGCTAGGTATGCTCCCCATGTATAGCAGACAATAGGTCCAGAATGAGCAAGTTTGTATCTAGGGCATCAGAGATTATAGTCAAGGAGTGCAGGACCACAATGTTAATTAATGCGATAAACATATCCAGACTAATAGTACATGCTCAGCAGATAGAAGAGGCTAAGAATAAAGAGAGAGAGGGAAAAATAAGAGAGCTAGAATAGATAGCTTCAATTTTACTTAGCCTAAGTCAGAGTGTGGTAACCATACCCAGTTTCACCCAAAAGCTTCAGTTCCATCTCCGTTCTCAGCCAGTGCTCCAACACCTAAGTTCAAAAATGGTAACAAAGATAGGGTGCCAGGTTCTAAGTCTAAAGGTAGTGTCAGCAATGCTCAAACAAATCCTCTTTGCTAGAAGTATGGCAAAAACCATCAGGGTATCCGCAGAGCTAGTAGTGATGTATGTTTTAGGTGTGGAAAGCCAAGCCATAGAATCATAGATTGTCCTCAGTCAGGTTCACAGGGTTAGTATAATGGCCCCCCAGCTCAGTTTGGCTGCCCAAATTAACAAGGTGCCACTTCAAGTGCCACCAGTAGGTACTGCACAAATAGGCTCTTTGCACTTCAGTCCCGACAAAATCAGGAAAGTTCTCCTGATGTAGTCACTTGTACATTATAGATTTTCTATTTACATGTTTATTCCTTATTAGTTTCAAAAGTTTCTCTGTTTTTTGTAACACATTACATAGCAGTCAACTTTAAAGTCAGACCAAAAATCTTAATAGAACCTTTCTTAGTCTGAACCCTGTGGGTTAGTCTATCATAGCCCGACGAGTATACTGGAACTGCCCGATTATGATATCTCAGAAAGTCACTTGAGTAGACTTAGTAGAGTTATAGATGATAGATTTTGACGTCATTATCAACATGGATTGGCTCCATTCATGCTATGCCTCAGTTGATTGTAGAAGTAAAGTTGTTCATTTTTAGTTTCCATATGAACCTATCCTTGAATGGAGGGGTAGTACCACAGCACTTAAGGGTCATTTAATTTCATACCTTAGAGCGAGAAAAATGATATCCAAGGGGTGTGTATAACATCTTATGCGAGTCAAATTCTCTAGTTCTGAGACTCCTAGTCTTGAGTCAGTTCCAGTAGTAAATGAATTTTCAGATGTGTTTCTTGAGGATCTTCCTGGAGTTCCTCCCGAAAGGAAAATTAACTTCAGAATAGACCTTCTTCCAGACACTTAGCCTATATCTATTTTGCCATAGAAAATGGATCTAGCTAAACTCAGAGAGTTAAAAAAATAATTAAATAACCTTTTAGACAAGGAGTTCATCAAACCCAACATTTCCCCATAGAGTGCACCAGTCTTATTCGTGTATAAGAAAGATGGTTCACTCAAAATATGTATAGACTATCGTCAATTGAACAAATTTACAGTCAAGAACAAATACCCACTTCCTAGAATCGATGGCTTGTTTGACCAACTTTAGGGCGCCAGTTACTTTTCTAAGATAGACCTCAGATTAGGCTATCATTAGCTCAGAGTCAGAGAATGTGACATTCTAAAAATGGCTTTCCAAACATGGTATGGTCATATTGAGTTTCTATTCATGTCCTTTGGTCTCACAAATACCCCAGCAACCTTCATAGACTTAATTAATTATGTGTTCAAGCAGTACTTGGACATGTTTGTTATAGTCCATATCAATGACATTCTAATCTATTCCCGTAGATAGAATGATCACGCAGGTCACCTCAGAATTATACTTCAGACTCTCAAAGCCCTTCTGTTGTTCACCAAATTCCGTAAGTGTGAATTTTAGCTAAGGTTAATAGAATTCCTTGGTCATATTATTTTTGGTGATGGCATTAGAGTTAATCCTCAAAAGACTGAGGCGGTAAGAATTGGCCTAGACCTATTTCTCCATTAGATATTAGGAGTTTCTTAGGTTTTGCTGCCTATTACCAGTGGTTTGTTAATGGTTTTTTTTTTTATTTCATCCCCCATGTCCTAATTGATTAGAAGAAAGTCAAGTTTCAGTAGTTAGAGTCTTGGAAGAAGAGTTTTCAGGAGTTGAAGACTCAACTTACTACAGCCCTAGTTTTTACATTACCAGATAGTTTAGATGGGTTTGTTGTATACTGCGATACATCTAGAGTAGGTTTGGGTTATTTCCTAATGCAGAGAGGTAAGGTCATAGCCTATGTCTCTAGACAACTTAAGCCTCATGAGAAGAATTATCCTACCCATAATCTTGAATTAGCAGTTGTTGTGTTTGACTTAAAGATTTAAAGGCATTATTTGTATGAGGTGCATGTTAATGTGTTCACAGATCACAAAAACTTACAGTATGTGTTCTCTCAGAAAGATTTGAATTTGTATCAGAGAAGGTGGCTAGAGTTGTTGAAAGATTATGATATGAGTGTTTTATATCATCTGGGCAAGGCCAATGTGGTGGCAAATTCTCTCAGTAGGTTGTAGATGGGTAGTATTATTTATGTTGAGCATGGTAAGAAGAAGTTAGTTTAGGAAGTTCATCAGCTTGCTCGACTAGGTTTCTGCTTAGTCTATTCAGCAAAAGGTAGTGTGTGGTTGCAGAATAGTTCAGAATCATCTCTGGTTTTTAAACTGAAGGAAAAGCAGGACAGAGATCCTAGCTAGTTAAGTTGAAAGAGTCAGTCAGAGATCAGAAAGTATAGGTTTTCTTGCAAAGAGGAGATAGTGTATTGTGTTACGAGGGTAGACTATGTGTACCATGTGTTGATGAGTTTAGGCAATGAATTCTTGCAGATGTGCACGATGCACGTTGCTTTATTCACCCAGGGGACGCTAAGATGTACTGTGATTTATGGGAGATCTATTGGTAGAGTGGGATTAAGAGGGAGATCAGTGAGTTTATAGCTAGGTGCTCTACATGTTAGCAGGTTAAGATTGAGCATCAGAAGCCTAGTAGGTCCATATAGGAGTTCAGTGTTTCCACATGGAAATGGGAAGAAGTGAACATGGACTTTGTGATGAGTTTGCCTCGTACTCATTATTAGCTTGATTTGATTTGGGTTATTGTAGATAGGATGGCCAAATCTGCTTATTTTCTACCAGTCCATGCTTTCTGTTTAGCCGAGGACTATGTCAAACTCTATATCAGAGAGTTGGTAAGGTTACATGGAGTCCTAACATCTATCATTTTAGAAAGAGGTACCCAGTTTCCCTCTTATTTTGGGAAAGCCTTCCAAAAGGGTCTTGGTACCCAAGTTTACCTCATTACATCTTTTCACCCTCAGACAGATGGTAAAGCAGAAAAGGCCATTCAAACTCCCAAAGATATGTTAAGAGCATGCGTTGTTGATTTTAAAAGTAGTTGGGTGAACACTTGCCGTTGATCAAATTCATATATAATAACAACTATCATTCTAGTATTTAGATGGCTCCGTTTGAGGCTCTTTATAGTAGGAGATGTAGATATCCAATTGGTTAGTTTGAGGTAGGTGAGGCCACAGTAGTAGGGCCTAATTTAGTGTTTGAAACCTTAGAGAAGGATCAGATGATCAGAGAAAGGATTATAGCAGCCCAGAGCTGACAGAAATAGTATGCAGATGTGAGGAGAAAGGATCTTGAGTTTGAGATTGGCAATTTTGTGTACCATAAAATTTCTCCCATGAAGGGAGTGAAGAGGTTCGACAAGAAGGGGAATATCAATCCCAGATATGTCGGTCCTTACAAAATTCTAAGCTATTTTGAAAAGGTAGCTTACGAGCTGGAGTTGCCTTCAGAAATAGCTTTAGTTCACCTAGTGTTCCATGTCTCCTTGCTAAAGAAATGCATTAGCGACCCAACAGTTGTAGTCCCCTTAGAGGGAGTAGATATTCAGAACGATCTCTCTTTTGAAGAGGTTCCAATCCAAATCCTTGATCGTCAGATTCGCAGACTAAGGAACAAAGAAGTTCCTTTAGTCAAAGTTCTTTGGCAGAACCAGTCTGTTGAGGAAGCTACTTAGGAAGCAGAGGCAGATATATGGACAAAGTATCCTCACCTCTTCTCCGCAAACTCATACTCAGTTTGAGGTAATAGTCTTATTTAGATTTACTCAATTCCATTTTCAGTTACAGTTACAAACTTGGTATCAGTTACCATTGTATATCTTCTTGATGACAGTCATGTATTCATGAATCAGATAAATCATGTAATCATGCTTCAGTTGCGCATGATTAGTATATAAACTTAGTCTATCAGTATTTCTCAACTTAATCGTCTCATTTGAGGATGAATGTTCCCAAGGGGGAGATATTGTAATACGCTATATTTTACTAGCTTAGTTTAGCTCTTAGTACATGAGAATTTCTATATAAAATTTTCAATACACTTAGAATTTTCCAATTTAAGACTTACAAAATGTAGGAAATTTAGTTAGTTTTCCAACGATATAAAGTTCGCCCAAATTTGATATCCGGGTGAGAAGTTATGTCCCTTTTAGTGAAACAATATGTCAAATTTAAAAGCACCATGTTGCGGTGAAGGTCAAAATGGTATTCATCAATTTCCAGTGAGACACCGTGATTCCACCGCATCACGGTAAAGTTCCAGTTCCCACTTGTCATTTTCTAGTACGACACTGCGATAGCACCGTATCATGCTACGATGCCATATAATAATTGTCAATTTCCAGTAGACCGACGCAATTCCACCGCGTCACGCTAAAGCCCATTTTCGCAATTGTCCATTTTAAACAGTTTCAACCAACTTCCAATGGCTCACCGTGATTCCACCGCATTGTGGTGAAAGCAAAAATCATGATTTTTAGTGACAGAAAGTTAGTTCTTTCCAGGGATAATTTGGTTTTTTTCCATGGACCTAATCAGTCTAAACATGATAATAAACCCCTAATAACCTAGTTAAGTCACTAATCTGTTCAATTTCCCCCAAAATCAAGAGCACTCTCTCAATTAACAAAATCCTAGCCTTAAAGAATCAAGAGCAATCCTTAAGAATCCCACCCGGAAACTTCAAGAACTCATCCTTCCAGGTATGCTAGGTGTTCATTCATGGGCTCTTACCACCCATGGAGTCAAACAACCCTATTTAAAAATATAAGTTTTTCAGATTTATGGTTTCCATGCCTAAATTAGATTGTATTTATGATTATATTGTTGTTTGGGTTTCAATCCATGATTAATTACAAGTATCATAAAATTAAGATGGCATGTGTGGTGGACTATGTGTTTCTTATGTTAAATACTTGAATTTACAAGTTGAATGTTGTAGCCATGATATTAATATACGTTTATTATTATGTGAAATAATGATGGTCCTCAAGTGTTTGTTAGACTACCTATGTTAATTGAATAGTTCAATCATGACAAGTTAGCATGTGTTCCCATTAATGTACAAGTTTATGCCTTGCAAGGGGTTGACAAAACGTCTCAATGAATGAATCATGACTAAGTGACTAGCTAGTATGCTTTCAAGATTGTGCCATGTCTTAATATTGATGCTATCAAGTCCTGGGGATATTTAATACCCGAAATCTATATGTTTACCTAGAATTACAGTAGCTATTGAATAGTCCTAGCAACATCACGAATAGTAGTACTCAGTCAGTTCTAGAATTCAGTGAAACTCAATCTAGTTAAGTTTAGTTTAATAATCAGTGTCATTCAGTTAGGAGTAGGATTCTGCACCAAGCAAACCCAAGGATGGTGGGTCACCTGTCAGTAGAGGGTGTGACCTTTAGTAGCAGTCCTTGCATTTCAGAACTACGTAGCCAACGTAGGTTGAGATATCAACCTACCAATTAACTGTTGATAAGGTGTTTTACCTGCCAGTTAAGGGAAATACAATTCTCATTAGGGCACCTGCTAGATAAGGATGACTCTTTAGCCTGTTAGTACCCATGGAACGATATTGGCACCCTACTAACTGGGGTTATAGGTTGAACCATAATCAATTCAGAAAGGGGCATGTCAGTTAGATAATTACCTCCCACAGTTTCAGTTTCACTCTCTGCATAGAACACTGTTCAGTTCTACAGAACCAGGACTGTAAAAAATAATCACCTAGTTTTCAGTAATCTCAGATATCAGTTAATGATTTATCAGAACCCAACACTCAGTTTCAATATAAATCACAGACACAGTATATATATGTATATGAACAGTATTGCATAATCAGTGTTTACGGCAACTTTCGTTATCCATGTACTCTCGTTCAGTTATATTCGTTCACTCAGTCAGTTACTGTTCATGCATATGAACCCATGTATTTTAGCCTTACCTCATCTAGCATACCAGGATCGCATACTCTTTTCTTGCGCTATGATGTCTCATATAATTGGTTCAGACGCTCAGGTTACTGACCCTGTTTAGCCAAATTCAGTCACTAGCAGAAGATTCAGTAGTGAGTCCTCATCTATTGAGGATGTTCTTTTATCTTGGTATTATAGTAGACTTAGTATTTTATTAGTTGGAGTTAGCTGGGGGCATGTCCCATCAACTCTATATTTAGAGAGTTCAATTGGAGTCTTTTCAGACTAGACTTGTTTAGACAATATTCAATTTTCAGATGTTATTATAAGTTGCTATATTTATCAGTATTTAGACTGACCCTTATGTCACCTCAGCCTAACTTCCATATTATTTCAGTATTAATATTTAGTGCTCATAGCAGGTACCACTCATGGGTTAGCTTGTGGTCCTTCGGGATTGTAACCACTGTGTGGCGTCCGGGGTGCAGACTCGGGGCATTATAGAGACTATCAAACCTAAGCTGTCTATAAGGAATCTTATAACCTATGGTGGCTATGTAGTTATAGAACTTATGGACTGATACTAAAGGTCTCACCCTATGCTGGCATAAAAGCCTTCATCCCTAAATTTTCTAGGTGCTAAGTTTTACTCCCAAGTGAACAGATGTAGGGACATAAACTAGTGTATGCACTTATAATTGATTTTCAGAAGTATGGTATTCTGAAAATCACAGTGCATGCATAACCTGACATAATCATGAACATGTTAACTGATGTATTTAGCATGGTATAATACTGGTGAGTATTCATCATGAAAATGTTATAAATTTCATAGTACAAACATGGTATGAATAACTTGAAATCTTGAAAACTATAGCATGCATAATCATCTAGGTATCGGGTGTTCATAACCCACCAACATTGGAAAATACAAATAAATGCAATAATTTAAAAGTAATGACATGATAGGAAATTCAAGACTTAAACTCAAGAATTCAACAATATCATCAATATAATAAATTATCATGGTTTGAACATGGAAGAATATTTGAACTTATGAGGAAACACTAATTCATGATTAAATTCAAATACGAAATAAAAAAATTCCCCCAAATGCAACATAAACAAATATGAAAATCCAAAAGTTATGTAACCAATACATCTAAAAATATCATTACACCAATCTTAATAAAAAGCAATAACTGCCACACCATTCTAGACACACACAAACCTCAAAGATCTCCTTGCCAACTTTCTATGCATGTCAAACGGAATCAACTTTATGTACTAGAAATATAAACTAGAATGAAAAATTACTAATTCAAAGCCTTAACCATCAACACACTAAATATATCTCAAAAGTGATATGACCTGAACTAGGGCCTGGCCGTGTGGGGTACCTAAATTCCAACCAGGACCGGATGCCACCCTCACAAGCCACCAAACACGTTGTATCCCATGTTGGATGAATTCCGAACATATAACAAGATCAAGAATAAAGTTCTAAGATTCTAATACAAGAATTTAAATGACTACCAACATCCATATCAAACTCCACAGTAATGTCCAACAAAGACTTTAACCAAAATAAAAGAATATCCAGTTGCGACATGACCCTGACCATAATAAAAACCAAGTCCAAAGAAATAGCAAAAATATGAAATAAGGCCAAAGCATGAAATGGAGCCTTCCATAGTATGGAAGATCACCACTTCAATAAGATTCACGAGCTAATCCTAAATATTGATCAAAGTGCAGGAGAGGTAGAAGTATGGCCAGTTCCTGTATAGCATTAGGATATAACATCCGAAGATACTTAGCAGGGTGAATTCTAGCAAGTAACCCAAAAATAATGATTAAATAATGCCATCAATTCAAAACCAAGTCAAACCAAAGCACATGTACGCATACATACACATCCATTTATATACATATAGACATAATGCTAGGATAGGGAAAAAACATAGCATGAACTTTAAAAATTTTGCTAGAGTTTGTGTAGCTTCACAATCACTAATCCACCCTCGGGCTATATGGGTCCAGTGTTACCCCCTGAATAGGCACCAATGTTTGTTAGCCTCATGTACAAGAGATATCATAGATGACTAGGGATTTCTTATACCCTACGCCCTCCATGATATATATATACCAATACACACTTGGGGGATTCCCTTGTACCCTACAAGTACATGGTTATTAAGACCGGCCCTCATGTCGGCAAATATGAGTTTCTATTAGTCTTCAGACTTACACCTTCACGGCTAGCTAACATAACTCCCATTATTTCCTAATTAAAACATGTAACACATAATCCAACCACCAATTTCAGGAGTCAAACATTAAGGCATTATTAAGTGGTATCATCATACCAACTATAACTTTTTAGTAATTTTATTAGCCAACACTTAGAGGATTCCAATGTACCCCAAATAACCCATTATTAAAATCACTTGGGGGATTCCCGTGTACCCCACAAGGTTTTCAAAACCATTCTTAATCAATTAACCATTTATGATATTCATTAGTTTCAAGAAACAAGTCAAACCATATAATAATACATAAACCATAATCAATTATTCAAGTGGGTTGAGGTTATTACCAATTTCCATACCAACCAATTAATTTGGGGATTTATTTGTACCTGATATCGATCAACCATTCCCATGCACCACATTGTATTTACCAGCCATCAATTTAAGCACAATAGTTTCATAAATATCATGGAAGAAGTATTTAAACAATTTATGTTTAAAACCCTCAACCTATAGTTTAAAATCCAATATCAGTATCGCATAAAAAATACATTAAACCATATGCTTTTACAAAATTGACTATGAGGGAATAGTAATATGCCTGAAATACCAAGAAATTTGGAGAAGAAAGCACCCTTAGAACCCTAGATAACCACTTGCTTTGAAACCCTAGCCTTAATTTGAACAAAGATTTTTGAGAGAGAATTTGGGAGTGTTTTATTGGGAATAATGTAATAATAAAGCCCCAAGGAAGGCTTTAAGTCGTGGGGTCCAAGGTCTTAAACAGGGAAATGTCTAGAGTGCCCTTAACTTAATAACTGAAAAGTGCCTCCTTTGACCACGAGTCAACCCCTTGACTCGTAACCACTCCATACACCTCTTCACCACCAACCTAACCAAGGCAGTACCACCAAGGCACCCTACACTGTTATACTTATGACTCAACTACAAGACTCGTAATAGGACCTTATGAGTCGTTGGGTCTAGTTGCAATCAACACCGAACCCAAATGGGAATTTACACTAGACGCCCTACGACTACATCTAACGACTCGTAACATACCCTTATAGCTTCTAGTGAGCCACTCATCCTTAAAGAAGAAAAAGGCAAAAATCTTACTATTTTGGTTATGAGTCATTCCAACGACTTGTTAGGACACCTTACGACTCATAGGGTCCAGTGTAACCAGGTAAGTGAGCTTAAAGCACAAGAAATTTTCAAGGGCCAAATATCTCGAGTGTTTTAAAAATTTTAGTGCTTGAAATAGTTATCATGAAGGTAAAGTAAAAGACCTATCACTCCGGCCACAAGGAAAGGAAAATTTGACATCATATTCACAACTTTGGGGATCCCTACAATGAAAACAAAAGGCATGAAAACCCGCAAAGGTAAATTTTAAATTCATATATATCACCCATAATTGAAGCTAAATGAATAACTAACAAAAAAACAAGGCCATCAATATCTTTTGTTAAAACTGGTAACTTAATAGGGCTAGCAGTATTACTTTACAATTAGAGGAAAATCTTGTCACGACCCAAATAGGGGCTTGCCATGAAGGCTATCTCATGTCCAACATGGATCGGAGATCACCCCCTGCACCTAACAAAACCAAACACAACACACCCCAAGCTTAGATGAATTCCGAACATATAAGAAGATAACGTGCAATAAGATTAAGAAAGATCAAAACATGTCTATAATATGACGACCAATAACCAGCAAAACAACAGACCAATACTGCTCAATATCCACAGTTGTCTAAATAAAGCCTTCTAAACAAAGAACCAAAACTGAATATCAATAAAGTATTGGGACATGCCTCTGACTATAGCCAAAAATAATCTAAACAGTCTAAGACATAAGAGAACTAAACATGAAATACAGCCTTCGGATGTATTGAAGGTCACTACTTCAATGTCAACTTACAAGCTGATCATGAATCCTAGTCACAGAGCAGAAAGAGTAGAAGTATAAACAATTCCTGCATCAGGTGGGGATACATTATTTGTAGACGGTTAATGGGGTGAATGCTAGCATGATACTTATGGATAAGGATAACATAATGCCATGATCAATAGTTTCAAATTATTAGAAATACAATGTACATAATAAAATGCATATACCTATATATATCATATACCGAGATAGGGAACAACGCTAAACATGCACTTTAAAACTTTAACCTGAATTATGTAGCTCAACCTCCTCACATGTACCCATGATCTATAAAGTCCCCAGCTCTCACCCCATGGTCGGGCCCCAGTGCGTGTAGCCGAGCGAACTAGAGAAAAATCTCATATATATGCACGGGGGACTCAAACCTCCTAATCATATACTAAGGTTACTTATGCACCCAATCATGTGATAATTTATATGGGACTTAAGTCTCCCTAATCATGTAATATAATGAGGGGACTCAAACCTCCCTGGTCACTTTGATCCCCAAGTTGACAAATGCAGTCTCCAGTATTGGTCACTCGAACCTCCACTTTCACGACTTAGCTACAATCCCTAATAAATCCTAATTAAAACATTTATCACATAATTCTATTTGTTGACCGAAATACATAATTAGGCATACATTATTGGTATCGTCATACCAACTACATTTTCAAAGTAACAACAACATGCCAAAATAATTACATTATTTGGGGAAATTCACAATGCTCTTTGTTCAATTTTATAAGTTCCAACATTTCTCATAATTAAAAACTAATTTCACATTATGGGATTGGGTTCATAACCACTTCAAAAGTCACAAGTTTGGGAAAATCACAATCCCTAGTTCATTCACTATACCCATGCACCCATAAGTTCAAAATTATAATTAAAGCATGAAAATTCGTATGTAAACCATAGCAAAACATTGTTCATCATTAAGCATTAAAAGCCCCTAAACTTTATTTCAAAATATAAATCAATATCTCATGGACAATACTTTAAAACATAAGCCCTTGATAAATTAACAATGAGGAAAGAGTAATATTCGTTAAATACTAAGAAATTTGGAGTGAAATCGACTCTTGTGCCCTTAGATGACCAACTTGATGAAACCTAGCTTGACTTGCTTGAGGATATTTAGAAAGCCTTTTGGAGTGTTTGAGAAGTTACTTAGATTTGTTTCTGAGTTCTAATGACACCCTAAAGGGTTTATAAGATATGGGTTTCAAGTTGGGTAAGAGAGGAAATATCCAGAATGCCCTTAACTCAAGAGCTAGAAAAGTACCGCCATTGACTACGAGTCTACCATTAAATCGTAGCCACTCCTTACGAATCATCACCACAAGTCATAACCAAGAAAGTCTTTAGGACCCTTGTACACTTTTGACCCTGTGACTAGACTGACACCATGGACTAGTAGGGTCTAGTCATAGTCAACACAGAACCTAATTGGGTAACCACTGGACATCCTACGATTTGTACCTAACAACTTGTAACAAGTCCTTATGACTCATAGTGAGCCAATCATACTTAGAGAAACACTTAGCAAATTAATACTTATTTGTTTAGGACTTATCCCAATAATCTCTTAGGTCACCTACGACTCATGGGGTTCAGGCGTAAATAGCGTAGTGAGCTCAGAACTTGAAAATTTTTTAAAACCTAAAAACCCGAGGCGTTACATACTCCCCCAGTTAGGATCATTCATCCTCGAATAATAGGACAAGGAATTTATTAGCATGATTTGACTCCAAATGCTACCACTTCTCTTACCTTTAATAAAGATATAAAACAAAGATACCAAGGAAATCATAATTTCCTATAACAAAGTTAGAAAACAAAGATGATAAGGAATACTCATACCTCAAGCACGATTATCCAAAACCAGAAATAGGTATGTATACTTGGACTTTATGCCCTCCTCGGCTTTCCAAGTAGATTCCTCAACCCTTTGGTTACTCCAAAGATCCTTTACCGAAGCCACATCCTTTGTCCATAATGACTTGATGATCTAATATCCCAATCGGGACTTACTCATAAGATAAGGAATACAAGATACCCACTTCCTCCAAAGCAATAATAGTCGAACGGTCATTATGCACTTTCTCAACATTAAAACGTAAAACATTGGATAAATAGAGCTCAAACTAGAGAGAAACTCTAATTCATTCATGACATTACCAACCCTTTTTAAAACCATGTATGGACCAATATAATGGGAACTGAGATTTCTCTTCATACCAAACTGCATCACTCCCTTCATAGGGGATACCTTTAGAAATACCCAATCACTAGTACTGAACTCTAACTCTCTTTACCTTACATCCATATAGGACTTTTTGCGACTTTGGGCGGCCTTAATTCTATCCCAAATCACCTTCACCTTCTTCATTACATAGTGAACCAAATCAGGACCAAACAACTTATTTTCACCAACCTCAAACCACCCAATTGAAGAACGATACCTCCTACCATAGAAGGCCTTAAATGAAGCCATACCAATGCTAGAGTGTTAATTATTATTGTAGAAAAATTCTAAGAGAGGTAGATAGTCAACCCAACCACTCCCAAAATCAAATATACAAGCTCGAAGTATATCTTCTATGACTTGAATTATTTTTTTTGCTTGCCCATTCATCTGTGGAGGAAAGCGGTACTAAGGGTAACCGTAGTCTGGAAACCTTGCTTAAAAGACCTCCAAAAGTAAGATGACAATTGAGTACCCCCAATCTAATATGATGGAAATCAGAGTACCATACAACTTCGTAATCTCTACGATGAACTGTTTGGCATAATCATTAGAAGAGAAATTTGTCCTCATTGGCAATAAGTGTGCAAACTTAGTTATCCTATCCATTATGACCCAAATTGAATCAAACTACTGGTGAGACCGTGAAATACAAGTACCAAAATCCATATTGACCACTTCCCACTTCTACAATAGTAACTCAATTTTTTAAGACAATCCACCAAGCCTAAATTGTTCAAACTTCACTTGTATACATACCATGCACTTAGCCACAAAATTACCTATATCCCACTTTATATTATTCTAACAATAAATCTCTTTAAGATCATGATACATTTTCATCGAACCAGGATGAATAATATAACAGAACTCATAAGCTTTGACCCAAATTCTACCTCATAACCCATCAACATCATGAACACAGTCTGCCTTGGTACCTCAAGACACCATCACCACTGATCTAAGAAATCATCACCATCTGTCTAACCACATCATTCTTGATCTACATCAAGATAGGATCCAACATATGCTTCTTCTTCACTTTAAAACCAAAATGTGACTTTGCTAGCTCTTGAACAATCACACCACCATGCTCAAAATCTAAAAGTCGAACTCTAAGATTAGCCAAACATGAATATCCTTTATAAATCTTGATTTTCTTCTTCTACATGAGGCATGATTCCGAATGGACAACTTTCTAAGAGCATCAGAAACTACGTTAGCTTTACTTGGATGATAGTGGAGACTCATGTCATAGTCCTTTAGAAACTCAAGCCACCTTATTTACCTAAGATTTAACTCCTCTTGAGTGAACACATACTACAAGCTCTTATGATCGAAGTAAATATCAACATAAGCTTAATACAAATAATGGTGCTAGATCTTTAATACATAAACCAAAGCTAGCAATTCCAAATCATGAGTTGGGTAATTCTTCTCATGAACTTTCAACTGCCTAAAGAAATATGAAACCACCATGCCATGCTATATCAACACACAACCCAGCCCTACCCGGGACATATCATAATAGACAACAAAACTATTAGTGCCCTCAGGCAGAGTCTAGATTGAAGCTAAAGTCAACTTATCTTTAAATATCTTAGAACTACCTTCACAAGCCTCAGACCATAAAAAATTCACCTTATTTTAAGTCAGCTTAGTCAATGGGGCCGCGATACAAGAGAAAATCTCTGTAAACATTCTATAGTATCTGGCTAAACCTAAGAAGCTCCAAATATCAAATAGAGTCATGGGTCTAGGCCACTTCATAACCACCACAACCTTTTGTGGATCCACTATAATCTATTCACTAGAAAAAAAGACCTAAATAAGTCACATAATTCAACTAGAGCTCATACTTAGAAAACTTTACATATAAATACTGATCCTTTAGGGTTCACTACACAAGGTATAGGTAATCAGCATGATCCGCCTCACTCTAGGAATATACCAAAATTTTGTCAATAAGGACAATGACAAACAAGTCTAAGAAATGATGAAAAACCTAAATTATAAGATCCATAAATACATTCGGGGCATTGGTCAAGCCAAAATACATCACCAAATAATCAAAATTAACATACCAAGTTTGGAAAGCAATCTTAGGGATATCTACCTTCCTAATCTTCAACTGATGGTACTTAGACCGAAGATCAATCTTGGAAAAGAACTAACCACCCTGTAACTGATCAAAGATATATACATCATGAGGGATGCACCACATAGTTAGGGCCTAGTTCCCTAAAACTCGATCACAGGAAAACAAATACTAATTTTGCAGTAAAATAAAAGACAAAGAAGGAAAAGTAAAAATACAAAAATTTTTATGTGGGAACCCAGGAAGGAAAAAACCATAACTTGCCCTCAAAAGAACCATAGAAATCCACTATAATCAACCTCATGATTACAATTTATATTTAAACCTACCTCTAGGATCCTTTTACTTATACCAACTCTACTATAAGCTCATCTTGGTAACTCTACCAAGGACCTTCTCTATTTATCAACTCTAATCAACAACTAGCTTGGGAAACTCTACCTATGCACCTCTATCAAAGAAAAAACAAGATATTACTCTTATAGCATGACTAATTCTTTTAAAAATTAGTACTCAAGAATAATTTTCAATTTAAGCTCTCATAAAGATGAGAACTTGAGCAGTGTTAGAACTAGGTTTATATTGCCTCTCTTCACTCTTTGTATTTGCAAAAACCACTGGATGAAAAGGAATCTCTTTCCTTTTATAGCTGAGTGATGATTATGGATTAAATATCATTGGACCAACTATCCTAATAAGTACGAAATAGAACCTGCAAATTTGTTACATAAGATGACAAAATTGTACAGATAAAATATGCCAGCTGTACTTTTCTTGTACATCCAGAGACCTAGTCCGTTACAGTTAGCTGCTCATTATTAAAACTACATATAACAATGTTCCTTTTTATGATGATGACTAACCAACTATTCAAATTTGAGCATCAGTGCATATTCATCATATTTAATTATTCTAATTACCACATGAAGATGAAATTTCCCCCTATCATGATGTTTCCTTCATCATACAACACATGGACCTAGTCCCTTATTGTCATTTGTAGCAAAAACTTTTGATTTCTTCCCCTATCATCATACACCTATATTTAGTCCATTTCCATACTTCCCTCTATTGACATGACTTCCTTTATTCATCTATTCAGTATATAACTTACTTCCCCCTATCAATATGTCATGTAAATTCACCTAGAATACCTGATACCTGGTCCCCTACTATATGTACTCAACATGTATTGCCATTTTTGGCATAATTAAAAAGTGAGAATAGTAAACAAAGAGTAAATTAAGCATAAATTATTTAACTCATGGCCATTAGGGTAATACTAATATGAAGAGTAGCTTTGCAATTTAAAGAGAACAAATATAGCACACAAAGCAAAGATTCATTAATAAGTAGGATAAATATCATTGCAGTGCATAAATTAAATGTTCTTAGGGAAAAAGCCACAGGAATCAAGAAGGATTAACAAGTGAAAGACTGGGAAAAAGATTTTGAAATAGTAGGGACAGGTTGTTATTGAGATTCCTTATCTCTGCATTTGACCTAAAGACCTCATTAGTCAATATTGACACCCTCTTCTTCAGTTAAACATTGTTAGTTCTAAGCATTTCTTTATCACATGGGTTTTCTTTGGAGAGATGCTAAATTATCTCCTAAAGATTGCTGATTTCTTCATTCTTGGCATCTAGGTTGAACTTCAGTTCCTCTATTTCCTTGCTAAGCTCTTTTTGATAAATCTTACATTGTTTGACAAATTTAGTCTTGACTAGTATTTCCATATCAAACATTTGTACCGCAAATACTTGTGTTCTAAAATCACAGACGATTACATAATGATTAAGTACATTGTTCAGCCAAAATCCATAAGTCACGCCATGCTTTCCATTCTTATGAAGAACTACTTTGTGAATATGTTCTATCATCAATGCAGGATAATTAATGAATTCAAAGAAACTAAGGTATTCAATCACATATAAGTCAATGGCTGAGGCAATGTTTCTCTTTTGTTACCTAGGTAGGATTACCTTGTTCAAAAATTCAAAATTCAATTGAAACACACTCTTGACTGAATTGCTATTCACTGTAGCCTCATATTTCCCTTTGACCTTTGATATATTTGCTAAGAATTCTATTGAAGGAAGCTGCTTGAAGACAATTGTCACCCCATATATAGGAACTTCCAAAATTCTTCCTAGTGTTTCCTCATTCAGCTTTATTTCTTTTCCTTAGAATTGTGCAGTCATACTCATCCCATCATCTAAGAATTCTATAGTGTAATATAATTCCCTAATACCTCATAAAAATAGTGGGAATAGGTCCTTCCAGGAGATACATCCAACCTTAATGTTTAAATAGATTCACTAATTCCACCATACTAGGTTCTGTTAGCACATTTGAATAAAAAATCCTTCCAGTTAACACCTTTTAATTCTTCAAGAACCTATTTTTAACTTCCTTGGATACAACCTTAATTTTCTCCACATTCTTTCTTCTAGTATAAGGGACCACAAATTCCCTTTCAACTACTTTTCTCGTCTAAGGACAAGGTCCCTCAAGAGGCAGTTGTTTCTTAGTAAAACTTCCAGACCATTTTTCAGGGATTCTTGGTGTTTTAGTGATGTTATTTTTCTTGTAATCAACTATGCTCTTTACTGGGCTTTTTAAAAACAAAATGAGGTTTTCATCTACCCAAGTTTCATCTACCATAATATCATCAAAACAGTTTTGAAGATTCAAGAAAGATTCTTCATTAACAAGTTAAGTGATGAAGAAGTTAAGATTTAGTAGAGTAAGAGAAGATTCAATTTTTCAGGATGGTTTAGGAAGGAATTTTTCACAATTCTAAGCTCAGAATCCTTTGAAGGGACATCAAATGGAATAGTTATAGTCATCAAGAAGTTTTTTCTTTAAGAAGAGATATTTGGAATTTTGATTTCCCTTTTTGACATGAGAATGAGTGGGTGCAACAATATTTAATAATAATGAGCATAATGAAGGGTTTTTTTGGGGGAACAAGATATGAACAATATAAGAATTTAGGTAACTCACCTTTTCTTTTAGAATTGGACAACTTTGTATTGACACAGGGATAAGGAGGAAGTTCTTTTTGCTTAGAAGAATAGACAAGATTTGTACATGCTAGATACAAACCTGAGAGATAGGACCAGGCCCCTCTCTAGTCTATGTGAATCTTCAACTTTATGCTTGTAACATTTTTCCACCTAGAAAGTTTTTCCCATAGGTGTATACCTGCAAAGGTTTGACACTAAGTTAGACTAACAAATGCTAATTTACCAAGGATACTTGCCTCCTGAACATAGCTAATCTTGTAAGGAGATACCGATTCACTTTATAGTAGGTCAGGTTAGTCTAATTAATCCCAGCGTCACCTTAATAGATTTATTACAACACATGATACTGTGACTTATTCTGGAAATAGGTCTAAGGACTAGGTCATAGACTTGGCATTCTTCAAATGTCCAGAGTTCCTTCAACATTACTTTGAACTTGCCAGCTTCATTCATATCTTTGAGCTTATCCTTGGGATAGGAATGCTAATCTCATAAGACACTTTCACCTTGAAGTGTCTTAGGAAAGAGAATACAATCATAATTTCAATTCATACACTTAAGCAATTACATAACAAGAAGTTTTTTGTGATTGCAAACCCTTTCTCCCTCCTATATTCTTAATCATTTGTTAAACTTAGGAACCTATTTGAGTTTGAGTTCGCGCTAGGAGGAAAAAATGTATGATTAAATACTTCTTCATCCATTTAGGTAGTGTGAGCTTCTTCATGTTTTTCAAAGGTCTTACACCTTTAGGGTAGGTGCTCCCTTGGTGGACATGTCTAATATTTTTTATTCTTGCTCTGAACCGGTTTTGACAATCTTCTTTAAGGTATCTATCTCATTCATACTGGGTACATAGAGGCTTGTGGACCTTGTTTTTATCATCATGAACAATCTTTTCTTGACACCCACAAACTTGGATTTCTTCTTGATAACCAAGACCCTTCCCATTCTTTGAACCTTGACCAGTTAGGTTATAAAGGGTCTGAGAAGATGTAGTCCATTGTAGGTATTTTTAAGTTCTTCACTCAGATGGACAAGGTCCCTTTCTATCTCATCATTTTTTTGAAGAGTAGTCATGAAAAGATTTTGTGAATCCTCTAATTTTTCTTCAAGTTCAACCTGGAACTTTTAGTCTTCTTTCTTTCCTTTACACTTAGAAGTATTTACTTTCTCCAGTTGACTTATCAAACTTAGATTTTAAAGCTTTAGCTTAGCAACTTGTTGCTCAGTTTCTGATATCTAGAGAGTCAAGGCTATCAACTCAAGATCCTAATCTTCTATTTTTTTTTCTTTTGGAGCATTATTCTTTTCTTTGTTACAAGCATCATCTTTTTTCTCTAGTTGACCTACTAAATTTAGATTTTATATTTTAAATTTGTATCCTGCTCTTTAGTTTTAGATATTTGGAGAGTCAGAGCAATTAACTCAAGCTCTTGACTTTCTACCTTTCTTCTAGAGCAAATCTTTTCTCAGTCATTTCACAGATAGAGTCAATTAACATATTTGCAAGCTTTTTTTTAATTTTTCTAGCATAATAGTTTTCCAAGTTTTCTTTAAGATCAGAAAGTATTACCTTATTTTGTTCATTATATTAAGTGTATACCATAAAAGAAAACAAGAAATCATAGATAACTGGACTATCTTCTATTGGTAGCATAGAAACATCTCCAGTCCTCTCATCTTTACTTGAATCACTAGTCGAATATCCCTATACTGCTAGATCTTGCTTTACAACCTACACAACTATTGTTTTTTCTTCTTGAATTTTCAAGGACCTAGTACCTGTTCTTTTAATTGTCACCTTAAGTCTTGAGGAAACCTTGGTAATACATTTTGTGTAATGGACAGTCCTTAATGAAATGCCCAAGACTTCCACATATGTGACATACCTCAGTACTACTTCCCATTTTACTTCTGCTTCCTTTTCTTTGGCACTGACCATTCAATTTCATATCTCTAACAATCCTATTTTCCAAATAGCCAACATCACTGTCTTCATCATCAATTGGATCATATTTAGAAGTTTTCAATGCCATGGATTTTTCTCTTATTTCTTTTCTTCTTCTCCAGCCCTTGCAGCTTCTTGAACTCATGGGTTTTTAAATTTCCAGTCAACTCATCCATGGTGACGGTCTTCAGGTTTCTTGCTTTAGTTATGGCATCTACTTTGCTTTCCCGGGACTTAGAAAGATCATAAAGAATTTATCTAACTTGCTTATATAATGGAATCACTTCTCCCAGTAGTGAAGCTCATTAGTGATAGAAGTGAATCTTGTATGCATTACTTAAATTGTTTATCCTTATATCATGGTGAAGGTTTCATACTGAGTATTCAACATGTCTACTTTAGAATCCTTCATATCAGTAGTACCTTCCTTTATAGTCCTCAAGCAATCCCAAATCTCTTTGGCATTTGCACAGGCTAAAATCCTATTATATTATCAGGCCCTATACCACAGATTAGGAATTTCTTGGCCTTGTAGTTTTTCTCAACCTTCCTTCTATCTTTATCATCATTTCTCCTGCCTTTTACTACTATTCTTGTTATTTCTCATTGTTTGAATTTTTTTAACTGGAACATGAGGACCATAGATAATTATGTCCATAATTTCAATATATTTAGCCATAATGAAGTCAAATATCCTGGTTTTATACTACCCATAATACTGCCCATTGAATCTTTATGGTCTAGTAGTAGATTGTCCTTCTTTTAGATAAGGTGGAGCAGCAATGATAGCCAAGACACTCTAGATGTGAACCTTTTAGATTGACCTGGCTCTGATACCAATTGTAGAAACCCTGAGGGCTTCACCACATAATCAGGGATAAGGTCCCTCAAAGTTAATCACATGCAAACGAACACTAATCATGCAAGAAATCCAAAGACAGTGCAGGAAGAGTAAAAACACAGATTTTTACGTGGAAACCTAGGAAGGGAAAAACCATGGATTTCTCTGACAAGAACAAAAGAAATCCACTATAATCAACCTCCTAATTACAATCTAGATTTCAGCCTACCTGTAGGCTCCTTTGCTTATAGCAACTCTACTACAAGCTTATCTTGTTAACTCTACCAAGGACCCTCTCTACTAATTAACTCTAATCAACAACCAGCATAGGAAACTCTACCTAAACACCATTATCAAAGATAAAATAAGACATTACTCTTATAACATGAGTAAATCTTTTACAAATCAGAACTCAAGAACAATTTTCAATTTAAGCTCTCATAAAGCTAAGAACCTGAGCAGTGTTGGAACTGGGTATGTTGCCTCTCTTCACTCTTTGTATTTGCAAAAAAAGCTTAATGAATAGGTTTCTCTTTCCTTTTATAGCTGAGTGATGATTTGGATTGAAAGATCATTGGACCAACTTCCTAATCAGTACAGAATAGCACCTACAAGTTTATTACACATGATGACAAAACTGTTCAGACAATGCGTGCCAGCTTTATTGTATCTTGCACATCTAGGGACCTGTTCTCTTGTAGTTAGATTCTTATCATCAAAAATACATATAACAAAAGAGATCATCAATCTTCGGAAGTGGATACTTATACTTCACAGTTATTTTTTTTAGTTGGTGGTAATCAATACACATCCAAAGGAAACCATCCTTCTTACACACGAAGAGAACAGGAGCACCTTATGAAGAAAAACTACACTAGGATGGATAAAAACCTTATCAAGAAGATCTTTCAACTATTCTTTTAGTTCCTTCAAGTAATCCAGAGCTATTTTATTAGGAGGGATAGAAATATGACAAGTGTTCACAAGACGAAATATCCCAAAATCAATATCCCTATCAGGAGTTACACCAGGAATATCATCAGGGAACACCATCAGGAAACTCACAGACCACAGGGACAGTTTACAAAGAAGGAGCTTCAGCTCTAGAATCTTTAACATGTACTAAGTCATAGAGGCACCCTTTGGAAACCAATTTCTGGCTCTAAGATACGAGATGAACCTTCCCTTTGGCACTAGGGAACTACGTTCCATTCGATTACCGACTTATTTAGGAAATGGTAACTAAAACTTTGGGTTCGACAATCAAGAGATGGGTAGCACAAATGCAACTAATCCATCCCTAAAATAACATCAAAGTCTATCATTTATAACTTTATCAGATCCACCAAGGTCTCTCGACCATAGAATGATGCCACACAACCCCCATAGACCCTTCTAACAATAATGGAGTCACCCACTGGGGTGGACCTGGAAAAAAGATCTAGAATATACCCAAGATCATAGCCAAAATAGATAGACACATAAGGGGTAACATAAGAGAGAGTATACCTAGGATCAAGAAGATAATATACCTCACAAGAAAAGAGTTTGAATGTACTAATAACAACACTGGGAATGCCTTAAAATCCTAGAGAGTGGCAAGCTCATACAGATGGTTCCGACCAGCATCAGAGTAAGGGTCAGAAGAAGAAGTAGCACCCCGTGTTGCATGAGTTGATGAAATAGCAACAACAATCTTATTCTCCTCAGAAGCAATCTTAGAAGGAAAATTCCTCTGCATATGACCAACCTGACCATATTTAAATCACTTGTTCCTTCCTTCTTCATAAAAACCATGATGTACCTAATTATAAAACCTATAAGAATGATAATACGAAGCTGATTGAGCCTAACTTACCTAAGACTAGGCTTTTGGTGCTCAAAAACTGCTATCATCCTAAGAACGATGGTCACCCAACAACTTTAGATAAGGACTACTAGCCGTAGAGTAGGAACAAGAATTTCATCACTTCATCTTAGACCACTTTTCGCCATCTTTACCACTCTACTTCTGACCTTTACCTTATCCAAATAGTAAAACTTCTTACTCTACCTCTCACATATCTCTGCTTTCTCATATTTTTTCCCTCCACTTGTTGCATATATACCACAAGCCAATAAATATCCATGTCTTTGTTTAACATGAAAACCATACTCTCGAGAATTAAGACTTTAGACAACCCAAAAGTAAACATCCTTATTCTAGAACTCATGATAGACACCAACTCAGGAGCATACTGGGACAACTGATGGAACTTCAAGGCATACTCCTTGACTACCATCATGTTTTGCCACAGGTTCACGAATTCCTCCACCTTCACCTCCTTAACTCCTAAGAAAAGAAGTGACCCAGAATAGCACTAGAGAAATAATTCCACAAAGTTGTCTCACATCATCGCCCCTAGACTAGTCTTATTCCTCATACAACTAATATGCCACATCTTTTAATTGGTAAGCGACAAACTCCACGCCCTCCACATTAATGACATGCATCATACAGAAAATATTTTCCATCTCATCAATAAAATTTTAAGGATCTTCCTCAACTTTAGAGCCAATAAAAGTAGGACTCAATTTGTAAATTGGCCAACTCTAGTGGCCTCAGATAATAGAGCACAGAAGCAACCCGCTCAGTCTGAGAGGACACCAAATAGGTAGGCAAATGAATTGATTGGAAAAATATAACATTAGACACATTAGGTCAAGGTTCCTGAGGTGGAATCGAGGGAAATGGTAGAGCTCCCTCGGGGCAATCAGAAGCAGCGACCCTCAATCGGGTCTAAACTCCAAGAGTAGGATGAGTTACATCCACATTATCCTCAAATGGGACAAAAGAGTTTCCTCAGATATTAGATATTCTTGGAGGCATGATCTGAAAGGCGTACAAATGGGAATTAGAAAGATTCAAGATCTTAGAATCTATAGCGAAAAATAGAACAACAAGAAAGGGAAATATTGGTAAATGCCTCATAGCCTTTTCCTTATAAGTGTGGCATACTACACACCAATAATACATACTCTACTTGACATGGATTTAGTTGATAACCAATGATAGCAAACCTAGGCTCTGGCACCATCTTTGTCACGAACTGAACTAGGGCTTGTCTATGACGGGTATCTCAAGCCTTATGTGGACTGGAGATCACCACCTGCACCTAACCAAACCAAATACAACATACCATAAGGTCAGAAAAATTCTGAACATATAAAAAGATAGCATGTAATAAGCTTAAGTAAGTTCAAAACATGTCGATAATACAATGACCAATGACTGGCCAAATAATAGACCGACACCGTCCAATATAGACAGTCATCTAAACAAAGCCTTCTAAATAAACAACCACAATTAAATATCAATAAAGTGTTGGGACATCCCCCTGACTATAGCCAAAAATATTCTAAATAGTCTATGACATAAGAGACCCAAACATGAAATATAGACTTTTGATGTTTGGAATCTCACTACTTCAATGTCAACTCACGATCTGATTTTAAATCCTAGTCACTAAGTAGAAGGAGTATAAGTATGACAAATTTCTGTATCGTTTGGGGATACAATGTTAGAAACATGATACTCAGGAATAAGGATAACATAATACCATGATCAATAGCCTCAAACTATTCAAAATTCAACGTATATAATCAAATGCATATATCTCTCTCTCTATATATCATATATCGGGATTAGGAACAAGGCTAAATATGCACTTTAAAAATTTAACCTGGATTGTGTAGCTTAACTTTTATAACATGTATCCATGGACTATATACTTCCAAGGTCTCACCCTTAGGTCGGGCCCCAGTGAGTGTACCCGAACAAATCAGAGAATAATCTCATATATATGCATGGGGGACTCAAACCTCTCAATCATATACTAGGGTGACTTAAGTACTCAATCATTTGATGATTTACGAGGGACTCAAACCTCCCTAATATTTAATAATAATAAGGGAGACTCAAACCGCCCTGGTCATTGTGACCCTCTCATAAGCAAACAATATTTCTAGTATCGGTCACCCGAACCTTCACTTTCATGACTTAGCTACAAAACCCCATTAAAGCTCAATTAAAACATTTATCACACAATCCCATTTGTTTAACCACAATACGTATTTAGGCATACATTGTTGGTATTGTCATACTAATTACACTTGCAAGGTGACATCAACATTCCAAAATAATTACATCATTTGTGGAAAGTCATAGCCACCTTGGTTCAATTTTACAAATTCCCTAATTTCTCTTAATTAAAACCCAATTTTACATTATGGAGTTGGGGTTATAACCACTTCAACAGTCACAAGTTTGGAAAAATAATAATTACTTAGTTTGTTCACCATACCCATGCACTCACAATCTCAAAACCATAATTAAAGCATGAAAAGTCATATGTAAACTATGGGAAACATTCTTCACCATTAAGCATTAAAACTCCCCAATCTTTATTTTTAAAACAACATCAATATCTCATGGACAATACTTTAAAACATATGCTCTTAATAAATTAAGAATGAGGAAAGAATAACATGCCTTAAATACTAAGAAATTTTGAGAGAAATCGACCCTTGATCCCTTAGATAACCAACTTGATAAAACACTAGCTTGACTTTCTTAAAGAAATTTAGAGAGCCTTTTAGATTATTTGAGAAGTTAAATAGGTTTATTTTTGAGGGATAATTACACCCTAAAGGGTTATAAGAGGTAGATTTCAAGTTAGGTAAGAGGAAAAATGTCTAGAATGGCCTTAACTTTAAAGCTTGAAAAGTGCCGCCATTGACTATGGGTCAACCGTTGGCTCGTAGCCACTCCTTATAACTTGTCACCACAAGTCATAACCAAGACTGTCTCTAGGAACCCCCACACACTATTGACCCAACGACTAGACTTGCACCACTCATAATGGGACCCTACCACTCATAGGGTCCAGTCGTAGTCAACACAAAACCCAATTATATAAACACTAGACATCTTATGAATTGCACCCAATGACTCATAACTACTCCTTATAGCTCATAGTGAGCCACTCATAATTAGAGTAGAACATAGACACTTAATTACTAATTTGGTTATGACTTGTCCCAATCACCCATCAGGACACCTATAATACTCCGTACTTTTTCTTAGCTAATTTCATCTCAAGAATGTCTAGTATTAGCTTCTAAATTAAATGATGGTTATTCCATGAGGAATTTTCAAGATTCAAATTTTCTCATGTGGGAAATTCAATAAGCTTTCAATTTATATAAGATTTTCCCAAATACGATAACTGTGTCAAAAATTATGGCTATTTCAAGCTCCCGTAGTAAAACAGAGCCATATTAGTCAATGACATGCCACGCCAGAAGAGGAAATGGAATTTGGAAAATTCCACTAGGGGTTCATGATTATGGCGCGTCCCGCTAGGGATTATTGTCCATTTTTAAGTGTTTCAACACAATTTTACCCACGTCGCACAAAAGTTCCAGGTCACAAAGGAAGTGACAATGCGATGGCTCTACATCGTGCCATCCCTCAATTTCTCAATTGTCAAAATTCAATGACACGGTATGATAGGGCCACGTCGTGCCAAGGGTCCAATTTGGGAAACTTTACTGAAATTAAATAACGCATCTAGGGTTAAAAGGGTCAACTTCCCAACCCTATTTAAGCCCTTTAACACGTGATTCAACCACTTTCACCCAAAATATACTAGTTTCTATCAAGTTTCTCTCAATAACAAGCTAGGGATTTCATAGACAATCCAATTTCATGAAAGTTTCACCTTCAATCTTCATGAAATCACGAACTAAGGTATTCATAGTGTTCATTCATGGACTTCATTCATCCATGAAGTCCAAAAATCCTTTTTCTAACTTCAAGTTATGTATTTTCTTTATGATTTCATGATTGGGCTATTCTTGTTCATGTTGATAAATGATAAATTGAATTCTACTCCATGTTGGGTGATAGTTTCTATGTGGGTTTAATTATTATAGCTATAGATTCATGAAAACCTATGACTAAATCCTTGAATGATGAAATTATAATGTGACCATGATATTTAATTGTTGTACAATGATGTTTACATGTACTATGCCTATAATATGTTTGATTTAATGTCTAAATGAAGAAAAAGTGCCTAACTATCATGTTGTCATGAAATCCCCATGTATGTACAAGCTTATGCCTATCACATGTTTGATGAAATGCTATAGTAAATGCATTATTGTGATTATTATGTATTCAAGCAAGTCATGTTTTGTCAGTTTCCTTCTATCAAATCTTGGGGGTACTTATACCCAAAATATTAGTTATGTGCCTAGAGCCATGTCATGTTTTCACGATACTCTCAGTCAAGCTATGAATCCTTAAACTTCAGATAGTATTATGACTCAGGAAATCTCTATGTTCTCATGAACTCAGTCAGTTGTCAGATATCAGTAGTATTTCGTCAGTCAATAGAATTCAGTAACTCAGCCCATGTTTAGTTCAATAAATTATGTTCAGAGTCTATTCAGATGGGAGTAGGAATTAGCACCAAGTAAACTCAAGGATGGGAACACACATAATTAGATGAGGGTGTGATTCTTAAAAGCCATTCTTGAATTCCAAAACTATGTAGCCAGCATAGGTTGAGACATCAACACTATCTGATGAGGGTTGATAAGGAGGATAAGCACTGTTAGATAAAGGCTCCACTATTTTTATATAGAGGATACTATCAGATGAGGGTCGCCCATAGCTTGTCCTTACCGGTGGCACGGTATTGATACCCTTATAATTGGGGTTATATATTGAACCCTAACTTATCCATAATGGCATAGCTGGGGCATGACGGTTAGATAACTAATTCCCACAGTTTTATGTTATAGAATCAGGACTGTTAGATACAATCAATCAGTCTAAATATTAGAACTTAGATAGTTTTTCTGATTTTAGGATTGTCAGATACAGTTAACTCAGATATAGTATGGAACTCAGATAGTTCCATCAGATTTAGGACTGTCAGATATAGTTACTCATGTTATCATTTATATTCAGATTTAGTAATCATGTTATCACAATATTAGTGTAAGTTGTTATGTCTCACACATGTATTTTCATGCTCATGATAGTTAGTCAGTTATTATTATTGTTCATGCATATGAACCTCATACATTCAACCTACCTCACATGCATACCAGTATATTCAAAGTACTGACGATTTGCGCTATGGTGCCTTATACCATAGGTTCAGATACATGAGCTCCGAGTAATTGTAGATTCTAGATATCCACAGACAGAGTTAGAAGTGAGTCCTCATTTTTCGAGGACATGATTATTTCCCTATTATCTCATTAGTCAGTTTACTAGTTAGAGTTAGTTGGGGACATGTCCCATCAACTCCTTACTCAAATAGTTTAGTCAGTTAGAGGCTTTCTAGACTATCATGTTTTAGACTTTAGTATGTTCAGTTTTGTTTTGGGTATTCTACACCCTACATAGATGTTATATCATTTAGATCACATTTTGTATTAATTCTTATGGCCTTTCATTTCATGTTTCCATATTATAAAGTATTCTATGCAGTATATAGGTATAAATATCAGTCATGGGTTAGCTTGTGGTCCTTCGGGGTCATGAGCACTATGTATCATTTTGGGTAACAGATACATAGGTGTGTTGCACACCACATTTATGTGCAAGAGGCTATAAGATGTTTTAGGAACAGTTTCCCCTCTTTTAGTATTTATATCGTGCCAGTGAGCATAATCTCAAGTCCATCTCTCAGTCTAATCCGTTTCTCCCTTCCTTATACAGAACATGCCTCTTAAAAGAAGAAACAAAAATTAGTCTGCCCCTCAACCCAAAGATCCTTTGGGCGGTCATGTTTCTCATGCGGAGTTCAGGATCGTATTCACTACTCTTAATCAATCAGTTAGCACCGAGGACAAATGGCCAACAATTATTTTGGCCAAGCAAGTGGCCAATTCAACCGCAGCTAGGATTTGGGACTTCACCTGAATGAATCCTCTGTTCTTTCTTGGGTCTAAGGTAGATGAGGTCCCTCAGGAATTCATTGATTAAGTTCAGAAAGTGATAGATATCCTGGGGGTGACTACTGTTGAGAGTGTTGAGCTATCTGCATGTCAGTTGCAGGATATGGCTCATACTTAGTTCAAATAGTGGAAGTCAAAGAGGACAGATAATGCAGGTCCTATAAAGTGGAAGGAGTTTGTCACTGCATTCTTAGACAGATTCTTTCCCCAAAAGCTTAGAGAGGCTAAAGTGCTAGAATTCATCAACCTTAGGTAGGGTAATATGATGGCGAAAGAGCATTCTCTTAAGATTACTTAATTAGACAGATATGCCCCTCATGTGGTTGCAGACAGTAGAGCCAAGAAGAGTAAGTTCACTTTAGGGGGTAAATGATAGCATGGTAAATGAGTTTAGATCTTCCATACTAACTAGTGACATGACTTTAGCTAGGCTTATGAATCATGCTCAGCAGATAGAGGAAAAGAAGATTAAGAAGAGGGAAAAGCTGAATAAGAGAGCGAAGACAGATAGTTTCAACTTTGCTCAGCCTAAATAAGAAAGTGGAAACCGTTCCCAGTTTTGTCCTAAGTCATCAGTTCCAGCCCCTTCTTCAGGTAGAGCTCCAATTCCTAAGTTCAGGGAGGGTAACAGAGATAGAGCACTAGGCTCTACGTCTCATGGCAGTATTAGAAATGCCCGAGCTAATCCCCTTTGTCAGACTTGTGGTAAGAACCATAAGGGTTTTTGCAGAGCTGGTAGGAATGTCTATTTTGGTTGTTGCAAGCCAGGCCATAGAGTTAGAGACTTCCCTCAGTCAATTTATCAGAGTTATCTCTGCTTCTCAGCTTAGTATGGTCACTCGAATTAGTAGGGTGCCACTACCTGTGCTACTAGTGGGCAACGTCTAAATCATCTCTATACTCTTTAGTCCCGACAGGATCAGGAAAATTCTCTTGATATAGTTACTGGTACATTGCATATCTTTCATGTGCATGTTTATGCTTTTCTAGATCTAAGAGCTTCTTTGTCTTTTGTTACTCCTTATATAGCAGGAGATTTTAGAATCAGTCTCGAACTCTTAGTATAGCCCTTTTCAGGCTCTACCCCAGTAGGTACAACCATCATAGCCCGGCGGGTATACAGGAAATGCTCGATTATGATATTTTAGAAAGTCACTTTAGCAGACTTAGTTGAATTAGAGATGACTGATTTTGATGTCATTCTCACAATGGATTAGCTTTATTTGTACTATGCCACAGTCGACTACAAAAATAGAATAGTTTATATTTAGTTTCTGAATAAACCCTTCCTTAAGTGGAAGGGTAGTGTATCCGCTTTCAGGGGTCAGCTTATTTCCTACCTTCGAGCACGAAAAATGATATCTAAATAAAGTGTTTATCATCTTTTTAAAGTTAAGGACACTAGTTCCAAAACTCCTAGCCCTGGACCAGCTCCAGTTGTAGGTGAATATTCCGATGTCTTTCTCGAAGATCTTCCAGGAATTCCTCCTGAAAGGGAAATAAACTTCGGCATGGATCTTCTTTCAGATACTCAGCCTATATCTATTCCTCCATATAGAATGGCACCAGTAGAACTTAAAGAACTAAAAGAATAATTGAAGGATCTCTTAGATAAGGGATTCATTAGGCCTAGCATTTCCCTGTGGGGCGCTCTAGTATTATTCGTACACAAGAAAGATGGTTCTCTTAGGATATTTATAGACTACCGTCAACTCAATAAGGTCACGGTCAAGAACAAGTATCCTTTTCCCAAAATCGATGACTTGTATGACCAACTTTAGGGTGCTAGTTATTTCTCTAAGATAGAACTCAAATCCGGCTATTATCAGCTAAGAGTCAAAGAATATGACATTCTAAAAATAGCTTTCCATACTCAGTATGGTCACTATGAATTCCTAGTCATGTCATTTGGTCTAACCAATGACCCAACCGCTTTTATAGACTTGATGAACTATGTGTTCAAGAAGTACTTGGATATATTCATCATAGATGATATTATGGTCTATTCCCATAGTGAGCATGATCATGCAGACCATCTCAGATCAGTACTTTAGACTCTCAGAGATCATCAGCTATTCGCCAAATTTAGAAAGTGCAAATTTTGGCTAAGGTTAGAAGCATTCCTTGGCCATATAATTTTTGGTGATAGAATTAGAGTAGATACTTAAAAAACTGAAGCAGTAAGAAATTGGTCTTGCCTTATCTCTCCATCAGATATTAGGAGTTTCTTGGGTTTGGCTGGATATTACCGAGGGTTTGTTTAGGGATTTTCATCTATTGCATCTTCTATGTCTAGATTGACTTAGAAAAAAGTCAAGTTTCATTGGTCAGATTCTTACGGAAAGAGTTTTCAGGAGTTGAAGACTTGACTCACCTAAGCTCCAATATTAGCTCTCCCAGATGGTTCAAATGGGTTTGTATTTTATTATGATGCATCCATAGTAGGTCTAGATTGTGTTCTCATACAATGTGGTAAGGTTATAGCCTACGCCCCCAGACAACTTAAACCTCATGAGAAGAATTATCCTACTCATGATCTTAAGTTAGTAGCCGTAGTCTTTGCTTTAAAGATTTGGAGGCATTATCTCTACGGAGTTCATATAGAGGTCTTCACAGATCATAAGAGTCTTCATTATGTTTTTTCTCAAAAATATCTCAATCTTCGTCAGAGAAGGTGGTTAGAGCTCTTGAAAGATTATGACATGAGTGTACTCTATCATCCGAGCAAGGCTAATGTAGTGGCTGATGCTCTCAGTAGAATGTCTATGGGCAGTGTTGCTCATATGGATGACAGTAAGAAGAAGTTAGCTTAGGAAATACATCATATTACCCGACTAGGTGTTCACTTAGTGGATATAGATGAGGGTGATATATGGGTCCAGAGTAGTTCAGAATCATCTCTAGTTTCCGAGGTAAAAGAAAAGCAAGATAGAGATCCCAACCTTGTCAAGTTGAAAGAGTCAGTCCAGGATAAAAAATAGAGGTTTTCTCCCAAGGGGGAGATACTGTTATTCATTGTCAGGGTTATCTCTATGTTCCAGGTGCAGATGACTTAAGAAAGAAAATTCTTGTAGAAGCGCATGGTGCGTGCTACTCTATTCATCTAGGGGCCACAAAGATGTACCGCAACTTGCAAGAAATCTATTGGTGGAGTTGGATAAAGAGAGACGTTTTAGAGTTTATGGCTAAGTGCTCTACATGTTAGCAGGTTAATATAATACATCAGAAGCCTAGTGGGTCCAAGCAGGAGTTCAGTATTCCTACTTGGAAGTGGGAAGTTGTGAACATGGACTTCGTGATGGGTTTGCCTTGAACTCATCATCAACATGATTCAGATTGGTTCATTGTAGACAGAATAACCTAATCAGCTCATTTCCTTCTAGTTCGTACTTATTCAGTCGAGGATTATGCTAAACTCTATATCATGGAGTTGGTCAGATTGCGCGGTGTTTTTATATCTATTATATCAGTTAGAGGTACCCAGTTCACCTCTCATTTCTGGAAAGCATTCTAAAAGGGTCTTGGTACCCAAGTTCATTTTAGTATAACTTTTCATCCTTAGACAGATGGTCAATAGGAAAGGACCATTCAGAAGTTAAAAGATATGCTAAGGGCATGTGCAATTGATTTCAAGGAAAGTTGGCATGACCACTTACCTTTGATTGAGTTTGCATACAACAATAACTATCATTCCAGTATTCAGATGGCTTTATTCAAAGCTCTCTATGGTAGGAGATGTAGATATCCAATTGGTTGGTTCAAAGTTAGTAAGGCCTTGGTTATAGGTCCTGACTTGGTATTCAATGCCTTAGAAAAAGTCCAATTGATTAGAAAAAGACTTTGGGCTGCTTAGAGTCGATAAAAGTCATATGCAGATGTTCATAGAAAAGATCTCGAGTTTGAGATTGGTGATCATGTCTACCTAAAAATCTCTCCCATGAAGGGAGTGAAGCGGTTCGGCAAGAAAGGGAAACTCAGTCCCCGATATATCGATCCCTTCAAGATTCTTAGTCGATTTGGCAAGGTATCTTATGAGCTCGAATTGCCTTCAGATCTAGCCTTAGTTCATCCAGTCTTTCATGTATCTTTGCTCAAGAAGTGCATAGGTGACCCATTAGTTGTAGACCCTATTCAGAGCATTGATGTTCAGGACACCCTCTCTTATAAAGATATTCCAATAGAAATCTTAGACTATCAGACTCGTAGATTGAGGAACAAAGAAGTCCCTCTAGTAAAGGTTCATTGGAAAAACTAGTCCATCAAGGAAGCTACTTGGGAAGAAGAGGCATACATGCGTACCAAGAATCCTCACGTCTTCTTTTCCAATTCAGATCAAGCTCAAGGTAACAGTTCTCCTTAAGCTTACTGAGTTTAATGTTTAGTGTTCATCACAAACTTGGTATGCAGTTTCTTTCTCACATTCCCATTATAAACTTGGTATCAAGTACCATTGCATATTTAGTCATGCACGCATATATTAGTTTAGTTATGTAATTGTGCATCAGGCATGCATTCTCATTGTGAGAAACTTAGTTCTTCAGAACACTTAGTCAGGCATTCATGAATCAGTTACACATGCATCAGATATGCATGTTTAGTATATCATTCATTAGATCATATTCCAGTTATTCGTGTTCAGTATGTACGTTAGTTGTATTTTCTCCCCTCTCAGTCAATCTAATTCGAGGATGAATGTTCTCAAGGGGGAGATATTGAATACCCCATACTTTTTTCTAGCTAAATTCATCTTAAGAATGTCTAGTATTAGCTTCTAAATTAAATGATGGTTATTGCATGAGGAATTTTCAACATATTCACTTTTTGTCATGTCAGAAATTCAATAAGATTTCAACCGATATAAGATTTACCCAAATTCGATAACTGGGTTAGAAGTTACGACTATTTCAAGCTCCCATCATAAAACAACACCATATTAGTTAGTGGTGCGACACGCCACAAGAGGAAATGACATTTGGCAAATTCCAGTAGGGGTCCACGATTATGGCACGTCGCGCCAGGGTCTAAATTTAGAATTTTCCATTTTCCAGTGTCTCACCGTGATTTCTCCCGTGTTGTATGAAATTTCCAGGTCACAAAGGAAGTGGCAATGCGATGGCCCCACGTCGTTCCATCCCTTAATTTCCCAATTGTCAAAAATTAGTGACACGGTGCGATAGCGCTGCGTCGCGCTAAGGGTCCAATTTGGGAAATTTTCACTAAAATTTAATGATGCATCCAGGGTTAAAAGGGTCAACTTTTCACCCTTATTTAAGCCCTTTAACACGTGATTCAACCATTTTTCACCCAAAATATTCTAGTTTCTCTCAAGTTTCTCTCAAGAACAAGCTAGGGTTTTCATATAAGATCCAATTTCAAGAAAGTTTCACCGTCAATCTTCACGAAATCACGAACTAAGGTATGCATAGTGTTCATTCATGGACTTCTTTCATCCATGAAGTCCAATAATCTCTTTTCCAACTTCAAGTTATGGATTTTGTTTGTGATTTCATGATTGGGCTGTTATTGTTCATGTTGATAAATGAGAAATTAAATTGTACTCCATGTTGGGTGATAATTTCTATGTGGGTTTAATTATTATAGATATAGATTCATGCAAACCTATGACTAAACCCTTGAATGATGAAATTAGAATATGACCATGATATTTAATTATTGTACAATGATGTTTACATGTACCATGCCTACAATATGTTTGATTTAATGTCTAAATGAAGGAAAAGTTCCTAACTAGCATGTTGTCATGAAATCCCCATGTATGTACAAGCTTATGCCTATCACATGTTTGATGAAATGCTTCAGTAAATGCATTATGGTGATTATTATGTATTCAAGCAAGTCATGTATTGTTAGTTTCCTTCTATCAAGTCCTGGGGGTACTTATACCCAAAATATTAGCTGTGTGCCTAGAGCCATTCATATTTTCATGATACTCTCAGTCAAGCTATGAATCCTTAGACTTCAGGTAGTTTTATGACTCAGGAAATCTCTATGATCTCATGAACTCAGTCAGTTGACAGATATCAGTAGTATTTTATCAGTCAACAAAATTAGGGCGTTACAACACTGTACTAGATTTGGAGCATTACAACACCGTATGACTCGTGGGGTCTAGTCATAACCAGGACAGTGGACTCAGAATTCAAAAAGTTTTCAAGACCCAAACACTCGAGGCATTACAAATATAATTTACAAAAATATAATTTTTGTTTAGATTGTGCTTGATGCTATTTGATTTCACAGATAGGATATAATTTCAATAACGAAGATTTACACTTCTAAACAATATTGAAAGAAATATGCTATTAATTTTCCACCTCAGTAAACATTTTGAAACTACAAATTATTAAGGCTCTAAATAACTGTGTTGGTCTACAAAATTTCAAGTTAAATGTTCAAATATAATCCCACAAAGTGAATCACCAAAAGTATATACTACAGATAGATGAATAATTAGGTCTTACTATCTAATACACTTTCATGATATAACAAGATTAATGGGATAACTGCCCCACACTACAAATTATACAATATAAATCTTATTGTGAGTTTATATAAGGGCTAAAGAAAAATAAAATTGAATAAATGCACAAATCTAAATATTATTACAATTCATAAAAGTATAATCTTAATTATTTATGTAAAGCTTTTAAGACAAAATCTTTAATATATTATTATTAATAAACTATTACCATCATTCATACAAGGTCCTTAATTTTGGTTTATAGTAGGGCTTGTCACTTCTCAGTCAACCAACTTGAAAAAACAAATGTAATGTCCATTTTTAAAATTTTAGCAAAATCAAAATTCTAGAGGCTCGTGTAATTTGAATCACAAATTGAGAAAAATAATGATAATACCAGCATAATTCATTTTAGCCACTCAACATCAAACCTAAATTAGAAGATTTTGATAGTTGAGAAGCTAGTCGATCTGAGTTTCAACTCCATGGCTATGGATAAAAAGCACCAGGTAAGAGCTTTCTAATATTGTTAAGATATAGCTACATAGCAGAGAAATCAGTTCTTAACTCCATCGAAGATCATCTTTGGTGAAACTTAGTGCTAAAGATGAAAATTGAACATCTGGGAGTCTTGAAACAAAAAAGAAACATAATGAATTCTTAAAGATAAAATCCAGATAATGAACAAAAAATTTGCTAGATTGAACAAGAACAATAGTTAACCCACCAAAGGAATTAGAAGAGACATGAATGAAAAGGAAGATGATGCAACATTTCAACTTTTCTACTTTTCCAATTTTATGTTTTTTGTTTTTGCCATTTTCTTTTGCTTTTTATTTTTGTCGATCACTCCTGTTATGGTTTATTTTCTTTTTGATTATTACTAAAAGAAAAAATTACTTGATGTAGAAAACATAAATTCATAATGTTAAATTAATTATTATTTATAGTTAGATTAAAATTAAATAGTTAAATATATATTTATTGTGATATTCACATATATGTATATATCAGAGCGAATGCATAATTTCTAATTTTAAGGCTCTTATACTTTTCTATTTACATACAAAATAAATTTTAAAAACCATATATAAATATCTAAAGTAAATTTATATTTATACATACAATCTTTAATCTATATATTAAATTTTAATTATGCTTTATAATTGGGCAATCCAATTGCTTACCTAATGTCAATGATTTTTGAAATTTTATATTTATAAAATGAGGCTCGGACCATCATAATTTGCCAAAACAACTTTAGACATACATAACAACACACACACACACACACACACATATATATATATAAAGTTTGATTGTGTGGTTTAGCCCTCTAAGAAAACCTCCTAGTGTCACTTATTTTGAAATGGAGTAATAAGAAAGTGTTTGTCCATGATTTTTTTTATTTTTTAAAATATAATTTAAATTTTAAATAGTATTTTATACTTTGTTAATAAAAATTACTTTTTTCAAATACTCATAATTTAAAGATCGAACACTTTAATATTTAAGAATTACAAGACCCCATAAATTTTCTAAGCTTTTGAGAAATTTTTCATGTATGTAACTTTGAGACATATCATGTATTGTTTTTCCCTGTAATGTATTTGGTAATGAGAGGATATGAATCTATGAGGCCATCTTTAACTATTTTATATAGAACAAAGATATATTTGCGCATCTCCGTTATATATTTACAAGTATAGATATATTTTTTAATGAACATTCCATTAAATCCAATGTCAAATGCTCATTTTTCTTATACAATGATAAATGCAAGATACACATGCGTCACATGTACCCTAATTGTTTACTAAAACTTTTTAAAACACATATCACTAAATAAAGTAATAACAAAGTGTTTGGCCATGAAATATTTTAATATTTTCTATTGAGTATAAATCTAAAAACTATGTTTTGCCTAATTTTTTTGAAATATTTAGAAATTTAAAAAGCACTAAAAAAATTATTCTCACTGAAATTTGTCACAAAAATTCAAATCACGTTAATAAAGGATGTTTTTACTAATTTTTTGTTAATAATTTTTTTTGAACTTTACAATCTTAATCTCGCTGAAAAGAAAGCAATTAATCATAAAGAAAAATAAAATTGGTTCTTACTTAATTGGTAAGTGGATAAGTAATGTGAGATAACTACTTATGGTAACTAATTATGGGATGGTGGGATCACTATTCTTTTCATACTTCTCTTTGTTATCATCATTCAAGATTACTTTATTTATCAGGTTGTTTCAACCCCAACACCGTGCTCATAATTTGAGTTCAATCAGTACAACAATATGGACTCATTGAATTAACATAGTTCATGTGATTATTGTTAAAACTATTGTGTTGTTAGATCGATATAAAGACAACTTGATCTATTCATAACACTTTTTTATCCTTAAAAATGATTTAGGGTTGAATTTAGATAACAATTTCTCAAGAAAAAATAAAACATAACATTAAATAGCAACAAAAAGTAGAATTCATTTCAATTTAGGTTTGTTCGAACTCTGACTGAAAATGCATAATACAAGTGCAATGTAATATGATTAGTTCAAAACACTAAATTTGTCAAACATATTTTAAGATTCCTTTTATATAACAATTTATCAAGAAACAATAAAGCAAAACTCATAAAATAATGAAAAACACATTAGAATTTGTATCAATCTATATTCATTTGGATTCTAATAAAAAATACTTGACATACGTGCAATGCATGTACTCTAAACTAGCTTAGAAATTTTAGGATTGGAATATGACCTAAACCATTAGCATAAGGTACCCGTCATG
The DNA here is from genome assembly GCF_002878395.1 of Capsicum annuum. Taxonomy (NCBI): domain Eukaryota; kingdom Viridiplantae; phylum Streptophyta; class Magnoliopsida; order Solanales; family Solanaceae; genus Capsicum; species Capsicum annuum. Next base: position 124,591,103 of record NC_061122.1, on the reverse strand, counting down.
GACATATAATCCCATTACCCTTGATTATAAGCATGTTAACCATAAATTGATATTAAGGATCCTTCAGTATAAAACCTATAATTTGATTTAGTGATTTAGACCATAGTTTCCTACATTATGGAGTTGTTATTATGCTAGTTATATATTCTTGGGCTCGAGGTCATGGTTAGAATATCAATTGGAGTCTAGGAGATTATTCAATCCTCAAATGGATGCCATTCTAGTTTATAGATGCTTAGGTGCCTATGATGGTACTGTTCTTATACTAGTGATGGTATGCATACTTTAGGCACATTCATTCTTACTTAGTGGCATAATTTCAATCAATCTTTGACTTTATTACTATTGTCTAAAAAGGGAATTATTCATACATTTCTCTTTAAACATATTCTTTTACAACGGGAATCGTACCATCTTATTTAATTAATTATGAGCATTTGGAACTAAATATGCTATTTAAAAAATAGTTAAAGGTTAATTTTGGTCCATTATTAATAAACTCTTTTACCACTACTATTTACTTTGATCGAAGGATATTTTGACCCTTTCTATGCTTTTATCTAAATTTAGTCCCAAATTCAATCTCGGGCAATGGATTTACATAATTACACATTTCTAGTCTCTGTTTGGGTTTGGTAACTTATTATACTTATATACCTCTATAATACTTGACAGAGTAGATTGGTTATGATAGTTATTAGAAGTTTTAGTTGGGGACCAGGTAATATATATAGATATCCTAAGTCCTCTATGAGCCCTATCATTTGTGAACCATAGTGACGGAGAAGAATAGTCATAGTAGGTCCTACCATTGCGTGCTACTGAGATGGAAGATGTGTATATAGTTGGTACATTATGGCATTTAGTTTGGATATCATATTATTAGTTTATGTTAAATTTATTCATTCATAAGAATCACCTATCATCAATTGTTTGGTGTTTATATCTATCAACCTTATGGGGGTTGTGTAGGTATAAATTATGGTTACTATTATGAGGGCTTTCTGAAACCTTTCTAGTTTATGGAGGATCGATTAGGTTATTGTCTGTATTGACTACCCAGTTGCTTTATTATTTATTGTTATGGTTAGTTCATTGCATGATACTTATGGAATGGTACCCAAGATTGCTCGTACATTTTTGATTTTTCTTCTTTCTTATAGTAAGATATGTTATTGTTAGATTATCTCATGATTAGTCATCCTTTAGTTATAAACCATTGTTATGCTAGTATTAGCTTTCCTACATGGTTAGGATTTCTTAAGATATCAGGTTAGCAGCCTCAGGTTTGAGTTTAGTCAAATATATATACATAAAATTTTATGGTATATATTCCTCTCTTTTCTTATTGATTTATGTTGTATATGTATCTGTTGTCCTTGTATTACTACTATATATCCTTCTTCACTCTTCATTTGTATGTTGGCTAGTGATATACAAATTTGAACTTTAGTCCATAGTTACCATTAGATAGAATAGTTTATACTTATTTCTCCATTATCATCATTATGCTTAGTTTCCTAGATAGTTTATATTCCTACTTTATATGTTATTTGTACTTGCATTATCTTTTGAGCTCAGTCGATCGATTCCTACTGAGCACCATGTGTTTAGTACTTATACTACACTTTTACATCATTCAAATTATAGTACAAATTATCATCATTGATCTTTCCCTCGTATAGAGAAACCATGGATTGAAGATTTGGCATGAGCTCTGATATTTGGAGTGTTCCCTTTTCCTCTTTTATTGAATATGCTGGTCTCTATTTTGTATTTAAGAGATGGCTTGACTTATATTTATTCTGTGTTTTTCTTTATAGTCTTTTTTATTAGAAGCTCTTGTACTAACTTCACTCGATTATAGGATATGTTTACTTCTTTCTTAGTTTCTTATTACTTTCATTAAGTATAACTTCTAATTTTCGTAATAGTTCATTACTAAATATTTTGGACAATGGGTACCTATTGATTGATTATGGTAGGTGGTATCATGAACTATGAAATCTAATCCTAACAAATTGGTATCAGAGCCTAGGTTTATTGATGTGTTGGTACAAGATCTAAGTGTCTAGTAGAGTCGTATAGATCAATATAGAGACATTTGTATCCTATCCTCACAGGGCATTCTTAGAAAATTCTATTCTTGAATCCTTATTAACTATCCATAATTCTATAAACCTCTTAGTATTTTTTAGTTCTGCTATTCCCTAGATAAATGGGATGAGATTGTTGATAGATACAATAGGTATTCTACACGTATTCTAGAGTTTTAGCTCAACATTGGGCTAGGAATTTAGAGGTCAATGTTGAATATCCTTAGCGCCAGCTAGAGAATTTGGGACCAGCCTAGGATCTGGTAGAATTTGTAATTACCTAAGTTATCTAGGATCCATCATTAGGGATTTTTAGTATTTTAGTTGATACCTCCTAACCAAAGATGGTATTTTCTACATAGAGTTGTTCTTAGATTAGAGTTGGGTTTTTTTAGTGTTCAATATGGTTCTCTATCTGTTTCAAAGTATGAGATTAGGTTTCTCAAGTAGGCTAGTCTAACATCTATGTTATATTCTCTAGAGTATGAGATGGTGCATCAATTTATAGAGGGTTAGCTTTGCTATTCTATTTGACATTGAAGCATTTGATAGTAGTTGAGCCTTCTTTTCTCAGGTTATTGATCATATAAGAACAACTAAGAGTGCATGCATTGAGATATATACATGTAGTAATAAGAGGCCATGTCATTGGTATATTATTATTGGCATTCTATATGGGAGTAGGGGTTTCCCAATAGGGATCATAATCACTTACATCTTGTCTGTTCTGTACAGGTAGCACCTCAAGTTAGGGGTGATTCTCAAGAAGGATACAGTGGCACAATAGATTTAGTTTTAGTCAAATATCTCAACGTATTCAGTCTAGGTATTCATGCCATGGTGGCTATTTTCTATCAATTAGTTCAGTGAGTCAAAGAGTCCCAAGGGCATGTTTTAACTATGGTGAGATAGGTTATTGGTATAAGGAGTGTCCCAGGAATTAGTTGATTAGCTAGTTGAGATTAAATCTTGTTTCTCTCTTCTTAAGACTACAAAGAGGCAAGTAATTTGTTTAGAAAGAGTCTCTAGTGAAGGATTATAAGTTAAACAGATCAGCCTTACAAGGTTGTATGGCACCATTGGTTAGAGGTAGTGCACTTTGTGTTTTGGTTGGTCATTCAAATGCTCAGTTTGTGTTGGGACACAATTAGATTTATACTTCTTTGGGCAAGTAAGGACTGTGACTTTGGACCTCTATTATGATAGGTATGTCTTTTTGATTTTCTATTGTTAGTTTTTATTTTAGTTAAGTTGGGGTTTTCATACCCATCAATGATTATATGCCTTGATGTTACTTTATTGGTTGTAGCCTTTGTGTAGATTTTATGCATATGTGACTATCTTTGTAGATGTTTTCTTTTAGTAGTGGATTAAGTAGATCAACATTGTGTTTTTACTTGGGGATGGAGCATTTAGGTTAAAGTCCTTTTTTTTTTTTTTGATATTTTGGCCTTTTAATGGTCATAGAGAGATATTGGTTATTGATTTTTAGTTTTGGTTCCACTTCACCTTATACTGGTGAGACTATTGCCGTTGTTATTATTGTCATTGTTTTGACATTGATTTATTCCTAATTTATAGACAACTAGACTAGCATTATCTAGTTGAAATTCCCTTCCTTGTGATTCTTATTTGTTGGCTTATTTGACTAACTCAATTGGCTGGTTCTATCTGTTTTACTGAGATAATATTTGATTTTTCCTTCTCTATTCACAATTTTATATTTGTTACTAACAGAGAGTGAAGGTATGTTGACATACCATGGTTTTGTTATGGTCCTAGAGTTGGCAATTAGGTTCTATTTCCTATTTATGATGTTATAAACTCTAAGAATTTCTTTTTTAGTTTGTTGGGTTTGTCTCTCAGTGATAGTCTTGATATGGGTAATTGTATTGAGTTACTACTCCATTCTTGCTATGATATAGTCCATGATTCAATTGAGCAAAGGTTGGTGAAATTTGGTGAATTCAAAAAATTCCCATTTTATTAGTATTTTATCCTAATGTGACTTTGTGGTGTGCTTCTTCTTAGTGATATATGACAATGGATATTTGTTGTCAGAGATTGAGTATTGGCTTGACCAAATTCGGTATAATATTGTGATTTTCTTAGTTGCTCATATTTTCGACACCATTAGTACCCTTTGCAGCCTTGGTGAGTTTTGGGTTATGCCTTGATATGCTATATCCTTAGTGAATGTGGATCTGTTGCTTGTATCTTTAGTCTGCAGTTTTCCTAATTGTGGTCATATTCTTTGATAATATTTTAGTTGCAACTCTAGACAGAATTATTGGGTGAATGATAGACTTAGGATAGTGAGATTGGTTTCAGTATTTGATATCAGTAAAGACTTATGGGCTTCAGTTTTGAATTTGACTCTTTTGAATGATGATTTAGAGGTTGTGATTAATTCTAGGTTATGGATGATTACTCATCAGAATGATTAATTTGGATAGTTAATATTGAGTAGTTCAAGTTCTGTGTGAAGATTAAAACTATGGATTGCATAACTTGATTGAACCCTATTTCTAGATAGGTTTTAGTTAGGCATTCATTTATAGGCTGAATAGCTTACCCTTTACTACCTGTTTGATTAACTTCAATTAGATGGATTATGCTTAATAAATGCTTGAGGGATAGTCCATTTGCATTTAATATTTGTTTCACTACTCTTGAACTTGGTTCTTAGTGTTTGTTAGAATATTGAATGTCCTCTCAGCAAAAGAAATGTTCTTAAGTTGGGCTTATCATGGTTTAATCTACTATCGGTGGGGCAGTCAGAAGTAGATTGTTCTACTTTGAGAGGTTATGCTTGTGATTCATGATTATTGGTTTTGATTTTTATCCTGAGCGGTTGTTGCTTTGGTAGGGATCACAAGCGTTGATCATTTGCATTTATATATCTAGGTAACACCTTTTCAGTTTATTATTATGCTTTCCAATATGGAATTTTGGTTGATCCATGTTAATCTTTCAATGTTAGTGTATGTTATTGCACAAATAGGATAGAGATTTTATTCTGTGTAGATTAGATTAATAACAAGTTTGGAAAGGAAAGAGAATGCTAGATTTGGAATTTGGGTTTTGTTGTATGATTCATGCCTTGGTAGGTCTTTAGCTTGGTTGTGTTGGTTTTCGTGTGATGTCAGTATTGTGTGGTTTGGGTCTGCATGCTTCAGTTGTGTTTGGGTAAGTTAGAGGCCAGTTGGTTATTGCGAATAAGCTTTGGTTATTTGGAATGTGAAGTAAGAAAGTTGGTGAAAAAGGAATATCTTGCTGAAATCCTTTGAAAGCATTAGTTTGCCTTAGAGGTTATTTGAGAAGTCTAGCACAGATCAAGTAGGCCCAATTCCTTTTTCTTTTGAGCTTTTGGTCTCTATCTATTGTCTTTTGTAAAGGAAAGTCCTTTTAGTGTTAGATATTGTAATGATCTTCTAGGTTAATTCTAAATTTCTGTACACTTCTATCATTTTGATCCTTCCCATAGCAACTACAGGTAATTTATTATTTGGAGGAACTGTCAGTTCGATTATCGAACAATTTGATTTAATTTTAGGATCAACTCTCCATCTTGGAGCTTTATTTATTAAGGAATTGATCTCGGAGCAAAACTACTCGTAAATGGCCCTGAATGGAAATTCTAATAGCGCCATATGCTTTAGAACTATGATTTTAGGATACGAAAAACCTTGGTTTGGGTCTCAACACCTCTGAACCCATTTTTGGTTATTAGATGGATTTAATGAAAAATAAAACTAGGCGTGGGAACCATATTTAATCTAAAAGATCTTATATGAATGTTTTGATGGTTTCATTGAGACCGAGTGTCAAATTTGGCATGGTAGCATAGTGTGTTTGTGCACATGGAGTTCTGAAAGAATCTCAAATGCCAGTTAAAGTCCCTGTGGACTTGGTAAATTTATTGATATCTAATAAATGGTGCAAAGGTAATTTATCGTTCACACTCAGAAGGGGTAGGCCATATTCGCGAATGGTTAAGAGTTCGACCATCGTAGCCTCCTCTCTCGCATTAACAATGAAGGCCGACCCAACTTAACCCATTCTTCTTCTTTGCAAGCGTGACTACTGGCATTGCATTTTTGACGGTCTTACTTTTTTGCCTTGACATTCGTGATGCCTTGCTCACATTTGTGAAGGTTTCTTTTGATGGGTATCACTATCACGACTAGGGCCCCCACGCTCGCGATGGATAACCCCCTGGTAGTATATATTCCCATCTTTCCTAGTTTCTTCACCATTTTCTTGCCATTTGCTGCCCTTTTTAGCGCTATGAGCTGAAGAACTCATGGGGAATCATAAATTGGAGTTGGGGATGTATAGAAGATGTTGAGGTGGCCATTTTCCTTTAGTTTCTTTGTAAGTTTTTGGCCTAATTCCACCATTTATTACTTATTTTTCTCTATTATTTTCGTTACCTTTTGGGGATGATCTAAGAACACATTTATGCTTAATTTTAGAGTACATATTCCTTGTCCTTCAAGGGACCTCGTGACAGATTCAATTTCGAGCTTTCGTTAGAGAGCACTACAGACTCATTTTAACCCATTTTGGGTCTAGATTTTTACATTGCAATATGGGTATTCTTTTACTCATAATAATAAGAACATTATTATTTTTATAGTGCAATATCATTTTTGGGATCTTAGAGCATGGGCAACCTATTCATGGGCGATTTTGGTTCGACAACCAGGTAGGCTTCAGTCTACTTTTCTCTTTGAGATGGTGCTACATATAGATTGCATGCTAGATAGGGATTATAGAATATTTTTATGACTATTGTATCATGATTTAACCTATTTAGGGGTTTTGACATAGAAATGTTACCAAACCATTACAATAAGGTAAGGATCATGGCCATAAAATACCACTACCCATTATTTTAAGTATGTTGATGACAGATTGAGCTTATGAATCCTTTAGTATAAGACCTTGTAATAACCTTCTAGGTCAGTTTTTGTATTTCAACATATTTTCGTTGTTTAGAGCATTCTATATCTTCCCAAGTCATTTTTGATTTACAGTAGTTGATAGTTCTGTTACCGAGTAGTTTGTTTAGTTTTTAGATCTAATTGTATGTTTTCAAGACTTTAATGGTAAGGAATGTCTATTAGGCGTAAAATTTAGTTTAATAAACTTGTATTCCAATTCTAGTAGTTCTATCAGCTCTGGAACGTCGATTTTAGGCTAAGGGGACCTTTTGTTCAACTCGTAAAGCTTCCAAACTCATTTCAGGTATCGGTCAAAAATTAATAAAAGTGGCCTATGGGTGTGGGTCCCATATTTATTGAAATAATCCCGTATGAAAATTTTGATGGCACCATTAAGTCCAAAATATTGAATTTAATAAGGTAGCATAGTTTTTTTGTATTCACGAGATTCTAGATGAATCCTGAAGGGTCAATAAAATAGGCCTTGTGCATAATTTTAAATTGCATTATTGAGCCCGAGGAGATTTAGATACATGATACTTTTCTCTAGGGTACTTTGGAGATAATATAAGTTTTGGTTCAAGTGCAGTGATTTATAGTATTAAGACCGATTTGATTATGACATTATTCAGGATATGAGTTTTGGTTCACGTCCGGCAACTGATGATATGAGTTTTGATTCAAGTCCAAAAATTGATGATTTGAGTTCCTGGTCAAGTTCGGCAAATGATGTTATGAGTTTTGATTCAAGTCTGGCATTGAGTGTCTATTTATGATGGTTATGGAACTGGTTTGAGTCTAGTATTTACGGTATGGAAAGATCCATAATTATGATTATTTAACATGGTTAACTAGTATAGTTCTTTTTACTACTCCTTGATTGCACCCTCCAGGCTTATGGGGGCCCACATTTGGTTATTTACTATATTGTATATTCCGAGCTTATAGGGGACCAATTATGTAGTGATAGTTGTGTTTTCCTTAATATTATCATCCTGGTTATTTACTTTCAGTATTTGGAGTGTTATTCCAGGTTTGACTTCTTTTCTTCACTTAAGTTATTTATCTTTCATTTTATTATATTTATATTATGATTTTGTCCATTCAGCCGATGAAGCTTGTTGAGTACCAGTGTATTTGGTACTCATACTACAGTTTTGTACCCTTTTTATGCACATTTGAGTACTCTACCATTATTGATACTGCAATTATGTAGGTCAGAGTTTGGAGTCAGGGTGATCTTTGGTAGTCGAAGTTGACTTTTTCTTCATCTTTTGTATATTTATAGTCTTTCCATTATTGAGACTATTATAAATTTACTATATAGTACTTATATTCTACTGTATTAGAGTCCTGTGAACCGACTTCACTAGGTCATGGGATGATATTACTCTCTTCTTATTTCCTTTATTTGTTCTTATTGTTTTGTTATGGAACGTACCTCATTTACTTGCATATTTTTGGCATTATGCTAATTTTCACGAAGTATGAGAGTACTTATAGTTTCGGGCTTTGATTTGGCTTATCTTTTAGTTAGGTAAGGTAGGTTCCATCAAAATATGGGAAGTCTGGTCATGGTAGACCTATAGTTTTACTTAGTGTTTCATACCGTAGTTTCTCAAAATAAGGTTCTATTATCATGCTAGTTATATATTGTTGGGCCTAGGGCATGGTTTTGTCACGACCCAATTTATAGGTCATGATGGAACCCACTATAACCCGCCAGTAGGTAAACCAACACCTTAACCCGGAATAACAAAATGGGTTAATTAGGTGAGAAAAACCCAACTAGGCCAAAATACACGAACACAAGATATATAAGGACAGAGTTCTAATATAAAAAGATAATGAAAAATTAATACCAATCCCGCGACTTGGTAATATCAGTACAGGAGCACCTAAATATGATAGTAATATAATTACCACCCAGAAAATCTAAAATAGTCAATACATCTATCTTGAACGCAAAAGACCGAATTAAAGATAGCGGGAAATGGGAGACTAAAAACTCTAAGTGCTCACCCTATCTCCAAAATGTCAACACTGCATGAACTCAACTCATCGATTATATCTAGTACTCAAATCTACACCAAAAAGGTACAGAAGTATAGTACGAGTACCAAAATGATGGGTACTCAGTAGGCATCAATGGTAGACTGAGCTAAGTCATGATATAAGATAATACAATGCAAAATAATCATTTCTAATTCAAGGTACAAAATCGAATCTGAATTGTCACCATCATCACTGTATATAAGTAACCAAATCGTACTAATAATATGACATAACGTATCCATACATACAAAATCGTCGAACATAAGTAGTAAATAATTCAAATTCATGAAACAAAACCAATATAATCACAACCCACATAATTTCAAAGTTGGCGCCCATACACCAACTAGTAAATAAAGTAAACAAACCCGTCACGACATCCCATACCATCGGAGAGTACACCCAAGGAATTGATAACAATGTATAACCATCAACGTAACCAAATCCCAACATTTTCCAATAAAATTCCACACTTATCATCAATTGGAGATCTTTCCAAGTTTCCATTATGAATTAATGTCAACAATAGGTCACTATTCCATATTATCATCATCAGTAGCCACATATCAACCATAATATCTAATTACCATATTTGAGTTAAAAAAAGGTTTATCAACTACTCCATTGGGTTTCTTATTCATCAAGTATTATAGTCATTTAATCAACCATAATTTAAGACTAGGATTATTCACTAAGTGGATCCTTAACTTATAATAAATCCTACTTACTAACTAGCCTCGATTTATTATTAGGGAATAACCATTTCTACTCACTATTTAGCTATAAACATGAACTACTTCTCGAGGAAAGTGGTTAGCACTAGTGATCTACAACCGATACCCTAAGGTTGACTTCATACCCTTATTTAACCTATAGATGTAAACATGTAAAGGCATATCCACACACACATATATATATATATATATATATTTATTTTCGATACATAACATCAATATATCCTCCAGACTCAATTGTGTATCAATATCACCAACATATCTTTACGACTAGAATTGGGTATCAATACCATCAACATACCCTCCAGATCAAACCGGGTATCAATATCATCAACATATCTTCTGGACTCGCACCGAGTATCAATATCATAATATATACTATGGAATCAAACTGATTATCAATTGCCACCTCAATATGTAACGACCCGAGACTACCCCCTAGTCCTTACGCGGTGCTAACGATTCTGAGGAACCACAAGCTAACCCATGAGATGGTACCCACTGTTAGTACTACACAATAATTCTGAAATTAATGTGGAATAAAGGGCTGAAATTCCATAAGGTTCAAAAAATCTAAAAGACTAATAAAATATAACATCTGTAAAATTGAATACTGTCTGAAAATCTAGTCTAAAAAGGCTCTAAATAAATTTGTCTAAAAGTGGAGTTGATGGGACAATCCCCCAACTAACTCCCTCTACTAAAATACTACTAAGATGAAGTACTAAAATAAAAGCATATCCTTAATAGATAAGGACTCAATACTAAATCTACTATTGCTGGCTGAATCTGGCTAAGCGCGGTCAAGAACCTGAGCGTTCGAACCTAGATATGAAACATCATAGTGTAGGAAAGTATGCATCAGTACGTGGGAATATACTGTATCTGACAGTCCTAATTTTGTATAACTGAACTGAGTTCTATTCTAAAGACTGAGACTATAACTGAAATTGTAGGAGGTAATTATCTAACTAAAATTCCCCAAATAAGAGAAGATAACTAAGCTAGTGTCCAATCTGTAACCCCAATTGGAAATGTGTCAGTACCGTACCACGAGTAAAGACAAGCTGAAGAGTAACCCTCTACTGGTAGGTTCCCTAAACGAGTATGGTGGTACCCTTTACTTGCAGGTAGAGCACCTCACCAAACCTTCACTAGCAGGTGTGATGTCTCCACCTACGCTGGCTATGTAGTTCTGGAATGCAAGGATTGCTTTTAAGGATCACATTCTTTGCTAGTAGGTGAGCCCCCATCCTTGGGTTCACTCAGTACTGAATCCTACTCCCAACTAAAGGATACTAAATTATTATATTGGACTGAACTGGACTGAATTCACTGAGATTACTAAATTTTCCTAAATTCTGTAACTGATTGAATATCTATTGAGTTCTGTAATGGACTGAGAGTACTATTGATCATGACATGGCTAATACTACTCTGTAAGTGATACTAGCTCTATGTAATAGCTAAATTGTTGTGTATTAAATACACCCAGGACTCGATAGCATGAAAAGTAAAGAAAAGCATAATCTTGAATAACATAACAATGTTCTCTTAGTCACAATTCATTCATACAGACATTTCATCAAACACTTGTAATGCATTAACTTGTGCATGAATGGGGAATACATGTTAACATGCTATAATGGCATTATTTCATTCTCATAAATAATTTATCAAAAATATGGAAAGCATAATTAGTTTATTAAATCATAAACACTTAGTGTTAACATGGATACAACAATCAACTTGCAAATTCATGGATTATAACACGGGGGATTACTCAATTCAACATACATGCTATACCACTTCATGGAATCTACCATTAATCATGGATTAAAACTCAATAAATGTCAGAACATGGATATAATCCAATTTTATTCATGTAAATCATGAATCATAATTCTTGAAGATTTAAAAATAAATTCTTTGACTCCATGGGTGGAAGGGACCCATAGATGAACATCTAACATACCTTAATTTTATGAGTTTCTTGGAGCTCTTAGGGAGATTCTCGGTATTGACCTTTATTCTAGAGAGCTAGGGTTTATTTTCTTGAGAGAGAATGATTTAATTTGGGGAAAAAATAAATGAATAATGGTGTAACTAGGTTTATTAGGGTTGATTTTGTTGTTAAATGCTGACTAGGGTAATGGAAAAAGACTTAAATACCCCTGGAATGATTTAAAAGCTCAAAATTTAAAATTGGAAATTAACTGAAAAATCTCGATCTGGGCCCTTGGTGCGATGCAGCGCTGTCGTGCTATGTTAATTGAAAAAAGACAACTAGGAAATTGCTTTATGGTGCAAAGCGGCGGTATCACGTTGCCACTTTGTTTGTGAATTGGAAGTACACTGCGATGCGGTGGAATCATGCTGGTACACTGGAAATTAACAAATATGAAAATAAGATGTGGCGTGACGCGCTGGTATCGCGGTACCTTACTGGAAAAGGATAATTCTGAAATTGAGCCTTGGTGTGAAGTGCCAATATTGCGGAGTCTTACTGGTTTTTGACAATTTCCATTTTGGCTGGCTCCACGACGCGCTGATGGCTCAGGTGGTACACCGTCTTATTAAAATGGCCCTAACTCTTCGCCCAGGTGTCGGATTTGGGCAAATTTGGTATCAATGGAAATCTTATTCAATTTCCCACACCATGAAAAGTCAAAATCTTGAAAGTTCCACACGTATATAAGTGTGTTCATCTTTAAAGCAAGTCTTTGACATTTTTGGGATGAATTTAAGCTAGATAAAGGTATGGGGTGTTACATAATATATCCTTTGTCCTTGCTAGTCATCAATATCACATCAATACAAATATCCATAATAAAGAACAATCCCCATAAGTGCTAAGATAATGATAACCCCTACGTGGACTAAAGTAAATGCAAGCGCCATAAGGACTAAAGTAAAAAAGAGGTAAGGGGAACAAACCTTCATATTTCATCATTCATAGTCATGGCCAATTTATCAATAGATAAATGAATACGTATAGAATTAAAATTATAATACATTACCGGGTTCAAAATGATTAGTAGAATGGCCTCTCATAAAGTCAATAAATATGCCTCTTAGAGTCCTTAGCATCACGACTCACAATATTAGCACAAGAGGGATTTCTAGCATAAACATTAGTTTAGTTATTATACATAAGCATAAAATGAGTAATTAAGTCTCAACATAGTAGTTTAGTCAATGGTTCAAGTGATAATATAGTCATGGCTTAATTAATGGGATATTCAATTGCTACTCAAGAATTAACAATAATTTAGTAAACAACCATATACATCACTTCAAATACAATCAACATAATTCATTTACCAAGCTTAGATATCATACTTCCAAAGGCATTCTCTAGGAATTTAACAAGCATCTAGGTCTTCAATGGGAATCTATAATCAAAACGTAAGGTGGGTCAAGTTACCACTTCTAGTTTCCTAAAATTTCCTCTTTAAGTCTAACTTCTATCGAAACTAAGCTATGGTATCTAAATTAAGTCTTAGAAGTTTATCCAGCCACAATACTCTTTTGGTAAAGGTATTCCTCAAGCATTTCTCTTAACTCATCCAAGGTAACTAAGGCAATTTCACAACTATGCATAACTAAGGATAACTTACCCTTAAAATGAGTGACAAGGTTACTGCCATCTAACTAAAAAAAATTGAGAATTCTCAAGATATCCATGAGACAACAAGTACAATTAACCAAGTCTCTAGAATACAAGTCAAGTATCCTATATTACAGGTTCAAATGGTCTAAATGATTCAACTAATCCCAAAGGTTACCATTTCTCATTCAAACACCAAGAACCCATCCCAATCTAACAATATATCACAATTATACTATAATATAGCTCAATTTAACTAGAATTAAACCTAACCTACCTCAAATAAAAATAATGACCATGAACCCCTAAACCTTAACTCTTTCCTATCGAGAAGCTTTTTCAAGGATCTAAGATATCAAAAACTCAATCTACACATCATTAGGAGAATATCAATATCCACATTACACCATTGTACTTTAGGTCTAAAAAATAAACAAAAATCCACCAAATGGGTTCCAAATTTGAAAAACAAGTGTTTGAGATCAACCAAATGTTCTATACCATTTGAGAATCACAACCCTTAAGAATCTAGTAAAAATAAAGCTTATTTGGCTAAAATCATGCCCTCAAGATAATTGGGGTTTTGTTTGAATAATCAAGAATTAAATCTTGAAAATAAAGTATTTATAGCTTAAATTCTTTGTAAATTACAAATATTTAAGCTATTTAAGCTTCCAACTAACACCCAAGACTCTATCTGTAACCAAACTATCAGTTTTAGCAAGTCATAAATAACTTAGGGTAGCTATTGGAAATCTCTAATATTTAATATAAGGAGGATTATGGGAAATAACCTAAAGGGTCATTACATTACCATATCAGTTGGGCTCCAGCCGTGTATTCGATCCTCAAATGATGTGATTCTAGTTTCTAGATGCTTAGGTGCCTATGGTTAGACTCTTTGGATATTAGTGATGGTATGCATAGTTTAGTACATTTATGCTTATTTAGTGGTACTGTTATCTCTGTTATCTACTTATGGTATTTCTGCTTTAAGGGTACAACCATGATGTTCAACTATCAACTCTGCCATCTACTTATGGTATTCCAGCTTCTAGCGTACAGCCATCATCTATGGTACCCCATGTTTGGATATTTTGCCTACTAAGATCACTATTCCTCCAGTTTATTTAAGTATATTTGTATCTTATGATGAATAGAAGAAATTTGAGAGGTTTATTTTCTTAGGTATGCCTAAGTTTAGTGGAGCTATTGGTGATGATGTCTATGTGTTTTTGAGTGATTCCCAAGAATAGTTACATAATCTTAGATCTCTTAGGTCTCATGTAGTTGCTTCTACTAACTATTAGGTGATGGATATGGCTAGATATTGGTGGAGATTATTTTCTAGTTGTATCTTTGTGTTAACTTACTAGGTCTTAGTTCTTTAAGGAATTCTAGGAGAGACTTTTACATTATAGTTTGAGAGATCAGATGTTTGATAAGTTTGATTATTTAGAGTAGCTCTCCATGACTATTTCTAAGTATGAGGCTCATTTTAAAACTTTATACAGATACTCATCACTAGTATCTCCACAAAGTATAAGAGGATGTTGAAGTTTATGAAGATGTAAGATGGTAGTTTTATTGGTTTTTTTTTGTAGTACTATGTAGCATGCTAAGATGACCGAGTTGATTATCTAGGATACTCAAAAAGGCACTAAGATTGAGTGTTATTATAGTAAATTTAGGTTAAATGCCTCCTGAGGTAGAGATATCTCTAGTAGAGTTTTCATGATTTTTATGGAAGGTTAGTTTAGGGTGTATTGCAAGGATTAGCTATTAGACCATTCAGTTGTGTGGCTTATGATAGCTAGGTATCAGGTCATATGAGTAGAGATTCCAAGGTTGGTTCTTCAGTCTAGGGTGGTCATTCTAGTTCATCCGTATCTCATCGGATTGAGTAAAGTTATATAGGATGTTTTATATATGATGAGTTTGGCCTTGTGTCTAAGGATTTGACTCGATGTGTATTTGGATTGACTTACTAGAGTTCTCATCTTTAGCTTTGCCTTACATAAATTTTTTCAGTGAGAGGTGATTTAAATAGTAATAGGGGTAGTACTAGTAGTTCTAGAGGTGCTAGGAGTAGAGGTAGGGGTTCTCATTGAGGTGGCTGGATGGTTACTTAGTCAGGAGCAGATATGGTTAGTGTTATATTCTTCTTAGGAGACCTAAGGTAGAGACTTCTGATGTAGTTATTCTGGCTATTGTCCCTATTTACTATATATTTACTTCTATCATTTTACCCTAAATCTACATTCTCCTATGTTTCTATGTATTCTAGTTTTGGGGTTGCATGTGATCCTCGTGCTATTTTTTCTTATATTTCTATCCCCGTAGGAGATTCTTTATTGGTGGATTGGGTGTAAGATCTTGAGTGGTTACTTTTGTGGGTCATGAGATTGGGTAAACTTGGTTTATCTCAGATATGGTTGATTATGATGTTATCTTAAGTATGGATTGGTTAGATCCATATCATGTTATTTTAGACTATTATGCAAAGACCATGACCTTAGCTACACCAGGTAACTAGAGCTTAGCTTGAATGGGTACACTTAATTTGGGTCCAAAATGTGCTATAACTTTTTGTGTGCTTATCATATGATAGAGATGAGATGTTTGTCTTTTTTAGATAATATATGCGATGTTAGAGTTTCTTAACCATCTCCCATAAATTCTATTTGGGTTGTTCATAAGTTTATGAATGTATTTATTATGTATTTGCATGATAAACCTTAAGATTGTGATATTGGTTTTTCTATTGATATGGAACTGTGTACCAAGCCCATCTCCATCCCTCTCTAGAGTATGGCCCAAACTTAGTTGATGGAGAAAATATAGGATTTGTTGAGTATGGGTTCATTATATCTAGTGTATCTCCTTGAGGTGCTTCAATCTTATTTGTAAAGAAGAAGGAAAGTTTGTTGAATAAGATGATAGTTAAGAACAAATATCCTCTTCCTCGTATTGATGATCCTCTTGAATAGGTTCAGGGTGATTTGGTGTGTTCCAAGATTGATTTGAGATCCGAGTATCACCAGTTAAAAATTAGAGCTTTAGATGTTTCGAAGAACATTTGTCAGACTCGATAAGTTTATTATGATTCGTAGGTCATATCATTTGGGTTGACCAATGCACTAACAATGTTCATGGAGATGATGAATATAGTGTTTTAATCATATCTCAACTCTTTAGTGACTGAATTTATAGATGTCATCATTGTTTATTCCAATAATGAGGTTGACCATGTGAAGCATTTGAGGATTATACCTTAGAAGTTGCGTGATGAGAAGTTGTATGCTAAATTTTTCAAGTGTGAGTATTGGTTGAATCCTATCACTTTCTTAGGTCATATAGTGACTAAGGATGATATTTTAGTTGATCCATCAAATATAGAGTTGATTCATGATTGGGTTAGACCTACTTCTCCTACCAAAATTTAGAGTTTTTTGATTTGGTAGTTTATTATCAGCGATTTTATAGAAAGTTTCTCATCTATTGCCGCTTTCTTTGACCAGTTGACTCAGAAAAATATGGTTTTTCAATGGTTGGATGCATGTGAGAAGAGCTTTCGAAAGCTAAAGAAGTTATTGACTTTGGCTTTTATTTGTTTTTGCTTATGAAGGTGTGGGTTTTACTATGTTTTGTGATGCTACTTCTAATAGCTTGTGTCTAGTGTTGATCTAGGAGGGTAAAGTGATTGCTAATGCCCCTTGATAGTTGAAGCCTCATAAAAGAAATTACCCAACCTATGATTTGGAGTTGGCAACTGTTGTGTTTGTGTTGAAGTTGTGGCATCATTATTTGTATGGAATTCCTTGTGAGATTTTCATAGTTTATTATAGACTTCAATACTTTTTCAATAACCAAGAACTTACTATGAGACAATGGTATTGGCTTGAGTTTCTTAAGGATTATGCCCTCACTATTTTGTTTCATCCGGCAAGGCTAATATAGTTGCTAGGTCAGGACGCAACTACTCTCTATATTTGGTTTGGTATTACTACCGCACATGACTTTGAGAGCCATGATGATATTACTAAGGAACGTCTTTATTAAAATATTTTTTCTTCTTACTTTGGTTAATTAGAAATAATTTTTTTGTGGACTTCGAAAAATCTATTAATGTTGCTTGGCAAGGAAATTTTGGGATTCCTTAAGCCAAAAGTGAACAAGTATGGGGAGTTTGGCTCATCTCTTGACCTAGGGATGGACTTTAGGCTTAGAGGTTTTGTCTTTAGATTACTAGATAGTTAGGATTGATATTTCGATGCACCAGCGTATTTTGGCATTTGTTGAGGCTAGATTTTCCTCAACAAAGCAAATTCGAGCTCAAAAGTTTAATGATGATGGATTGAGGGTGATATAAGATAAGGTGTTGAGTGGTGAGGCTCAGGAGGTATTCTTGATTTTGATGTTGTTTTGAGGATTTGAGGCTGAAGTTTATGGATCGAGAGTTACTGGATAGAAGAGGTTGATTTTAGATGAGGCACATTGTTTTAGATATTCTATCCATCTAGGTGTGACTAAGATGAATCGTGATTTAAATTAACTTTATTGGTGGAGAGGTATGAAGAGGATTTGGCAAATTTTGTTGCTTGTTGTTTGTGTTGTCAAAATCTAAAGGTCAAGTATGAGAGATCAGGTGGTTTACTTTGGTGATTACCCATTCTTGAGTGGAAGTAGAAGCGAATTACTACGGACTTCGTGAGTGGGTTGCCTCGTTCTTCTAGTGGTTCTAACAATATTTGGGTTATGGTTGACAACATTAGCCCAATTCATCTTTATTTAGATTTCATCTAGTGCTGAAAAGTTGTCCTTATGGTATGTACGTGACATAGTCCATCTTTATGAGGTACTCATGTCTTTTATCTTTGAAAAAGGATCAGTGTACACTTCGAATTTCTTATATACATTTAAGGAGTACCTCAACATGACTTTCAACCCCAAGATCGATGGTCAGACGGAGCAGACTATTTATGTTTTTGAGGATATGATTCGTACATATGTTATGGATTTTGGGTTTAGTGGAAGAACCATTTGGAATTGGTAGAGTTTGCTTATAATAACAGCTACCATTCCATCATTGTGATGGCACTTTTGAGGCATTGTATCGTATGTTTTTTCAATCTCCTATTAGATGGTTTGACATTTCAGAGGTTAGAACCATAGTACAGACTTGCTTCACGTGTCCTTTGATAAGGTTTGGCTAATTCTGGATAGACATTAGCAGCCAGAGTAGGAAAAATAGTTACTCTAAATGTAGGCTTCTTGCCTTAAAGTTTGGTATTATTGATCGAGTCTTACTTCGTGCACCAACCATCAATGGTGTGATGAGGTTTTGGAAGAGGGGTAAACTTATCCCGACGTATACTAGACCATTAGAGATTCTTCAAACTCTTTGGGAGGTTTCTTAAGTGTTGGCCTCACCTCTAGACTATTTAGCTGTTCACCTACTGTTTCATGTTTTTATGCTACGATGCTATATTTTAGATGAGTCCCATATGCTTCATTGGGACTCAATTCAGTAAGATAAGAGGTTGACCTTTGTAAAGGAATCAGTGTCTATTTTCTCTATAGATGTCTGACGATTTCTTTCTAGAGATATTCTTATATTTAATGTTCATAGAAACATTATTCAGGTGAGGAGGCTACTCGGGAGGTCGATCTCGACATGCTACCCTCCATTTTTCAACAATTTAGGTATTTCTTTACTTCTTAGTTTGAGGATGAACTCGAGGCTTAGTGCTGGATATTGCAGTAACCTGATTTCATGATTTTTCATTTTTATGTGTTTTGTCCATTTTTTCCTTTCTCGTAGTCTTTACTGATGATTTTGGGGTTTGACGATGGTTGGAATGGTTCCTAATGTGATTGTAACTATTTGGTTAAGTTTGAGGTTATTTTGAGGCTTTAGAAGCGAATGGTTAACTTTGGCCAACATTTCATGATTCGAGTGCCATTTGGCAATTTGGACTGCACCCGTAGATCCAGAAAATCAATTTTGGTTTACTAGCGTAATTAATTTAGGTTTGGGTCTTTTATTATCTCATTTAAAAAAATAATAGAATAGGGTGTTTGGAGTTAATTTATTGATAACAATCGTTTTTCAAAAATCCAATGTCACCATTGAGTCCGAAATATTAAAATTAGCCTAGTAGCGTATATGGTTTATTTATTTTTTTCTGTCCTGAATGAATTTTGAGGGTCTATTTGGAGAATCTGAAACCATGAAAATCAGTTGGTACACAGAAGACATCTGATGCATGGATCCTTCTTCGAAAACGTTGGGCCTTGCAAGAAATATGGAGAAGAAAATCACTCTTCATCACAATTGCAAGGTAGTGGCCACGATCGCAAAGGGTCATGAAGTCCTTCTTCATGAACGCGAGGAGGATGTTGAAATGGGAAGGCCTGATTCCTCACCCTTCAAAACATGAATCCTTGTCCACCAATGGAATGGCCAATTTAATGTCTTTGTCAGCATTGTGCCTCGCGGATGTGAAGAATTGACCGTATTCGCAAGGTACTGGTCACAAAATAGTTTAAACACTTCATTTTCGTGATTCTACTCTATTTTTGGACCTCCAAGCTTTGTGAAGGAAATTCTTGCGAGTTTCAACATTGAATTTAATCTGGGTAACTTCTATACTCACAATCCCACTATCCCCATTGATTAAATCTACAAAACACCTTTAAATCGTTATTTCAAAATGAAAAATTAGGGTTTTTATTCTAGTGGTACCTAATTAGATTTGATAATCATGAATTGTGGACATAGTGAGTTGTTTTTTGGGCTCACTTACATATATACATGTTGGATGGATTTGATATCATCATATTGAATTAATTGTGAGCATTACATACTCATTCCATACATATACATTCATGGAATACTAGTACCATTGAGAAACACTTTTTTAAAAAAATGAGACACTTTTATGAAAAATGTCACTACCTGATTTCTCAGGTTATGATGGCACCAAATATAACCCACTAGTAGGTAAGCTAACCTATAGTCCATAACCGCTAGTAACAAACTACCAAGAGAAGTGAAATAAAATAATGAAATAAATATAATGAAGGGCTAATAAAGGTAAAGCAACCCCAAGACTTGGTGAAGTCAGTAGAAAAGCTTCTAATACAGTAAAAGTACAAGGTAAAATACTAAAATAATATATATTACAACTAATCTCTGTATACACCATAGAGATTAATCTAATCAGTAAGAGGGAAATTAATAATACTTTGAACGTTAAGAGCTCATCCCAAATTAAGAGGGAAATTAATAATACTTTGAAAGTCAAGAGCTCACCCTAAATCTTCAATCCATAGCTTCTTCGCTTGATGCACACACCAACGGTGATAAATCATACTATGATTTGCAGATTGCTGAAGTGTAGAATGAGTACTAAACACGTGGTACTCAATAGATAACAATCGATGGAGATCCAAAGAAAATTATAACGTGTAAGCAAGAATATAATTGGACGTAACTATCCAGGAAGCTAAGCATAATAAGGCTAATGGAGCAGAATGATTAACTATCCTATTTTGATAGTGTTTAGGGACTAAATTACTATACCATATATCATTAGAAATACACAAGTGAAGAGTGGAAGAAGGATATATAGTAGCATACAAGGCCAAGGAATACAAATACAATATGAATAAATCATGAAAGAGAGGCATATACGGTAATATTATACATCTATATCTATATCTATATCTATATATATATAAATGTGTTTCTGTGTGTGTATAAGACTAACTAATAGGGAACTACCTGAGGTAGACAACCTAACCTCTCTATAAAAATTCTAACCAAGTAGGAAAGCTAATGGAAGCATTATTAGGTCCTCAATACAAAGTGTCTAACCATGAGTAATAAATCCATAATTCACCCTACTATGATAAATAAAAGTGCTCAGAAACATATCGACAATCTTGGTTATGAATTCACAATCAACTTGCTATGATCTCATCATAATAACAATAATAAAGTAACCAGCTAGTAAAGACAACCAATAACTATCTGGGAACCCATTACTCGGAAATTTCAATCGACACCCAACAATAACAATCATATCCTATACCTATGCAACCCTGATCTTAGGTGTATTTGTACACTTAATTGTCATTATCTGTGCATGTTTAGCTTTATTTTGAGGACTTATTGAGGTTATTAAAGAGTTATTAATGGTATAATTGTGTAATTATGTGTTGAAGTACAATTTTAGAATGTTTATGGTGCATTTGAAACATGTTAAGTGTCAAAATGATCAAATAGAGTTTAGACGAGAAACTAGAGGTGCTAGCTTAGCTATGCTTGTTCTAGGATACTTTAATGAACTCTATTATGTGGAATGAACTATTTTTTGTTATATGATATTGTAGGATACTTTTTAGGGTATTTTTAAAGCCAATTTAATCGTACAAATAAGTCATAAGAGGTGGAAAAACAAGGATCATACGTGCAAGAAGTTAGGAGTGAAAACAGAGAGAATTCTCGCTTATCTGGAGGTTCCTTGTAAGCCTCACTAGTTAGGAGGAGTCCATACTGCCTTAGCCTTGGTTTGGGGTTACTCTACACCCCCAAAGACTGGCATTAGGCCTTGAGGCTTGAGTCCTCTCCTGGGACGTCCAAAAGTCAATTTTTATTGTCTTTAAATTAAGGGAAATGTTGTAAATACATTTGATTAATGTGAGGCAGACAATGGACGACCTAAATCACGATAAAATTAATACGTAGTCATAATTACACCACATGTTTTATCAATACACAAATTGATGAGGAAAAAAGACATCAAAGGGCTCCATCTAGGGTTCTTTGTTCTTTAAACTTACTTTCATGTATTTTACTTTATGCACTTATCTATGGTGATTCATTGTAATACAATGAGTGGATAAACACAACAATTCTAGGGTTGATACTACAAACATGACCGTGTAGTTATGGTTTGAATGTTGGTTTTCTATATTTGTCATGTCATGTGATTGTTCATATGTTCTTGGTTCTCTATTCTAAAGTGTCATGACATTAGTATGAATATAAGTCCCAAAATTAATTGACCATAGGAGTGGAGGGATTGAATTATGAAACTAAGGAGTGTGGATCACGTCTTTAATTATTAGAAACTAATTATTAAAGGATGATATTTGGTTAGGATAGATGTATACCTAAATGCCCTAATTCGTTAATTAAGCGGGAAGATAACATAATGCATCCATATTAAAGACTAACATCCCTACTCTTCAATGTAGTTGTAAGATTAATTTTGGGAGATGACTTAGAGGAAAACTATTCCCTAGTAATAATATCAACCCCGTAGATAAATAATCATGATAAACACCAACACTAGCTAGAAACTATAGTTATACATGAACATGAAGTGAATTCCTTAACCTTGGAAGCTCTCCATATATTGTTTACGATACAAATTTATACCATTGTTAATTTTTGTTACTTAGTATAATTGCAAAACTCAACTCTTGTTTGGTTATAAATCTCACTTATTTAATCTTATTAGTAATAGTAGAACTTGATAGTTTTCTAATCACCAAATCCCTGTGGGATCATTATTCAGCTTGAAAGGGCCACTTATTACTTGCACAACCATGTATATTTGCATGTGTGGTAAGATGCAATAATTTTTTGTGCCATTTTAGGGGACTTGAAAATTGGGAACCTTCTGATTATTAGTTTTGCTATATTGTTTGATAAGTGCCAATGACTTGGTTTAAGCTACTAAAATTACAGGTACAGGTCTAAATTTTAAGTAAGCTGGCAAAGGAAAGGGATTTGGTTAAACCATATCCAAAACAAAAGCAACACTGTATAAATTGAGGATAGAAGCATTACTTATCCATTTTATACCATAAAATTAATATGGCAAAGCAATTCTTACAGTTATTCCTGAAGAACAACCACCCCACATGATAGTATGTAAAGTGGCAATCCCACTCCTAATGAATGTTAGCTCTGCTATTTGTAGATAGGAAAATGGGGGTAGATTTAAGCAAAAAAGAATACGGTCCAATTGTTGATCAGTAGTGGGAATTTCATAGGCTTGTCACATAAGGATGGTCCACCTACAAAATTTCTTGGAGATTAGTGATACTTTGATCCTCATTGGAGTGTCCATCAATTATGTGAGGCTCACTATCTTCCCTTTTTCACTAATGGGAGAAGCAAAGAAATTGTTAAAAGAAGAACCTTCAACTACATCACAACTTGGGACGACTCTGCAAAGAAGTTCCTCATCCAATTCTATCCTTTGGGTAAAACTACAAGGATGAGAAGTGAGATCTTGAGTTTCAAACAAAAGTCAGATGAGAATCTCTATAATGCGTGTGAGATATTCAAGTCTCTTCTTAGGGATTGTCTGTATCACCAGTACACCAACGGCATATTATCTTATACTTTTGTTGAAGCTCTTGACTATAAATTTTTTTTTCCTAGCTTTAGCAACAGGTGGTCAAACTTTAGAGAAAACTTATGACGAGCTATATACTCTTTTGAATCGAATTGCACAAGGTAATCCTAAATATAAGGGTGATATTTTTAGAAGTATGCTGAAGAAGCCTAAAAGTGTGATTGAGGTAGATTGTATCACAATATTGGTTGCACTGTTGACATGCTATTAGAACCAAATGATGACACCATTCAGTAAGTTGATTGTGAATCAACCATAGGCCCAAGTTATAATCTAGCAGGCTCAGTATTGGTGTGCAATTTATGGAGATAGTGGTCACTCTATAGATATATGTGGAGCAAATCTAAAGTCAGTGAATTTTATGGAGTTAGCAAAACTATCAGAGTTAGCCCAATAACTCATGGAGTGATAACTAGGATGAAACTCATCAAATTCAATAGTAGTGGAGCATTCAGAATAATACTCAGGCCAGTAACATAGATGAGACTTTTAAAAAGATACTGGCCAACCATAAACAAATGGCTGCAAATATTAAAAATCATCAATTGGTTAGAAGAATTCGGAGGCATAGTTGGGGCAGTTGGCCTAGGCAAAAACACAAGGCCTAAAGGCACTAATGAAAAATAGGTGTATGGTGATGGTTCCAATATATTACCTATACATAGTAAGACCGTTGCTATAGAGTTATGGCGATGATTGTCCCACCCACTACAAATGATCGCATTAAAATAGCTATATTAATATAGTAAAGTTTGTTAGTTTGAAAAATCATCGCTATATAAGGTCTTATTGCAATGATTTTTATTCTAGAGAATAACAACGATTGACTATATATTAAGACGGCTACAAACCATCATAATATAACTTTATGTGATAGATGTGAATTGGCTATTTCAATGTTTATTTCTATCCATAAAATGATAGATACATCAATCATGATAATTACGCTGATCTAATATGACATTACCACCATTACTAATCCCTAGCTATTGCTATGGTTTTTATAAGGGGGATGGGATTATCATTTTAAGGCTACTGCAATAGTTATTAATCATTCTACTGCACTAATTTTTATAAAGCATAACATATTATATATATATATATAGAGAGAGAGATCAGGACTAGAAATAAAAATTATATATTCAATGCCAAAATTACAACCAAGAACCAAATACTTTTGACCGTTCAAAAAGTATAACACATAATTTTCAATGTTCAAAACGATAGTTGTTTGAAACTTGGTCAAATTTTTCATCAAACCGTAACATGAACAAAATCTCATCGATCTCCTAGGTCATGTATAGTTGATCTCTTTCATTTCCATCTTCAATGTCATTACCTACAATGATAAAATAATTAATAAAAGCTTGTGTGTCATATATAAATATACTAAGGCCAAAATATATATTTGCACGCATCAACTAAATAATGATTTAAAAAAACAAATTAGTTGTGTCCAATAGCGGGTAGTGATGGAAAATAAGAAGTTAACTAGAGGTAGAATTTTACAATTTTTGTAAAACGGTGAAATGAGAATGGTAGAGAATAAAAAACAAAACTAGGCTTAGGTAGATGTAAAGAAGAGTTGTGTATAAGGCACAATGACAATGGTGGTTAAGTTTAAATGATTTAATGTCACATTTTGTCACAATAATTAGCATAAAGAGCAATATTACTTGCCAGGATCACAAACACACCACCATTGTAACACCCATAAAATTTTAAGCATTTTATTTTTGGCCTTTCCATGATCAAAACACTGATTGTGACTTAAATTTTGTTTAACCATGTTAATGGGGTGTCCAGGGAGAGTTTCAAAATTTTAGGATGGGGTTTGGGGTAGTTTTGGACCTTAGAGGCAGTGAGCCTCTGTGATATCCCCGTTTCACAAAGGATAGCCTCTATGTTATGGTATATGATATAGAGGATAATCTCCATGTTAGGAACCACAACATGGAGGATAGCCTTTGCGATAAGTTCTGTCTCATGAAACTATGTAACATCTCATGAAATTTTTGTTTTTATTAATTGGGGTGAGGGGTATTGGGGTCTTTTCACCTATGTACGACCCTTAAACATAATATAGCCTATTACTTTCAATTTTAAGAAATCAAATTTCCTAATTACACTTTCAGACTCAAATCCCCAAGAAAGCATAGGGATTTCATTGTACGTTCATCTTTTTGGTTCCAAGTTTCCAATTTATCACATGTCCCTATATGTCTAAGGCATGTTACCCTTACCCAAACCTTAGTTTGTTAAAATTATGTATATAAATTGTTATTCATGTGATTTAATTATGGATTGTGAATTTAGGTTCAGGGCTTTTGAGCATAATTGATTAAATTTGTTTTCCCATGACTTATATGATCTATTCATAGTTTTAATTGATGTTTTAAAACTAATTTGGGTGCATCATGACGGTTAATTTGAATGGGGTCGTGGATTTGCCTAAATTGATGATTTTTATATTGAAATTGTTATAAACTCAACCTAATCTTATGAAACTTGTATTTAATATGAGACTATGCACATTGAACTGCTTTTGGATTCTTTTGCATGATATCAAAGGACATTGAAATATAAATGGCTTTTAATTGGACCTTGGGGATTATGGATTCCCCCAATATAATAAATAGTTGAACCAAGGGGGTTATAGATTCCATCATGTGTAAGAATTATTGTAACTTATACGGTAGTTGATTCCCCTAAGTTATGATAATCAAAATTGCATGATGCTATTACATTACAAATATAGGTTGTGTGAAAATACCAATATTGTGTGCGTAAATAGATAATATGGTTCAATGAATAAAAATATGTGCATGTTTTAATTAGGATTAATAAGGGTTGTCTAGCTGGCTGTGAAGGTGGAGGTCCCAAATAACTGATACTGGAAACCCATATTTACCGATGTGAGGGTTGGTCTTGAAAACTATATTCTTATGTCACACTTAATAAATATTTTTTTTGGGATAGGTAAAGGGTTGTGGATTCCACGACCTTTCTTGACGCCTTCAGTTCATGCAGTTAACACACACCGAGGCCCAAAAAAGGGGAGAGAGTTGCGGTCTATATAGCCTGTGAGTACAAATATGGCGGTTAAGCTACACAATTCATGCTAATGTATTACTTCATGCTAATATTTTTTCCCTTCCATGAGTTAGATACTTGTGATCATCCTAGTAGCCATCTTTGAACGTTGTATCACCATGCGATGCAACGTTCGATGGTACTTCTATTTTTCTTGCACAGTGATATATTTATGGATTATTAATTGTTAGCTTTAAAGTGGTGAGCTTTCATTCTCCAGAAGGATTATCATTTTAAAGTAACATTTCTTTTGTTTCATGGAATACCATTTGGTTTCTTTTTGGCTATCGTTAAGAGCATGTGTTGACCTAGACAGATGTTGGTTTCCTAGAGACTTTATGGATTATTGTGGATTGGGATATTTGTTTAATTCTTAGAACTATGTCGTGGTTTTTCTTATCTTACTTATATTTATATGGGTTGCTTCTGCTATCAGATATATAAGGTGTTTATATGTCTAGGTAATAAGGGCTGGTCTTCCATTGTTGTTAGACTTGAGATACCTATCATGGTCAGGCGCTAGTTTAGGTTATGATAAAGTTTGTACTAGAGAATAGGTTCATGGTCAATTGGGTGTCCACCAAGAAGTTTCAAGAAGAGTCTCTTTTCTGGGTGTATAGCGCACCACACTCATTAGAGGAAGGCTATGAGTCATATAGGAATGTTTTCCTTTCTTGTGGTCTACTTTTGAGATGTAGAGTCTATGGTGTTGAAATCTGCACTAATCCATGTTTCTTTTGTTTTTAAATCATGCCTCCTAGAAGATTTTCTTTTTGTAGAAACTCCTCTATCCCGCTTGAGGACAATGTGGATGAAGCTCGTCCTACTTAAGGATTTTAGACCCGATCAAGGGTTGCTGCTTCTAGCTACCTCTATAGAATTCCACCTATCTCCACTGATCCTTCTTCAATTGGTGGAACTCATACTTAGTCACCTCAAGGATATATTTCTAATGTTGAGTTCCTCTAATCCATTCATCTATTTACCCAGTTGGTGACATCTTAGACACATCAGACTGGTTCTACTGATATTGGTAGGAGTTCATTTGAGGCCACTAGAGTTGTCTAGTTTATAAGGTTAAATTCTCCGATTTTCACTGTTACTAAGGTTAAGGAGGATCTTCATGGTTTTATAGATGAGATGGAAAAGATCTTTAAGATTATGTATGCTATTGATGTGAAATGTGAAATTTGCTTGTTATCAGTTAAAAGATGTAGTGTACTAGTGGTATGAAGAGTGGGATCAGTTAAGGGATAAAGATGCGGGGGAGGCATTGTGGTATGACTTTTCTAGTGCCTTTTTGGATTGCTTTATTCCTCAAGAATTGAGAGAGGCAAAAGTTGAGGAGTTCCTAAAATTAAAACAAGGAAAAATAATGGTGAATGAGTATGCCTTGAAATTTTAGTAGTTATCCCACTATGCTTCAGATATAGTTTCTATCATGAGGGTTAGAATTAGGAAATTTTCTTTTAGGTTGTCCCACGATTTGATTTTGGTGAGAAAAATTGCCCTGTTGATCAAGGATATAGACATCTCTAGACTTGTGGTGTATATGCAGCAGGTTGAATGGGAAAATAAGAAAAATTAGATATGTGGAGGAGACAAAGTAAGAAGTTTTTATATTTTTATCTGAGTAGAGGTCGGCAATAGGGTGGTAGAGATAGTAGAAATAGACTAAGAAGAAGTAGGGCAATTTGGGTACCTATTTGGTAGATATCACTCCCTATCCTAAGCCATCCGATGATTTGTATTTCAAGGATGATAGTATATTTAGGGCACAAGGGGCCCAGTAATAGGATCGAGGAGCTTAGTCAGCCCTATCCTATCATCCTTGTAAATTTTATAGGCGGTTGCATCATGGTCAGTGTGAGGAGTGTATGAATCAGTTTTATACTTGTGGTTGGATGGGTCATTTTCAGTGGTATTGTCTAGCTAAGGTTGTATCTAGAGCTAAAAATTTTTTGACTTACCTCTTCATCAGCTTATGTACTGAAGGGTGCTACCACTAGTTCCTACCCTTCTTAGAATCATCTTTATGCTCTTTCTTCTCATCAAGATTATGAGGCATATATGGATGTTATTACTTGTACGTTATAGCTTTTCTCATGATATGTACAGTTTTCTTGATCTAAGGTCCACTCTCTCTTATGTTACCCCTTAAATGGATATTTATTTTGGTTTTGGTCCTGAATGTATTCTTGATTCGTTCTCTGTGTCCACCCTAATGGGAGACTCTGTTGTTTCTAGATGAGTCTATATGGGTTGTGCGGTATCTGTCCTTAGTCGGAAGACTTTGGTAGATTTTATAGAGTTGGATTTAGTTGATTTTGATATTTATTTAAGGATGGATTGGCTCTATTCGTTCTATGCTCTTTTAGATTTTCGTACCCATAAGTTCATTTTCAAATTTACCAATAATCCAGTTATTAAGTGGGAAAGAAGTTCCCTAGTGACCTAGGGAAGGTTCATATCTTATCTTAGAGCTCAAAATTTAATTTCCAAGGGGTGTCTTTATTATTTGGTCTAGGTTAAAGAGTCTAACTCAGAAGTTACGTCTTTACAATCCATTTTTGTTGTTAATTAATTTCATAAGGTCTTCCCAGATGATCTTCCTAGTGTATATTCTGATATGGAAATTGATTTTGGGATCGATCTTCTCCCAAAAACTCGTCCTATATCTATTCCTCTTTATTGAATTACTTCAGCTAAGTTACAGGAGTGTAAGGGGCAATTAAAGGATCTCCTTGATAAGGGTTTTATCTGCCCTAGTGTTTCTCCTTGAGGTTCTCCTTTTCTGTTCGTGCATAAAAAGGCTGGTTCCCTTTGGATGTGTAAAGGTTACTGCCAGTTAAATAGGGTGATGATAAAGAATAAATACCTTCTCTTGAGAATTGATAATCTATTCAACCATTTCTAGGGTGCTAAATGTTTTTCTAAGATTGATATTCGGTAGCGTTATCATTTTTTGAAATTAGGGAAGTGGATATCCCTAAGAGTACTTTCTGTACCTAGTATGGGAACTTTGAGTTCTTGGTCATGTTTTTTGGGTTGACGAATGCCCTTACGACATTTATCGATCTTATGAATCGGTTACTCTGCCAATACTTATATTTGTTTGTCATTGTATTTATAGATGTTATACTATTATATTTGAAAAGTTAGGTAGATCATGCTAATCACCTCCGTTTAGTGTTAAAGACCCTTAAGGATCAGCGGCTATATGCAAAGCTTTCTAAGTGAGTTTTGGACGAATGTGGTGAATTTTTTGGGTCATGTTTTTTCTAGTGAAGGGATCATGGTAGATCGACAGAAGGTTGAGGCAGTGAAGAAGTAGCCTAGACCCACGAATCTAATTGATATTTGGAGCTTCTTGGGTTTAGATGGTTATTATAGGAGGCTTGTAAAGAGATTCTAATCGATTGTCGTACCTTTGACTAAGTTAACTTAGAAGAAGGTTAAGTTTCTATGATCCAATATGTGGGAGTGGGTTTTGAGAAGCCAAAAGATTAATTGACTTTTGCTCCAGTTTTGACCCTGCCCGAGGGTACTGATGTGTCCGTGGTTTATTGTGAAGCGTCACATGTAGGACCTAGTTATATGTTAATATAACTTGTCAAGGTGGTAGTATATGCCTCTAGAAAGTTGAAAGTTAATGAGAAGAATAGTCTGACTCATTATTTAGTGTTGCTGGCTGTGGTATTCGCATTGAAGATTTGGTGACACTATCTATATGGGGTCCATGTTGACATATATTCAGACCATAAGAGCCTGCAATATAAATTCACCTAGAAAAAGTTGAATGTTAGGCAAAGGAGATGGCATGAGTTGCTCAAGGACTATGACATGAGTCTCCATTATCAGCCAGGTAAGGCTAATATGGTTATTGATGATCTTAGCATGTAATCTATGAAAATATTATCCTATGTTGATAAAGAGAAGTGGGGTTTGGTGAACGTTAATCTCCATCTTACAAATCTTAGGGTTTGTCTTTTAGATTCTGAACCTGGTGATGTTCTCGTGAAAGATTTGGTGAGGTCATCTCTCATCACTGAGGTGGAGGAGAAGAAGATGTTGGACCTTTCCTCAAAGAACATCAAGGATGATGATGGTAAGAAGAAGGTGATGGTTTTTGAGATTAATGATAATGGTATCTTGAGGTATTGAGGGAGGCTGTGTGTTCCCGATGTGGATGGGCTGCAAGGTAGAATTTTGGTTGAAGCTCATGAGTATCGGTATATAGTTCATCCGGATTTGATGAAGATGCATCATGACCTTAAGGAAATTTAATGGTGGAATAACATGAAGAGGGAAGTAGATAATTTTGTGACTAAGTTCTTGGTGTGTCAACAAGTGAAGGTGGAACACTTGAGGCCCGGTGATTTGTCTTAAGAAATTAAGTTGCCTATGTGGAAGTGGAAAGTAATTAATATGGATTTTGTTACCAGTCTACCGCGGTCTCAGAACCAGTTTGATTCTATTTGGGTGTCATCGCGGATAGGATTACTAAGTCTGCTCATTTCTTACCATTGAGGACTAATTATTCTGTCGAGGACTATGCAAGGATGTTTATTTAGGAGATCATGAAATTGCATAGTGCTCTAGTTTCTATCATTTTTTATCGTGGTACTTAGTTCTCATTGAATTTTTGGCATTTGTTTCATAGAGGTTTGGGCACTAGGGTAAAATATAGTACTACTTTTCA
Organism: Capsicum annuum; assembly: GCF_002878395.1. NCBI lineage: Eukaryota > Viridiplantae > Streptophyta > Magnoliopsida > Solanales > Solanaceae > Capsicum > Capsicum annuum. The sequence goes on along the minus strand of NC_061122.1, from coordinate 124,559,425 downwards.
CCCGTATATAGATGGACAAACGGAAAGTACCATTCAGATATTGGATGATATACTTCAAACTTATGTGTTTGACTTTGGCGGTTGTTGGTTTGATTATTTTCCTTTCATCAAATTTGCTTATAACAACAGCTACCACTCTAGTATTGGAATCGCTCCATTTGAGGCTTTGTATTGTAGGAGGTGTAGGTCTTGTATTAGGTGGTTCGGGGTTAGCAAGGCTAGATTATTTGGTCCTGACTTAGTTCATCAAGAATTGGAGAAGGTAAAGGTGATTAGGGATAGGCCTAAGACCTCCCAAAGTCGCCAAAAGTCCTATGCAGGCGTGAGGCGAACAGAGTTGAAATTTGACATTGGTGATTTGGTGTTCTTGAAGGTATCTCCCATGAAGGGATTAATAAGATTTGGGAAGAAGGGTAACCCCATCCCCCTTTATCTGGGCCCATAGATTGTTTTGAATAGGATGGGTAATGTAGCTTATGAATTGGATTTTCCTTCTAGTTTGGGTTCCATTTATCCGATCTTCCATGTTTCGATGTAGAAAAAGTGTGTAATCGACTTTCCTTGATTATTCCATTGGAAAGTATGGGTATTTCAGATTTCTTGTCTTATGATGAAGTCCCAATTGAGATATTGGATAGGCAAGTCCTTCATTGGAAGACTAAGGACGTAGCTTCAGTGAAGATTCTATGGAGGAACTAAAGTTTAAACAAGTTACATAGGAAGCTAAAGAGGATATGAAGTTCAAGAATCAATTATTGTTCCCCGTTGTCGATAATAGTGCTTAAGGTATGAGTTTCATTTTCCTCTTGTTACTTTTAGAGTTTTTTCATTTGCTTTTAGTCTATTCTTTCTATTTCTCGTCCCATAAGTGTCCAAGCTTATCATTTGAGGATGAATGATCCTAAGGGGTGATAATATAATACCCTCAAAATTTTGAGCATTTTGTTTGGCCTTTCCATGATTGAAATGTCGATTATTGACTTAAGTTGTGTTTAGGCATGTGAATGGGGTGCCTAATGAGAGTTTCAGAATATTTAGATGGGGCCCGGGGTGGTTTCAGACCCTAAAGGCAGTGAGCCTCCGCGATATCCTTGTTTCACGAAGGATAGCCTCCGTGTTAGGGTCCTTGACATGGCGGATAATATCCGCATTAGGGTCCGCAACATGGAAGATAGCCGCCGCAATAAGGTCCGTGCCACAGACCTATGTAAAGGATCATGTAGTTTTTGTTTTGATTAATTGGGGTTAGGGAATTCAGGTTTTTTTTTTAACTATGTACGACCCTTAAATGTAATATAGCCTATTCTTTTTAGTTCTAAGCGATCACATTCCCCAATTACACACTAAAACTCAAAACTCCAAGAAAGCATAGGGATTTCATCGTATGTTCATCTTCCGGTTTCCAAATGTCCAATTACTCACAAGTCCTTGTGTGTCTAAGGCATGTTCCTCTTACCCAATGATTATTTGGTTAAAAGCATGTATTTAAATTGTTATTCATATGATTTAATTTTGGATTATGAATGTTGGTTAAGGGCTTTTTAGCATACTTGATTAAATTGTTTTTCCCATGACTTGTATGATATATTCATTGTTTGAGTTGATGTCTTTGAACTAATTGGGGTGCATGGGGATGGTTAATTTGAATGGCGATATGGATTCCTACAAATTGATGATTTTGATATTGAAATTGAAATTGGTATCACCTTAACCCAATATTGTGAAACTTGTTTTGAATATGAAAATATGCACATTGACCTGCTTTTAGAAATTTTTTGCATGATATGAAAGGCTATTGAAACATTATTGGTTTTTAATTGAATCTTGGGGTCATGGATGACACGAACTTAACCGAGGCCTTATTATAATGGGAAATCTCAAGTCCAACCCGGACCGGGGACCGCCCCCGATGCCCAACTCAACTGGCCAACACATATACCTTGAGTCGGATAAACTCCGAACACATATTAAGATAGCGTAATTTCCATGTAATGACTTTGGGATAAGCCTATATCTGTGGCCAACCCAACCAAATCAATCCATCCAATAACCGATACCACTAACCATCCCAAAAACATAAACCAAAGAAAAAACAAAAGCCCAACGTATATATGTAAATATATAAAACATGATCAATCCATACCCAAGTCCACAGTTGTCCATACAAAGCCTCTAAACCAAAACCAAGGAGTATTAAGTCGGGACATGCCCTCGACAATTGCCAAAAACAAAAGTCTAAGGATAGACAAAATATGTAAAGTAATCCATGACATGAGATAGATGCCTTCCAAACTAGTAAAAAATGTAAAGTAATCGATGACATTAAATAGATACCTTCCGAACTATGGAAGCTCACCACTTTAATCCAACACCAACTGTTCCCAAATCTGATCAATGAGCAGGAGGAGAAGTATGGCTGGTTCTTGCCTTGTGTGGGGATATGAAGTTGGGTTAGTGGGTGAACGTTAACACACACTAAGGATAAGGATAAAATAATGCCATTCAGTAAAACCAAGTAAACCAACCATATGCACGCAACAATACATGTATATATATGACCATGCCGAGAAAAGAAGCTGAGTTTAGCATGCATTTAAAACCATTAACCTAGTTATGTGTAGGTTAACCATCCTAGAACAGCCTACTGGCTATATGGGTCCAGTGTAACCCGCTGAATGGGCCTTGATGTGTGTAGTTGCACAAATCAGAGATACCATAGGAGTAGGGGATTCCCAACTACCCTTCGCTCTCCATGATACATATGTACAATGTACTTAGAGGATACCCATTTACCTCATAGTGTCATATATGGTCACTATTACCACCCCTTATGTTGACAAACATGAGTTTCCAGTGTTCGTCCCTTGGACTCCCCCCTTCACCGTTAGCTATCACACTCCACCATTACTGCCCTTATTCCATTATTATTAACCAAGTCTATAATTAGTGGTATCATCACACCGACTATAGCTTTGAAGTAATGTCCTTAGCCAACCTTAGGGGATTCCCATGTATCCCATTGGTTACATTATTTAGTTTACTTGGGGGATACCCACGTACCCCACAAGTACATCATCATTAAGCTTACTTGTGGGATTCCCATGTACCCCAAAAGAATTTCATTATTAAGATTTGCTTGGAGGATTCCATTGTACCTAACAAGAGATTCAACATTCAAACAAATTTCATAATTTTATTCACTTGGGGGATTCCCGTGTACCCTGCAAGGTTTTCATTCAAATCAATTTCATAGCCATCAGGGCTTTACCATTTAACCACTCTAAACTGTTCACATCATTCATACCATTTAAAACCTTTCCAAACCTTTTAAACCATTCAAACCATTTCAAACCATGTAAAACCATCCAATTCAATTTAGGGTTCCATTACCAAACCATACCATGTAATAGTTCCAATGAAAGTTCAAAAAAAGAGTGAAAACATTCTCTTTGGAATTGTATCAAACATATTGAGGGCATACCTTTACCAAAACCAAAATCAAAGCCTGAACCATCAAATTTAGGGTTACCCATGACCCATTTGTTAATCGATAACCAATGACTACCCACATATGCAAACAATCACCAAAAACATCTGAAAACATAGATTAAACCAACATTCAACAATATACACCAAAACACTAAACATATGTTTTCAAAACCACCATTAATGATTTATAATCAGTAAAACACATTAAAATATGCCTTTATTTAGAATTGCCAATGAGGGACGAAGTACATGCCTTATAAAACATGATTTCATAGAAAAACTTGACTCTTGAGCCCTTCGAAGAACACTTGTAGAAACCCTAGCCTCCAATCTTCAAGAGTGAGTTGGAGAGAGTATTTGGAGTGTTTTGATCCTTTTACAAGTGTTATGAGAGTCAACAGAGGATTATATAATGTGGGGACATAAGGGTTTTTGGGTGGGAAATGTCCGGACTACCTTCACATAAAAGCTAAAAATGGTACAACCCAGCCCCCTAACCCATATCCTAGGCTACGAGTGGTACCCTAGCTCATACCTAACCCTTCACCATGGTCCCCTATACAGACCAACATACAAGAACATGAGCCCAACTCGTACCTTAGGGTAAAAATGGTACCCTAGACTGTACCCTAAACCTTATCTTTGGTAGTTTCAACAATACCAACCAATAAGCATTATACGACTTGGCATCATACACTTTGTATACAACTATACAACTAGTATGATGCTGAGTAGTATCTTGGAAAGTAACCAAGCCAAACCAACAACCCAACATATGAGTAACCCATCCCTAAACTGTATCCAAGGGTATGATTGGTACCCTTATGTCATACCTTACACAAAAAGTGCAAAACTCAAGAAAGTTTATAGGGATTGAAAACTCGAGGTATTATAGTCTCCCCTACTAGGATCATTAGTCTCGAATGACTAGTATGGGGAAGAAAAAGCATGAGGTAACGTATTAACACACATCCAACTTTGCTCCACCCAAAATAGAAGAAAAGGAAATATAACAAGGTGAGAAGATTACCACATACCCAAGAACGGTTTATACTGAAACACCTCTATTCCGACCTCTAACTAAGTTAGAAAACAAAGATGCAAGAGAAACCATCCTTTTCTTTAACCAAGTTAGAAAACCAAGATGAGTTAAAGAACACATATTTTTGGCATGAGTTTTTGGAATGAAGAACCAACACGGATACTTGGACTCCATGTACCCTTCCGCATCCAAAATAGCTTACTCAGACCTTTGGTTCCACCATAGAACCCTCACTGAAGCCAGATCTTTATTTGTAACTGGTGAACTTACCAACCCAAAATCCTCACCGAGACAACCTTATAGGACATAGAATCTGAGGTACAAATACCACCCAAAGAAAACAACAATCAAAGGATCACCCACACCTTTCCACAATACAAACGCATGGAATACCAAGTAAATTGAACCTATTCAAGAGTGCAAGCCGAATTTAACTTAGAACTTCCCAAAGACACATCACTATGAGAGCTTAAATCTAGATATACACCATCCCCATGTTCAAGCCTATCCAAAACTAAAAGGAGGTAAATTAGGCCACCAGGCTCTACTCCTTACATTTGTACTGAAACACTACTCTGCTCCATCATAATTATAATTTGAAAACCATAAGTGTAAGACATAGGAAAACCATAACTAAGATTATAACCAAAAAACCCCAACATATAGTGCAAAATCCAAAACCTGAATGTGATTAAACTATGAAAACAATTCATAAATCATGCCTCCCCAAGCCTCTTAAGTAGCCAACCCAACTATTGCTGTATCTACCTGTCACAACATTCAAGCGTACCACATATATACTCACGGAATGATATATCCTTCCAAAGATCTAGAACCCACTATAACTTTCATAAAGGTTTTCCCCACCTATTCCTTTCCTAACTATTTGTCATGGAAACTACCTTACCTCGCGTTCCAAAACTGCAACTCTAGTAATCACCCTAGACTCTCCCCTACTTAGGGACTTCTACACTCTTTGTTTCAAATGTCACCATGCTTTCCATGCCACTACAACCCTAATACAAGTAAGAGCATTACGGAACCAAATTACAAGAATTACCTATACGGCCCAAGGAAAGACCCTCGAAACAAGACACAACAACATAGGCACTAAGTACTTTATAACAACCACCTAGACCATAGTAAAGAACTATTGGGACATCACCATACCATATTAGTAGTCCTTAGGACTGGAAACTAAAAGAAATACAATTTTATATACCATAGGTAATGTAATGTAAAGTCTAGGCTCATATCCAGGGAACAAGGCAAATGAAAAATGTGAACCTTAGGCATAAGCTCTATAAGAATGCATGTAACACTAGTAGAGTACTCTATTAACCACGATGGAAGAGAATCACTAGACTACACACCTCGACCTTCCCTTAGAGTCCACCGCCAAAAGAAAATTTCAGATTAATACCTGACCTTCATACCATGACACGTATAAGTACAAAATTCTGTTCTATTAGGTATCACCAAGAATGTACACTAGGAACACTTGTTTTTCCAATACCAAAAACCTTATTCATCCACATGCTACTTAGACCCCAGTAAAATGATGCAAACTCCATGCTCTATCCCATCCAATAATTATACCTCCATTCTATCCATTCAACCTGAACCTACGGTCTATAAGTCACAACCTTTTTGCTATTGTATTACCCAAGACATCAACCTCACCCCTTCCACACACCTCATCAAACCCACTAATTTACCTCCACCATGCCCACATTGGTATCTCCGAGCTAACATACTCCCTTCACCAAGATCAAGCATCTAGGTTCAAGATTAGTATCTATCAACAGCCATGTACTACCACCAAAGTACCCCATATTGAATATGCACATACATGGTCCACCCCATAAGGAGGACACCCAAAATTTCTTTTTCACCCACCGCCAACCTATGCATTTCCAAGGAATCATTTCCCTTATGAATGCAAAAAGTAAACAACTCCACAGATTGATAATATAACTAATGAAACCTTCATCTAAGAGATCCCATAATTTTTTCCATACACTTCTTGAACTTAATCAGATCCATTCTACAAAGAAAGAATAGAAATTGGTTTAGTGTCCAAAACAAAGACAATACCAAACTAACCTCCCCATTAGAAAGATACCATGAGGGTTGTCAAGAAGACCTTGGGGATTTTATGCAATACCTAAACCGAATGCATAGAAAGACCTTTCAAGTAAGAACCACTAACCCCGACCAAATAGTAGAATCACTTCTTGGAGACCAATCTCCAAGTTCTAAGATATCATGTAACCTTTTCCTTAATAGTTAGGGAATGAAACCATCCTCCTATTTCATAACTAATTCGCCATAGATTCTTATGACAACCTTACGTTTCCAAAAATCTAATAATGCATTGCATGAGTATAATCAATCCAAACCATAAATGACATCAAAATCCACCATATCTGACTCAAACTAATCCATTAAGACTAACAGATACCACATACCCTCATAGACTCTTTTAGTAATCACAAAGTTACCTACCGAGGTAGAAACATAAAATAAAAGACTATGAAATAACCATGGGACAAAAACCAAACTACATAACCATAAATATGGTCACAAAGAGAGAGGGAACCTCAAACCAAGAAAAACATACACAAATCTTGCAAAAAGAGTTTTTAATATACCAGTGTTAGCATCAGAAGTTGTCTCATACTCCCAAGGGATAGTAAAGTCATTGAGATGATTCTAAGACATGTCGGAGCTAGACCTAACACCCCTCTGTGCAAGATCTAGAGAAGTGGTAACTAGTATAAGAGTTAAGACCCACCTAACTCTTCCTCTTAGACCACTTACCACCAGGATGTTGGTATTTTTTTTGTCCAAAAAAATTGAGACATCTTACCCTGCCTATTTTGTGACCTTGCCTTATTCTCCACCATACAAATAGGGCTGGACTAGTATGATAGAGTTGTCACTATCTGGGTTAATAGATTAATAGAATCACGAAACTCGACATTTGGTAACCTCTTATTGAGGTAATAAAGAATGAGTGCAAACTTCCAAAATAGGGTAAGTGGAGACCAGTGAGACTCCATGAGAAAAACCTAAAGTTGGGAACCTTGACCGGGTATGTGCCCTATTAGTTTGACAAGATTCTTCTATGTCATCATAGAGTAGGATAGGTGAGCTTCAATGAGCTTTGGATTATTGAGAGGACATGATCTAAAAGATGAACCGAAAAAAGATTAACGGAAGAGTTTAAGGACTTAGATTCTATAGCCCGAAAGTAGAACAATAATAAAGTGAAACATTCCTAAATGCCTCATAGCCTCCTGATTATAAGTGTGGTACGCGACATACCCAAAAGCAAGACATGACTCGACATAGCTTTATGGATATCCCATGACATGAAAACCTAGGCTCTGATACTAACTTGAAAGGATACAAATTGAGTCCTTGTCGTAATGGGCAATCTCAAGTCCACCCTAAAATGGAGACCGCCTCGGTGCCCAACCCAACTGATCGACACATATGCCTTTAGTAGGATGAACTCCAAACATATATCAAGATAGCATAATTTCCATGTAATGACTTTGGTATCAGCCTATATCTGAGGCCAACCTAACCAAGTCAATCTATCAAATAATAGAAACCATTAACCATACCAAAATCATAAACTAAAATAAAAATGATAGCATATATAACATGATCAATCCATACCCAAGTCCACAATTATCCATACAAAGCCTCTAAACCAAAACTAAGGAGAGGACATGCCCCTATCCATAGCCAATAACCAATGTCTAGGTTAGACAAAATACGTAGAGTAATTGATGACATGAAATAAATGCCTTCCAAATTATGGAAGATCACCACTTCAATCAAACAACGACTTTTCCCGAATTCAATCGATGAGCAGGAGGAGTAGTTTGGCCAAATCCTGTATTGCATTGGGATACAGTCCCCTGAAGATAGGTTAGCGAGTGAATGCTAGTATGTACTTAGGAAAAGGTTAAGATAATTCCACTTAATAAAACGAAGCAAACTAACCATATGCACGTAACCATATATATATATATAACTATGTCGAGAAAGAGATCTGGGTTTAGCATACATTTAAAACAATTAACCTGGGTATGTGTTTCTTAAATGTCCTAGACCCACCCAAGGGTTATATGGGTCTAATGTAACCCCTTGAACGGGTCCCAATAAGTGTGGCCACACGAATCAAAGATACCATATGAGTAGGGGATTCCCACGTACCCTTCATCCTCCATGATACATATGTATAGTATAGTTAGAGGATTCCCATGTACCTCATAGTATCATATATAGTCACTATGACTAAACCTCCCGTCAATAGATATGAGTTTCCAGTGTTCATCCCTTGGACTACCACCTTTATTATTAATTATCACATCCTACAATTATTGCCTAATTAAAACCATTACTATCCAACTAAACCATTATTCCATTATTAATAACCAAGGCTATAATTAGTGGTATCATCGTACAAACTATAGCTTGCAAACAATGTCCTTAGCAAACCTTAAGGGATTCCAATGTACCCTATTGGTTATATTATTTAGTTTACTTGGGGGATTACCATGTACCCCGTAAACACATCATCATTAATCCTACTTGGGGGATTCCCATATACTCCACAAGTATTTCATTATTAAGCTTTTCTTGGGGGATTCCCTTATACTCCACAAGACATTCAATATTCGAAAAAATTTTATCATTTTATTCACATGGGGGATTCTCGTGTACTCTAAAGGTTTTTCTTCAAATTAATTTCATAGCCATCAAGGCTTTACCATTTAACCACTCCAAACCAATCATACTATGTAAAACCATTCCAAAACCTTTAAACCATTTAAACCCTTCAAATTATTTAAAACCATGCAAAACCATCCAATTCTATTTAGGTTTCTATTACCAAACATAGCATGCAATAGTTCCAATGAATGTTCAACAACAGAGTAAAAACATTCTCTTAGGCATTTTATCAAACATGTTTAGGGAATACCTTTACGAAGACCAAAACCCAAGCATAAAACATAAAATTTACGGTTACCTATGATCCATTTGATAAATCATAACCAAAAAGTACCTACATATGAAAAAAATCACCAAATACACGTGAAAACACAATTTGAATGAACATTAAACAATATACACCAAACCCCTCAACATATGTTTCCAAAACCACCATTCATGATTCATAATATATGTTTAAAGCATATTAAAACATGCTTCTAGTTGGAACGAACAATGAGGGAAGAAGTACATCCCTTAAACAAGATTAATTTTTAGAGAAACTTGACTCTTGAGCCCTTTGAAGAACACTTGTAGAAACCCTAGCCTCCAATCTTTAAGAGTGAGTTGGAGTGAGTATTTGGAGTATTTTTATCATTTAAAAGTATTATGAGAGGCCAAAAAGGATTATATAACATGGGGACACAAGGGTTTTGGCATGGGAAATGTCCAGACTACCCTCACTTAAAATCTGAAAGTCAACTCCCTCAAGGACACGACCCAGCCTCCTAACCCGTATCTTACGGTATGAGTGGTACCCTAGATAGTAACCAACCCTTCACTATAGTCCCATATACTAATAAACATATGAGAACACAAGACCAACTCAAATTTTGGGGTACGAATGGTACCCCATACTATACCCTAAACCATATCATAGACAATTTCCATACGATCAACCAACATGTATCATACGACTTGGCATCATACACCTCGTTTACAACCATACGACTAGTATGATGTTTTGTGGTATCTTGGAAAGTAACAAAGCCAAACCAGCTTCCCAACGTATGAGTGAGCCATCCTCAAATAGTATCAAAGGGTATGATTGGTACCCTTGAGTCATAGCTTACCCAAAAACTCCAAAACCCAAAAAATTTTGAAAACATTGAAAACTCAAGGTGTTATAGTAGATTCCCCCAAAGTAATGAATAAATTAACCAAGGGGGTCGTTGATTCCCTCATATGTATAAATGATTAGAACATGTGGTGTCGTGGATTCCCCTAAGTGATGATAATAAAAATTGCATGATGATATTACTATACAGGTGTAGTTGGTATGACGATACCAATAGTGTATGCCTAAACATATATTATGGTTCAATGAATGGAAATGTGTGCATATTTTAATTGGGTTTAAATGGGGTTGTGTAGTTTGCCATAAAGGTAGAGGTCCCAAAGGACAAATATTGGAAAGTCACATTTACCGGCATAAGGGTTGGTCTTGAAGACTATGTGCTTATTTCATATTTGATATATATTTTGTCAAGTATAGAGAAAGGGTCATGGATTCCCCAGCCTTCCTGGATGCCTCTGATTCGTGCAGCTAACAGACAGTAGGGCTCGACCAGGTGGAGAGTAAGTTGGGGCCTGTATAGCCCATGGGTACTAATACGACAGTTAAGCCACACAGTCAAGGCTAACGTTTTACTTCATGCTAAGCTTTGTTCCCTATCCCAAAATGATATATTTATATATATGTATATGCATATAAATGTGTAAATTTGTTTTTGGACCGATTTTGGGAGTATTGAACATGGAATTATTTTATCCCTCCCCTATGTTACATGCTAGTGCTTATCCTACAAACCATATCCATACACTATATCCCCATGTGATCCATGGTCCGAAGGCCCTTATGCTTTTCTCACATAGTGGTATATTTCTCAATTGTCAGTTGGTACCTTTGAAGTGGTGAGCTTCCATTCTCTGGAAGAATTATCATTTTGAAGTAATGTTTTTTTGTTTCATAAACTACCATTTGGTTTCTTTTAGGCTTACGTCGAGGGCATGTCCTGACCTAATTAATGTTTATTGGTAATGGCTTTGTCAATTACTGTGGAATTTTATGTTTGTTAAATTCTTAAAATCGTGTTTGTTTTGATTTTCTTACTTATATCTATATGGATTGCTTCTAATCTCAGATATATAAGGCATTCTATATCACTAGGTAATAAGCCGGTGGTTTCCGGTCCTCGGTGGTCTTAAGATACCTATCACAGCTAGCCTTGGTTTGGGTTATGAAAGCTATCCTGAAGCAGAAAAATAGGCAAATCAAAATAGGAAACAAGTAAATCATTGATGAACAACATTAAGAAAACAAAAAAAATCCATAATTTGAATTTAATGGGCAACAGAACATATATATGAACAACACAAACTAAATTTGAATTATGGCTAATAGTATGTTCATGTGAATTTTATTGTAGTTAGGGAAAAGTGAATTCTTTAGAATAGAAGTGCCTAGGACATAATAACTAGAAATTTACTATACCAAATTCAAACTAAAAATGTGCATACACTAGAATAACTATAAAACACCACAACAAAATACTACCCAGAAATCAACGAACCAAACACACATGTGCACAACTTCCAATGTTTGTCAATGTTGGTTACTCAATGTTGATAGAATTTTAAGATAAGCTATAGGTATCCACTCTCATTAGAAAATATAGATAGGACTCCACCTTCCCAAGACACAACATGACTAAACCATCCATTAAAACATGAAAAAAACTAACAATAAAGTTTCTAGAAACTTACCCCTCACAAGAGCAATTAAATATAACATGTTATCTAGGAAAAATTAAAATCCAAATATGTTCTCTTCCCAATATGTAAAATAGGATGATGCACTCAATACACGAAAATAAACCAATTCATGCCTTCATTTAGCATCACCAAAGAACCAAAAAAAACTATACATGTAAATATATATAAGTTAACATAAAAACTAAAATCTATTAAATTGTGCAGCTAACACCAACTAAACACTCCTAGTTTTAAAAAGAATTCTAGCTACAACAGTTCAACCGATAAAAAAGTTTTGACAATCCACTAATATTTTAATGTCTATTTCCTCTTGGCTATGTAACAACAAACAAAAAGAGAAATAAAATATAGTAGAGTCACATAAGAGACACAAAGAAGAGGAGAAGAAAATAAAGAAAAAGAGGAGAAGGAGGTGTGAGAAAACCAATCAGAACAGATAAATATAAACACTAACCATGATTGTTTCTTCTGATTCTTAGTATTTATTTAATAAATTTTCTTTAAAATAAATCAAAAACATTAATAAAAAGCAATAAGGGGCTCAAGATGCAACACTAAAAGTAATATGATTGCAAATTTTGAAATATGTTTTTCCTATTTAGTTGGATAAATTTTTGCTCTTGTCGGCCATGTACCTTGTTCATTTGAGTTCTACCTCTTGTTTTCCTAGTGGAAGGACCTTCAACTATAAAAAATATAAGAAATTAGACATCAATAATGAATTCAATAAATGGCCAAGTTGTATGTTACCTTGTTCTTCAGAATGTTCATCTATTGTGGGAGTGGAAGAATCCATTATTTAAACTTGATACTCTTCATGTTTCTCCTCTACAACATGATGATCCACTATAAATTTATGAGTTACTTCAGATTGGGGTGCTACTAGTTACTGCTCCTAATTAATTTTGGAAGATTCTCTTTCTACAATTGTATATCTTGAAAAGTTTAATTTGTTACCAATAATTGTCGATTTTTAGTTTCCATGATTGATAACAATCCAGGTTTAGCATTGTTGGAACCCTTGGGGGTAGCACCACACAGTGAGGGATCAAGTCCCTCAGAGTCAATCACAGGCAATCAAAAAATATAGTGCAAGAGAGCTAAAGGCAGTGCAAGAAGTGTAAAAACACAAGATTTTTATGTGGAAACCCAAGAAGGGGAAAACCATGGCTTTCCCTGACAAGCACCAAGGAAATCCACTATAATCAACTTCTTGATTACAGTGTATATTTCAGTCTACCTTTAGGATCCTTTTGCTAATAGATACTATACCAAGAACTCTCTCTACTGATTAACTCTAATAAATCAAAAGCATAAAAAACTCCACCTAAGCACCTCTCTTAACAATAGAAGACACTACTCTTATAACATGAGCAGTTTAGTTATAAATCATTACTTGCTCAAGAATACTCACTCACTCATTAAGCATACTATAATAATAAGAACATGAGAAATGTAAGAGTAATCTTGAAATAGTGTATTTGCTGCCTTTCCTCACTCTTTAGATTTTTAAAGAACCAATTTGATGAAGAGGAATCTCTTTCTTTTCATAGCTGAATGATGATTAGGGCTGAAAGATGATTGAACCTACTATCCTAATTAGTAAGAAATAGCACATGAAAGTTTGTTACAAAAGAGGACAAAACTGTATGGACAATGCATGCTAGTTGTACTATAACTTGCACATCCAGGTACTTGGTTCCTTAGATGCTCATTATCAAAACTACGTATCAGTGTGATTACCACTTGAAGATGAATTCTCCCTCTATCATCATGCTTCCTCCATCATATAACACAAGGACTTGTCTTTTTTTGTTATTTGAAGGAAAAACTTCTAATTTCTTCCCCCTATAATCATGAACCTTTATTTAGTCCATTTGCATACTTCTTCCCCCTGTCAATATAACTCTCTTCATTTATCTATTTAGAATATCACATACTTCTCCCTATTACCATGCCATTAAAATCCAGAACTCGAATTATTTGTTACCTAATCCCTACTACATGAACTAATATTCCTCTATTTGGCATTATTTTAAAGTGAAGACAGTAACCAAGAGTAAATTAATCACACATTAGTTAACTCATGTCCACTAAGTTAACCCTAACATGAAGAACAACTTTGCAATAAAGAGAACAAATATAACTCACAAAGCAAAGATTTATTCATAAGTACGATAAGTATTATTGTAGTTCATAAATGAAATATTCTTAGGAAAGAAGCTACAGGAATAAAGAAGAATTAACAAATAAAGGACTAGGAAGCAGAGTTTAAAAGAGTAGGGTTAGGCTATTGTTGAGATGACATTTTACCTAAGGACCTTATCAGTTAATTCTGCTACCTTCTTCTTCTGTTCATCATTCTCATTTATAAGCATTTTATGGTAACATGGGCTTCTTTTAGAGATATGATGAATTTTGTCCTAAATTATGATAATTTATTTCTTTATCCTTGGCAGCTAAATTTCCTTTTAGTTCCTCTATTTCCTTGTTGAGCTACCTTTGATAAATTTTACCTAGATTGACATATTCTGTCTTGACTAGTGTTTTTATGTCAAGTATTTGAACCACAGATCCTTGGGTTGCATTCCAGAATCACAGAAAATTCCATAATGATTAAGTACTTTGTTCATCCAAAATCTATAAGGAATGCCATGCTTTCCATTTTTCCCAAAAACTACTTGGTTAATGTGTTCTATCATCATCATAGGTTGATTAATGAAATCAAAGCAGCTAAGGAATCCTATCACATATAAGTCAAGGGCTGAGGCAATGTTTCTCTTATGTGACCTAGGTATAATTACCATGTTCACAAAGTAAAAAAACAATTGAAACTCATTCTTGAATGAGTTCCTATTCACTGCAGCCACAAATTTCCCTTTAACCTTTGATGAATTTGCTAGGAATTCTATTGAAGGAAGCTTCTTGGAAAAATTTCTCACTCCATATATAGGAACATCCAAAATTCTTCCCATTATTTCCTCATTCAACTTTATTTCTTTTCCTTGGGAACTGTCCAGTTAGACTCATTCCTTTTTTGAGAATTTCAAAGTGAAATAGAATTCCCTAACTATCTCATCTTAAACATTAGGAATAGGTCCTTCCATGAGATACATCCAACCTTGATGTTTAACTATCTCAACTAATTCAAACATACCATGTTTTGTTAGAATCTTTGAATAAAATATCATTCTAGTTAACACCTTTTGATTCTTTAAGAACCTCTTTCATTCTTCCTTAGATACAAATTTATTTTTCTCGCCATTATTTCTTCTAGTATAAGTGATCACATATTCTCTTTTAGTTACTTGTCTCTTCTTGGGACAAGGTCTCTAAAACGTCAGCTGCTTCTCAGTAAAACATCTAGACCCTTTTCTAGTACACCCCAAAGTCCTTAATTTCATTCATTAATATCATGACCAAAATCATAGTAAATTTCCCAGACTTAAACTGGTAAGTAAGTAATCGATAACATAATCATCCTTCAGACTTGAATTGGGTGTATATATATAGGCAATGTGATAATCATCTTTCAAACTTGAACAACGTATATATATCATCAATATCCAGACTCGAACTAGTAATTAAATAATCAATAGACCAAATCATACTTATAATAATATATCATCATATGATAGTAAATAGCATACTCAATAGTATAATAAATAGCATAATCGATAGCCTAACTAATAGAATAATCACTAGCATTAGCAATGATATAATCACTAGTTTGCTAGAAATAATAAATAAGCTTGATCACCATCATAATCACTAAGAATGAACTCTCAATGCCAACCCATCATGACAATCTAATGCCCAAGTTTCTCAATTTTCCCCAATAAGCATTTTCACTGCGTACAACAAATATTTAAAAGGTTTTCAGTAGCTAACATAATTCTTGGCATAAGGTGGGTCAAAGATCCCACTTCTATACCCCGAAGTATAATTTAAGACAAATTCTACACTAGACTAGGCTAAGATTTCCAAATCCACTTTTAGTTGATAGATAATCCATAATCAACCCTAAGATAGAAGTTTAATCTAAAACATGAGCAACTAAGCCAATTATGCCTAAATTATGATTTTTGAATAGCCTAAATGGTACAACTAATCCAAATATTTCAAATTTCATCACCAACACCTAAAACCCATACCAAATCTAACAAAATATCATTAACATACTCTGACATAGCTCAAATCTAATAGGAGGGGGAAAACCTAGCCAACCTGGACATCAAACAAAGCTCAAAGAATCCAGCAAATCACTGACTTTCCCTCTTGTAAAGCTTCCTCGAGGTGCCATACTATCAAAATCAAAATCTGCTCATCAAGATGAGAATTTTGATACCCATATTGAACTTTTGTTCTTCGGGTCTTAAAATACCCAAAAGTCCCAAGTGGGGCCCATTTATGAAAATTATATTTTCAAAACCAACTCAGCGTCCGTATATGCTCAAGAAGTAATTACCCTAAAAATGGATAAATTCTGAGCTATATTGGAGTCAAAATCAAGTGACCAAGGTTCAGGGATTTTGAGAAAGAAAAAGGGAAAATCAACAATAGAAATAGAAAAATCTTACCTCATATATGAAGGAAAATCACATAATAATGAGTAAGCAAGATCACCAAATCACCCACAAGCTCTAATCTCAATCTCTCCCAATATAATAATTTTAGTATCTTGAGAGTAGATGAATAATGGACAAAAATGAGATGAAAATAGGGTATTTAAATGTTTTCTAGGTATCCGGGAGTCGCTATCACGACTTGAACCTTGAAATCGCTGTAAGGCTTCTTGGTGAGTTTCTATCTCGATACATGTAATGCTATCGCGACACATATAATGCTATTATGGAATCTTTTCCTTGGCATGTGTAATGCGATCATGATCCATGGCTCACTATTAGAGAGCGCACTAACACAGCTAAGATATGGACTCAATCTAAATCCCGTATACACAAATGGTCTATGCTACCCTACCAAATTTGTCATTTGAGATTCAACGATATAGTCGAAATTTCCATTTGAGGTTGTTTTGACAAAAAGTAGGTCCCACACCCATATTTAATTTTCATAACTTTCTAACCAATAGGTCAAAATGAGCATGGGTGCCTTGAGAGCCAAACCAAGAACCCTCCTAACCTAAAATTTATATTTAAGAGCTGTCAGAATAGAGAAAACTAGAATATAAGGTGATTTTACTAATGTATTTGACCGATAGCCAATTTGAGCTAGTAAAGACTTAAAATAAAGAATTGACTCTAAAAACCAAATGATGTTGACTGTAACCAAACTGTCAGTTCCAATAAGTCATAAATAACTTAAGGCAGCTACAGGAAAGCTCTAATGATAAAAATATATGGAAATAGGGAAAATAAATTAAAGGGTAATTATAGTATCAACTACTAAAGGGATTTTGATGTATGAAAGTTAAGGATTAGGATGTACCTAAAGTCTCGAATAGGTTAGGATACTGGGTACACAAAGGTCAACTGCTTATCCAATTGGACTGAGTCCCATTTAAGCAAATAAGATGGATTAGGGATGTATTATTGCATTATAGAAACATGGAAATAGGATGGATAGCAAAAAAATCTAGTGGTAAGGCTAACTCATAAGCCACTTGTCCAACGATACAAAAAATCTCCAATCTTCCAAAATATCTGGGGCTGAGCTTGTCCTTATATCTGAATCTCATTACAACATTCATGGGCGATACACGATGGAAGTGGGCTATCTATCTAAGATATCTACCCGAGTACATAACTCCTCTTAAAAAGCTCTCCAAAAGCTAGAAATGAACGTTGAACCATAATCCAAAATGATAGATACAGACACACTATGCAAGTGGGCTATCTTATGCACATAGATATGGGCTAATGTCTTGGCACTTAAATACATTTTAATAGGTATGAAATATGTCGTGTTGGTCTAACAATCTACAATGAACCGAATTCCATTAGAACGACATGATGTGTGAGCTATTAAAAATGTCCTTTGTAATTCGGCCCCATTTCCACGTAGGAGTGGGTAGTCTATGAATCAAATCACTTGTTTACTGATACTTAGCCTTCACCTACTGACAACAAAGGAAATAAGCTACAAAGTGTGCCACATATCTTTTTATGACACTCCACTAATAATAAGGTCTCAAATATCTATATATCTTTGCTGTACATAAACGAATGGAATACCTAGAGCTATGAGCCTTAGGAAAGATCAACAGAATTGAGTCATCAATACTCAAAATACAAATGTAGCTATCAAACATCAAGACAACCTCAGAACCTAAGATATCCTTCTTAAACTCATCTCTCAACAGCTAATCATGGAGGATGCAAAGTCTCTTATCCTAAACTAACGATAACAAATCTACTCAAATAGTGAAAACCTCACCTCAACACTAGCAAAAACCTTCCAAGGGTCTAAAATATCAAGAAAAACAATCAAGTTGGCTAAGGACTAAATGTCTTTTACTAATGGCCTCTGAGAAACTGAAATACAAGCTAAGTTGCCCATACTCACTGTCTTTTGACTCAAGTCGTCTGCTATAAGAAACTTCATCTATCTATGATGCCTAACATTAAGATCCCTATAGGTCATAAGATGATGAAGACTGCAACGATCAGTAATGATCTCACAATGCACATCCATAAAGATAATGCCCCTAAATCTTAAGCACAAAAACTACTGCCACTTTTCTAAATCATGAGTTGGGTAGGTCGCTCATGCACCTTAAGCTGCCTCAAAGCATAAGCAATAACATGACTCTAATGCATCAATTCACAACCCAAACCAATACTAGAACAATCATAATACATGGTGAATACCTTACCCTTAATAGTAAGAGCCAACATATAAGGTAAAGTAAGAAAATCTTTGAGCTTTATACAGCTCAACTCACATAAGAAACTCCTTGAGCTTTATACAACTCAACTCACACTTCTTGCACCATCAGAAAGGAACCTCCTTACTAGTAAATCTAGTCATAGGTACCGAAAGAGGAGCAAACCCTCAACGAATCATCTATAAGAATTGGCCAATCCGATACAGCTATGAACCTCAGTTAGTAATGTAGGTTTATCCCAATCATGAAAATCCTTATTCTATGTCGATTCTACCATAATATCTTTCTAAGACACCATATTTCTTAGGAATGTCACCGACTCAAGACAAAACTCATAGTTAGAGAAATTGGAAAAAATTAAATAGTCTCTCAAAGTTTAGAGCATATTCCACAAATACTGTGCTTGCTTCTCTTTACTCCTCAACTATACAAAGATGTTATCAATGAACACGATCATGAAGGATCTAAATAATGTCTGAACACTTAGTTCATCAAATCCATGAATGTGGATAGGGCATTAGTCTACCCAAAGTTCATCATCCAGAACTCATAGTGATTATAATGGGTCCTAAAGACTATCGTTAGGATATCCATATCTCGATTCCTCAATTGATTGTAACAAGACCTTAAGTTACTCTTAGAAAACATCGTTGCACCCTGAAGCTGGTCAAAAAAATTATCAATGTAAGGAATAAGGTAATGGTTCTTCATCGTCACCTTATTAAGCTGCCTATAATCTATATGCATATGTATGGACCCATCATTCTTTAAAAAAATATAGGAGCACCATAAGGAGACATACTTGGTCTAATAAAACCCTTATTGAGAAGATTCAAAAGTTGAGAATTTAGATCCTTAAGCTCGACAGGATCCATATGGTAAGGTGTCACAAAAATAGATTAGGTGCCAGGCTCAAGATCAAAAATAAACTCAATCTCATAGGCAGGAGGTAGGCCATACAGATTGGTAGAGAAAATATCAGAAAACTGGCAGACTACAAGAACAGAGTCAAGCGATAGACTCTCTATACTAAATCATAAATATAAATGAGATAAGACTTACAACCACTTAAAATAAGTTTCTAGCACTTATATAAGAAATAATCCCTGTCGGCTCGAGGGTAACAACTCCCTACCACTGATAAATCTTAGATTACACTCTTTAGTAGGTCTAACTGACATTGCCAATATATTTACCCATAATTAGTCAGGGTTAAATCCACAAGGAACAATATGAGTGGCGATCCAGTAAGTTCTAAATAAATGTAACTTGCCAAATTCAAATTAGGGATACAAATATTTGGGGGTTTGTTTGAATACTTTAAGGATATAAAATTTTTTGAGATTTTAGATTACTAACTTGAGGCTAAGAATAATTAAAGTGTGATAAATTAGGAGTGGATATTGGGTTATATCATTTTAGGTATGAACTCATGCATAGGTAACTAAGAATATATCCAAATTTAGATAGGAGTCATGGGTAGGCTAGATTTAGAGTTATTGGTGTAAATCTTTGAATAAAATACCAAATTTCACAAATGCGTCCTTTAAAATACCTCATAGTGTAACAATTTCACTAATCTATTGCCTTAATTAACTTTCTTATTTCTAAGAGATGGTATTAAATGAAATAATTCAAGTTATTGTTTACATTTATCCCACGCTCGTACCATCTCTTTCAATGATGATATAGGTTTAATAGTGATTAGGATTTGCAACCTCCAATCGTTAGTTAAAACATGGAATAAATGCAAAAATCATAATAAATAGCTAAGTAGGAAGGCAAATAGTTAACATTACCCATGCACTAATCACGACCTATTCAAGCATAATCCCAAGATGAAGAATCATATTCTCATAAAAATACGAAGTAAGTATATACACAAATTTCTACCAAATTGATCCATGAAAAATAAATGGAATGCAAATCCAAACCTTAAATTATAATGAATTTTTAATAGAAATCTAATCCTTCACTTAGGAATCACTCTATGTCTTCTTAGCTTAATATTAATGCAATAATGTTCAAAAGCTCAAATGTAAATGAAAGATATAATGAAAGATAGGATGAAAGATAACAAAACTGAGTTAAAACCCCTATTTAAACCCAATACTACATTTGCCAAATATTACAAAAATGCAACCTTACTTTTGATCTACTTTAGAAGATCCAAAATAGATAGAGAGTAGATGGAAAGCATGTGGAAAGTAAATCTAAAGTATATGCAAAGTGGATGTAAAATAGATGTCTCTTTTAATTTATATTTGACATCTTATTGTCTTGAATAACTTGATCATCTTTACTTTTCAACATTCATCTACATAAATGAGCATTAAGTATGATATTAATGTTAAGTCAACAAAAAATATGATAATTTAAGATTAAAAGGTATTACCAAGTCATCAAACTAATGACTTATCAACCCCCCTAAACATAAACAATTATTTGTCCATAAGTAATTGAGAATAATTCGATGATATATACTATTTAACTAAAATCCACCCAAAAGAAAGATATACTAAAGGATAAAACTAACGGAGTTCTACAACAACTTCCCAACATGTCATGGAAACAAGTAAACAAATTTTTCAATAAGCACAAAACTATGAAGCAAAGAAGCAAGTTTGTATCAAATGAATCTTTCAAATTAACAAACCATCTCAAGAGGTGACATATAATCTTCAAAGATCATCTCAATATTCACAATGTAACTTACCTTTCCTATTTACCTAAACTGGGAGTAAGATTTCACCCTCTACCCCAAAGTATCAATGTCACTCACATGTAAGAGTTATCTCCATACACAAAAGATATTTGCAGTCTTAAAGGAGCTCAAATAATAAATGAATTTACACTCATTATCACAAAGAAATTCAAGTACAACGAGTAGACCCAAAGGCTTTCCCTTTGTGTTTTTTTCCCACTAATAGAGACTTACCTAGTTTGGGATTACCAAGGTCTTATGAGTTTAGATGAAGGTTTAAAGTTCAGGAAGGAATAGATGGATCAAGTGACAAAAAGACATCTTAAAACATATTCTCTAATCCCTTTCTACCCCAAAAATTTCCAATTTATCCATCTATTTTACCTTCAAATAAATTCTTTTGTTTCTCTTAACCCTTAGCTTAGCGAATATCAAATAAAACCAATCCACCATTTTCTTATTTCACTTATTTGACTTTTTTAAGAGACACTCAAATTTTAAGCTCTTATTAACCTCTAATTTGTCTCATTTCTCTTCATATTCTATGGTCTAGATTATGCAACATTATTTTGGGACTATCTATTATTATTATGGAACTCATATGATTATGGTTTGGATTATGGTTTTTTCAGTATTAGTTATCATTTGGGTATGGGATGGTTGGATTCAATTGGGTGGTCATGGATATGGACCTTTCCCAGAGTCTTGGATTATACAATAACGTTATCTTATTCTATGTTTAGAATTCATCCGACTTGGGATACACATAGGTTGGTTGTGTTGGGTAACAGGGATAGTCCCTAGTATCGGTTGGACTTGGGATGCCCATTACAATAAGGCCTTGGTCCGGGTCGTGTTATATTGGTATCAAAGCTTTAGGTTCATGGTCAATTGAGAGTCCTCAATGTCGTGTCTAGTAGAGTCTTTTTTAGGTGTGTGTAGCACGATAAACTCATAAGAGAGAGGCAGCAAGACATTTAGGAATGTATCACTTTCTTGGTATTCTATTTCAAGCATGGATTCTAAGTCCTAGAATTTCCTATGATCCTTGTTTATTCTCTTTTCAGATTATTCCTCGACATTCTGGAACACAAGAAAATTCTTATGTCCCATCTGGGGATGATGCTAATGGGGTATGCCATAGACCTGGATTTTGCACTAAATCTCAAGGTCCTATCCCTGATTATTCTAGAGTTCCCCTGATTGCTACTAGTGCTCCTCAAGGTTAGATGACTTATGTGGAATTTTGCTAATTAATTTATGTTATTTCTTAGTTGGTTGCTACTCAGTCAGAGTGAGATGCATGTACTATTTTATTTGCTGAGGCCAAAAAGGTTGGCCAATTTATGATGATGAATTCTCCTAATTTTACTGGAGTAAAGGTGGAGAAGAAGCCTCAGGGTTTCTTAGATGAAATTGAAAAAATATTCAAGGTGATCAGGCTATAAATATGGAAGGAGTAAAGTTTGCAGCTTATCAGCTTACAGATATTGTGTACCAATGGTATAAGGAGTGGGATTGGGATAGAGGTTATGTTTAGGAGTTGTTCTTATAGGAGGCCTTTTCTAATGCTTTTTTGGATATCTTCTTTCCTCTCGAGCTGATGGAAGTGAAGATAGAGGAGTTTTTGAATTTTAAGAAGGGAAAAATGTCTTTCAAGGAATATGCCCTGATGTTTCATCACTTGTCAAGGTATGCTTCAAATTTAGTGGCTAATATGAGAGCAAGGATGAGATTATTTTGGATCCTTTTTCTATTTCTACCCAAGTAGGCGACTATCTTGTTGCTAAAAGGGTCTATAGGCTGTGTGTGGTATCTGTTTGTAGTAAGAAGACTTTGGCATATTTGTTTGAGCGAGGTATGGTGGACTTTGATATTATCCTACGTAAGGATTGGTTGCACTCTTGTTATGCGTCCTTATATTGTAGGACTCATAAGGTTGTCTTTAGGTTCCCAGGTGAGCCAATTATTGAGTGGGAGAGTGGTTCCCTAGCTGCTAGGGGAGTTTAATTTCTTAACTTACAGCTCTAAGATTAATCTCTGAAGGAGGTCTTATCATCTAGTCTGGGTTAAATAATCTAACTCGGAAGGTCCTTCTTTACATTTGGTTTCGATGGTAAGTAAATTTCCTGAGGTTTTTTCGGATGATCTTTTTGGTGTTCCTTTGGATTTAGATATTTAGTTTGGTACTGATTTAGTTCTGAACATTTGTTCAATATCTATTCCTCCATATAGAATGGCTTTGGCTAAGTTGAGAGAACTAGGACCAATATAAGGATCTTCTGGATAATGTGTTTATTCATCCTAGTACATCCCCATGGGTTGCATTGGCATTGTTCGTGCACAAAAAGGATGGTTCCCTTTCGATGTACATTGACTATTGGCAGTTGAATAAGGAAATAGCCAAGAACAAGTATTCTCTTTCAAGGATAGATGAATTATTGGATTAGTTTCAAGGTGCCAAGTTCTTTTCTAAGATAAATCTTTGGTCTGGTTATCATTGGATTAAGATTATAGAGGTAGATATCCCTAAGACGACTTTAGTACATAGTATGGGTACTTTTAGTTCTTAGTTATGTTATTTGGCTTGACTAATATACCAATAATATTTATGGATTTGATGAATAGAGTATTCAGGCAGTTCTTAGATCTTTTAGTCATTTTGTTAGTTGTTGACATCCTGGTGTATTCTAAGAGTCAGCTGGACCATGCCAATCACCTCTGTGTGGAGTTGTAGACCATGAATAAGCAACAGTTGTTTGCCAAGTTCTCTTAGTGTGAGTTTTTGTTGAACATTGTAATTTTTCTTGCTGATATTAATTCTAGTAAGGAAATTATAGTTTATCCTTAAAAGGTATTTGTGGTTAAAAGGTGGCCTAGACCAACAACTCCATTTAACATTTAGAGCTTCTTGGGTTTAGCTGGGTACTATAGGCAGTTTGTGGAAAGATTTTCGACGATATCTGTTCCTTTTACCAAGTATACTTAGAAAAAGGCAAAGTTCTATTAGTCGGATTCTTGTGAGGGGAGTTTCGAGAAGCTGAAGGATAAATTAACTTTGGCTCCAATTTTGACATTTCCAAAAGGTAATGAGGGGTTTGTTGTTTTCTGTGATGCATCTCAGGTGGGACTTGGTTATGTTTTGATGCAACATGGAAAGGTGATTGCCTATACTTCTAGGTTGTTGAAAGTGGATGAGAGAAATTATCCTACTCAAGATTTGGAGCTTTTAGCGGTGGTTTTTTCTTTGGAAATCTTGCGACATTATTTGGATGTAGTGCATATTGAACTCTTTTTAGATAATAAGAGTCTACATTATGTGTTCAGTCAGAAGAAGAAAAATCTCAGGCAAAGAAGATAGTTGGAGCTTATCAAGGACTATGATATAGGTCTTCATTACCACCAAGGTAAAGCTAATATGGTTGTTGATGCTATTCGCAGGTTGTCCATGGGGATTTTGGCTCATGTGGGGAAAGAAAAGTAGGAATTGGTGATGGATATTCACTGATTGGTCAATCTTGTAGTTTGTCTCATGGACTCCAAGGATAGTTGGGTAATAGTCCAGGAAGTGGTTAGGTCATCTTTTGGTGTGGAGGTCAAGGAGAAAAAAGTACTGGATCCTATATTGATGAAAATAAAGACTGATATTGGTATGGAAAAGGTAATGGTAATTGTGATCAGTTGTGATGGTACTTTGCATTACCAAGGAAGGTTATGTGTTCTCAGCGTAGATCGGTTGCATGCAAGGATTTTGGCTGAGGCTTATGAATCTCACAATTTTGTACATCTCGGTTCATCTAAAATGTATCATGATCTCAAGGATATGTATTATTGGAATGGTATAAAAAGGGATGTGGTTGATTTTGTATCCAATTGCATGCTGTAAAAATAAGTCAAAGTTTAGCACATGAGGCCCGGTGGGTTATATCAGGAAATTGATTTTCCTAAATAGAAATGAGAGGTAATCAATAAGGATTTCATTAAAGATCTTCATCTGTCATGAAACCAATTTGACTCGATTTGGGTCATTATGGATAGGATGACAAAGTATTTTCACTTCTTGCTAGTGAGGACTAACTTTTCGGCGGAGGACAATGCGCAGTTGTATCTTCAAGAGATTGTGAATCTGCATGGGATACTTATTTTCATTATCTTTGATCATGGTACGTAGTTTTCATTTCATATCTGGATATCTTTATAAAAAGGGTTGGGGACTAAGGTTAGTATGAATACTGCTTTTCATCCGCAAACGAATGGGCAAGCAATAAGGAATATTAATACATTAGAACATATGATTCGGGCATATGTGATTGATTATGTTTTCAATTGGGATAAGCATCTAACTTTGGTAGAGTTTGCTAATAACTATAACTATAGCTATAATTCTAGCATTGGTGTGGCCCCTTGAGGTTTGTATGGTAAAAGGTATAGATCTACTATTGGATGGTTAGCGCTTGGTAAGTTGGATATATTTAGTCGGGATATGGTTTATTAGGTGATGGAAATTGGAAAGGTGATTTGGGATAGGCTTAAGCCTGCCCAGAGTCATCTAAAGTCCTATGCGGATGTACACCATATAGACTTGGATTTTGAGGTTGGGGATAGGGTATTCCTGAAGGTATCTCACATGAAGGGAGTAATGTTGTTTGGTAAGAATGGGAATCTTAGTCCGCAGTTTATTAGTCCTTATGTTGTTCTGCAGAGGGTTGGTAATATGGCTTATGAATTTGAGTTTCCTACTAGCTTGAGCTTCGTTCATCCATTATTCCATGTTTCCATGTTTAGGTAGTGCATTGGTGATACTTCATTGGTTGTTCCTTTGGAGGGACTGAGTATCTCAAATTCTCTTTTTATGAAGAGGTCCCGGTTGAGATATTTGATAGGAAGGTTCATCAGTTACATACCAAGGATGTGGCCTCAGTTAAGGTTTTATGGAAGAACCACAAGGTGGAAGAGGCTACCTGGGAAGCAGATGAGGACATGAAGTCCAAGTATTCGCATATGTTTTTTGCTCCTAGTATTCGGGCGGAAGGTATGTGTTCTTCAACATACTTTTTCTTACAAACTTTGTTAAAGGAAAGATCAATATCTTTGCATCTTTATTTTATAACTTTTTTAAGGGTTGGATTGATATTTGATAATGCAAATGTGTCTATTTTTGGTTACCCTACCTTGTTCTTCATTCGAGGATAAATGTTCCTAGTAGTGGAGACTATAATACCTTAGGTTTCTAGACCTTAAAAAATTTCCTATATTTCTACTCTCTGGATAGGATACCACTAGGGGAAATGACTCGTACTCAAGGATATAAGTGGTTTGATTTAGTCGTATGCTAATCAGTGTTGGTTGCTAGGTTGCATTTGGTTTTTGGAATGGATACGACTTGGGTGGTACGAGTCATATTGGTAGACATGGGTTTTTGGTTACTTAACTTGAACTTAGACTTGATAACTAATGTTGGATCTAAGTATGAGTGGCTCACCAAGAGCAGTAAGCTAGGGTACGAGTCATACCATGGACTCGTATAGTGGTCAGTGTTTAGTCCTCTTGAGATTATGTTCTACCAGGGGTACAGGTCATAGGTACAAGTTGTATACTTGTATAGGACATGGTTTGGGTTGATTTGTACCATGGATAGAGTTGGGTCCAACATAGTTGGCCTTGGGTACGAGTTGTGGGTACCACTCATATTGGAGGTACGGCTAGTATGGATATTCATATCCCCGTGGTGAGATTTTGGTGTAGTTTAAGTGAGCATAATCTAGACATTTTCCTACTTAACCTAATAAGGCCACACGATTTTTAACTAACATAGGAGGTTATTTTCCATATTATTCTATTCTGTAACACTTAGAAAAACACTCTCTAATCCTCTCTAAGATTCTTGGGCAAAGAAAGCTAGGGTTTAATCTTAAGAATTAATTTGGTGATTGTGTTGTTGATTTTCTCTCTATCATCGTCTTGGTTTAAGGAATGTTCTCTTCCCTCAATGTTAGTCCCAACTAAAGGCATGGTTTTATACAATGTTTTCATAGTTTGATTATTGTATAGTTTTCGGTTTTCAAATATAATTTAGGGGTTTTGGTTATAAATGCTTTGTTATTGTTTTCCCATGCTTTAACTATGATTCTATATGCTTTAATGGAGGTTTCAGATAATTGATTTCATGGAAATGGTTATTTTTTAATTTGCTTTGGTTTTGGAAGTACTATGGCCCCAATATGTTTGGTAAAATGCCTATAAGAATGTTTTCAATGGGTTTTTAATGGAACTTAGCATGGTTTAAACTTTGTAATGGAACCCTAAATGGTAAAATGGTTTGGAATGGTCAAAATAGAATGGTTTTGGGTTTAACAATCATTCTTGTGGGGTACAATGGAATCCCCCAAGTAATCATAATAATGGAACATTTGTAGGGTACATGGGACTCCCCTAAGTTAATTGGATAACATGAACTATTGGTACATTGGAATCCCTTAGTCTCTAAAAGGTTTGGCTTAGGGCAATACTTACAAGTTAGTCGTTATGATGATACCACTATGTATGGACCCAATTTATAATAATGGTTTGGTTTGTTGGAAATTCTTTTAATTGGGCAATAAAGGCAGGGTGTGATAGCTAACCGTAAAGGTGGGAGTCTAATGAATGAACACTAGAAAATCATGTTTGCTGACATGAGGGGTTGGTTAAGGTGAGCTTATATGATACTATGAGATACATAGGAATCCTCTAATTACACTATACATATGTATCATGAAGGGTGAAGGGTTCTTGGGAATCCCTTACTCTTATAGTATCTCCGATTCGTGTGGCTAAACGCATCAAAGCACATTCAAGGGTTACACTAGATCCATATAGCCCGTGGGTGGTAAAGGATGGTTAAGCTACACATAGCAAGGTTAATGGTTTCAAATGCATGATAAACCCGACTCCCCTCACCATCGTGGTTTTACATATACATATGTCTATGTATGATTTTTATGCATATGGATAGTTTACTTGGCGTTATTAAATGGAATTACTTTATCCTTATCCTGAGTTCATGATAGCTTCATCCCTAACCCGTCTTTGAGAAACTCTAACCCCAAACAATATAGGAACCAACGTTTTACTCCTCCTATATAGTGATCAAACTTCAAGATCGTCTATTGGATTGAAGTGGTGAGCATACATATTTCAGGAAGGCTCCATTTCATGGATGTTATTTCATACTTTGGTTTATTTATGGATATTGGTATTGGCTATAGTTTGGGGTATGTCCCAACTAGATTTTGGTATTCTTTTGGTTAGAGGCTTTCGTAGAACTACTGCGGGTTAGAATGGGCGGGATCAATAGTGGTGTTACCCTTAGTATTCACATTTGCATTGGGTTTGATACCAGTTGACTATATTGTTTGTTGTTCCAACCTTTTTTATTTTGGGACAATTTATAATTATTATGGAACTTGTATGGTTATGGTTTGGATTATGGTTAGGTTGGTATTTTTTATTGGTTGGGTATCGAACAGTTGGACTCATTTGGGTGGTCATAGATATTGTAATACCCCATACTTTTTCATAGCTCAGTTTAGCTCCTAGAATTTCAAGGTCAACTTTAAAAGAGTATAACTCTTGATAGGTGTGAAATTTTTTACCTCTAGACCCATCAATGTGTAGATAATTGAATTAGCTTTCAAACAATGCATATTTCGCCTAAATTTGATACTCGGTTTAGAAGTTATGGCATTTTTAGTAAAAACAGTATGGCATTTAGGCAGGCACTGCGTCGTGGTGAAGGATCAAATTGCAGTTGTCTGATTTCCAGTGGCGCGCTGTGATTGGTCCGCATCATAATGAAGTTCCAGTTCCCGCTAGTCCTTTTCCAATGGTGTAATGCGATTACGCCGCATCGCGCCAGATGCCAAAATGGGGCTTATCCCTTTTCCAGTAGCCCAATGTGATTTATCCGCTTCGTGTCATAGTGCATAATGGCAATTGTCCCTTTTTCAGTAAGCCAACGCGATAGTGGCACGTCACGGTGGGGCCTAAAATTGAGATTTCAATTTCCGAACTTAATTTTTTTAAGGGGAATCTAGTCTTTTCCTCAGCCCCTAATTCGTGAATAACACTAAATTAATCCTATTCTAACCATTATATGCTCACCTTTCATCAACTTTCCCTCAAAAAAACCCTAGACCATCAAAACTTAATTCCCAAGATATCCAAATTCCACCATTCTTTCTCCAAGGAAACTCAAAATTCAAGGTTTCTAATTAAAGATAATCAAGAATCAACCTTCAAGAGAACAAATAGGAATCCAAAATAAAGTGTTCTCATCAATTGCATCAATTAAGGTATGTGGGGTTTTCGACAAGGATAATCCTTTCATGCTTGTGCCCAAAATTAGTGTTTGAAGATAATTTTACATGAGTTTACATGAGTTTTGAATTAGGGTTCATACCCAATATTGTTATTTGTAAGATTATGAGATTTTGAGAGATTTAGATGTTGAATTGCATGTGTACTTTTATATTTTCATGCATATTACAGTGATTTCCATATTTATATTTGAATTATAAATATTTTCATTACGAAGAATGAACTTTATGATGATTTGACATAAATTTGATGCATGGGTTACTAGCCCTAGTCTGAATGTTAATATTTCAAGAATGTCTATGCTTAAAGCATCCTATGACTAGTTATTTTAAGATTATTAATGAATATTTGATATTTTGATCTCAGTTTAGATTCGGAATCTACTCCACAGATTTAGATACAGTTTAAAGTAATAGATTTATAAGAGGTTTTCATTGTAAACCCTTACATTACCTTTTAAAAGTCAATTTCCAGCAGAATGAGCATACAGATTAAAGGGAGTAGTCTTTATCTCCGAGTTGGGTATGTTTACATGCTCCAGAACTATGAGCCACTGTACGTTCAGATTATCAGATTTTTCCTATTTCTATATGGATGCCAGATATAGATACAATGACTTTAATTATATATCTTTATTTCCTATATTTTAACCTTCAGATTTAGTAGAAGAAAGACAGGGTTAGCTTAAGGCTACTCATAGTCTTGAGCACCGTGTGACGTTTCAGGACTCATTTTTGGGGGTTTATAAACTCGGTATCAAAGACTAAGGTTTTATGAGTCCAAGTAAGTTAGACAAGCCACGTTATGTAGAGTCTTGATCATGGGTATGAAGCACACTACATTTATGGGAAAGAGGCTACGTAATGTTTTAGGAAATAATCTCTTTCTTTCATAATCTATCATGCTTACAGTATCTCTATCTACTTTTAACTCGTGCTCTTACGTGATATTTGAATATGTTTCCTTGTTGAGATAATGCTTGCAGAAATGATAACCAGCCACCCCAGCCCGCTGACCCTCTAAATAAGAATGTATCCTATGTTGAATTTAAGGCTACCTTTTCAGCATTATCGTAAGCTGTGACTGCTAATGTTCAGCTCAACCATCAGGCAGAAGACCTACTTAAGAAAAATAGGGATTTAGCAGTAGCTAGAATCCGTGACTTCATGAGAATAAATCTGCCTGAGTTCTTTGGGTCAAAAAAAGGTGAGGACCCATATCTTTACTTAGAAGATATAAGGAATATCACCCTGATTATGGATATTTATGAAAGGAGAGTGTAGAGTTGGTATCCTATAAATTAAAGGATAGAGCATAGAATTGGGTAGTTATATGAAAGAATGGTAGAGGTGAGAATTTAGCTCCTATGAGTTGGCAAGTGTTTTAGGGTGCGTTTCTAGACAAGTTCTTTCTATATGAAATGAGAGAGGCTAAGGTAGAGGAGTTTGTGAACTTGAGGCAGGATTCAATGAAAGTGAAAGAGTACTTCCTTAAGTTCAACCAATTGTCTAAGTATGCCCCTGATACAATGGCTGACCCTAGGGCGAGTATGAGTAAGTTCTTACTGAAGTATCTAGTTTGGTAGTCAATGATTATAGGATTTCCATGCTTATTGGGGAAATAGATCTTTTTAGGTTGATAATTCATTCCCAGCAGATTGAGGTAGAAAAGTTGAAGGGAAGAGAGAGGGGAAATAAGAAGGCTAAAACCAGGCAGTTTGAGTATGGCCAGACAAAGTTTGGAGGGGGAAATTGTTCACAGTTTCAGAATCATTCATCCATGTTGGTGACATATTTAGCTAGTGCTCCCACTCCTAGAACTAGGCAAGCATAGTGGGGCAAGACTTCTATGTCTAGATCTTAGAATAGTGTAAGTGGAAAACCCAACTATCCTCCATGTGCTAAGTATGGTAAGAATCATCTTGGTGAGTGCCTGTTGGGACTGAAAGATTGTTATTGTTGAGTTCATTTAGTTCATAGAATCAAAGAGTGTCCGTACGCTAGGTAGGGAATTAGAGATGTTCGTCCCCAGACTCTGGCTACTAACACATTAGATCATCTAGGTTGCCTAGTTCCTTCTCAAAGTGCATCATCAAGTACCGGTGGCGATCAACACTAAAATCAATTTTATGCATTACCATCCAATTTGGAGCAAGAGGATTCACTATATTATGCCACTGGTATGCTTCATGTCTTTCATCTTGATGTTTATGTGCTGGTAGACCCTAGGGTGTATGTTGGTGTGTTTACGGACCATAAAAGTTTGCAGTATCTATTTACTGAGGGGGATTTGAATCTTTGTCAAAGAATGTGGTTAGAATTGTTGAAAGATTATGATATGAGTGTGTTGTATCATCTTGGGAAGGCCAATGTAGTGACAGATGCCCTTAGTATATTGTCTATGTATAGTGTTGCTCATGTGGAAAGTAATAAGAGAGAATTAGTTTGAGAAGTTCATTGGTTAGCTAGATTGGGTGTGAGGTTGGTTGATTCAGCTGAGGGAAACATTTGGGTTCAGAGTAGTTCAGAATCTTCTCTAGTGTCTGAAGTGACAAAAAAAACAGGATAAGTATCCTAGTTTGGTCAAACTGAAGGGGCCAGTTAAAGACCAAAAGGTAGAGATTTTTACCCAAAGGGGAGATAGTGTGTTGAGATACCAGAGTAGATTATGTGTGCCATGTTTTATCGATTTGAGGCAGCGGATTATGGAAAAGCATATGGTGCATGTATGCTTTGGGACAACATACATTAGACATGAAGCATACCAGTCCCAAAGTGCATCCAACTAGTAGGGTGTATGTTGGTGTGTTTACGGACCATAAAAGTTTGCAGTATCTATTTACTGAGGGGGATTTGAATCTTTGTCAAAGAATGTGGTTAGAATTGTTGAAAGATTATGATATGAGTGTGTTGTATCATCTTGGGAAGGCCAATGTAGTGACAGATGCCCTTAGTATATTGTCTATGTATAGTGTTGCTCATGTGGAAAGTAATAAGAGAGAATTAGTTTGAGAAGTTCATTGGTTAGCTAGATTGGGTGTGAGGTTGGTTGATTCAGCTGAGGGAAACATTTGGGTTCAGAGTAGTTCAGAATCTTCTCTAGTGTCTGAAGTGACAAAAAAACAGGATAAGTATCCTAGTTTGGTCAAACTGAAGGGGCCAGTTAAAGACCAAAAGGTAGAGATTTTTACCCAAAGGGGAGATAGTGTGTTGAGATACCAGAGTAGATTATGTGTGCCATGTTTTATCGATTTGAGGCAGCGGATTATGGAAAAGCATATGGTGCATGCTATTCAATTCATCGAGAAGCCACCAAGATGTACCGAGATTTGCGGGAAGCCTAATGGTGGAGTGGTATGAAGAAATATATAGTAGAATTTATAGCCACGTGTGATACTTGTCAACAGGTTAAGGTTGAGCACCAAAGACCTGGAGGCATATTACAGGAGTTTGGTATCCCAACTTGGAAGTGTAAAGAGGTGAATATGGACTTTGTGACTGGATTACACCATTCGCGTCGTAAGCATGATTTGATTTGGGTGGTTATAGACAGATTGACTAAATCAGCCCATTTTTTGTTAGTTCACATGTCCTACACAACTAAATATTTTGCTATGTTGGATATCAGAGAGTTGGTTAGATTGAATGGAGTTCTTTTGTCCACCATCTCAGACAGGGGTACTCAGTTTAGCTCTCAGTTTTGGAAAGCCTTTCAGAAGGGCCTTGGTACCAAAGTTAATCTCAGTTCATCTTTCCATCAGCAAATAAATGGTCAGGTAGAGAGGACTATTCAAAACTTAGAGGATCTGTTAAGGGCATATGTTCCTGATTTCAAAGGCAGCTAGGATGACCACTTACCATTGATCGAGTTCACCTATAATATCAGTTCCTATTCTAGTATTCAGATAGCCCCGTTTGAGGCTCTTTATGGGCGGAGGTATAGATTATCAGTTAGTTTTTTTGAAGTTGGTAAGGCCGCTTTGCTTAGGCCAGAGATGGTGTTTGAATACATGGAGAAAGTTTAGTTGATTCGAGAGAGATTTAAAGAAGCTTAGAGTCGTTAGAAATCTTACGCAGACATAAGAAGGAGAGATCTTGAGTTTGAAGTTGATGATCTTGTATATTTGAAGAATTCACTCATGAAGGGGGTGAAGAGATTTGGCAAAAAAGGGAAGCCTCTTCCCCGATATGTAGGCCCCTACCAAATTTTGATTCATGTTGGGAAGAGAGCATATGAGCTTGTGCTAACCATAGACTTGTGATCAGTTCATCTATTGTTTCATGTGTCCTCATTGAAGAAGTGCATGGACGATTCAGCTGTTGTAGTCCCTCTATAAAGCACAGATATTTATAATAGCCTTTCTTTTGAAGAAGTTCCAGTAGAGATTCTTGATCATCAGATACGTAGACTAAAGAACAAAGAAGTTCCCTTGGTCAAAGTTTTGTGGCGAAACCAGTCTGTTAAGGGTGCTACTTGGGAACCAGAAGTAAACATGCATACAAAGTATCTTTATCTCTTTTCAATGAACTCAAATTCAGCTGAAGGTAACAGTCTTCCTTAATACAATTCTTTTCCAGTATCAGATTAAGCCATATAGCTATCATTATGTAAATTCATGCATTCGCAGATTAGTTCAGTCGCTCAGTATGTTTTAGCTTCACTCATGCAGTTTGTTTCAGTTGTGCATGCCAACATATAGCCTTAATTCCTCAGTATCTTTAGTTTAACTAGTCTCATTCGAGAATGAATGTTCCCAAGAAGGAGATAATGTAATACCCCGTACTTTTTCGTATATCAATTTAGCTCCTAGAATGTCAAGGGTCAACTTCAAAATCGCATAACTCTTGATACGTGTGAAATTGCTTAGCTCTAAACCACAATTATGTAGATAATTGAATTATATTTCAAACGATACAAATTTTTACTAAATCCGATACTCGGTTGAGAAGTTATGGCATTTTTAGTAAAAGAAGTATGAAATTTAAGCAGGTACTGCATAGCGCTGCGGGACGAAATTGCAATTGTCCGATTTCCAGCATAGTGTCACAATTGGCTCGCATCACGATAAATTTCCAGTTCCTGCTAGTCCTTTTCCTGTGGCACAAAACCATTATGCTGCGTCACGCCAAAGGCGATAATGGGACTCGTCCCATTTTTAGCAGACCAATGCAATTTCACCGTGTCGTGCCATAATGCAAAATGGCAGTTGTCCTTTTTTCCAGTAAGCCACTGCGATAGTGGCGCGTCACGGTGTGGCCCAAAATCGGGATTTCAATTTCCAAACTTAATTTTTTTAAAGTCAATCAAGTCTTTTGCTCATCCTCAATTCGTGAATAACACCGAATTAATCCCATTCTAACTATGATATGCTCACTTTTCATCAACTTCCTCTTAAAGAAACTCTAGAACATCAAAATATAATTCCCAAGAAATCTAAATTCCACCATTCTTTCTCCAAGGAAATTCTTTCTCCAAGGAAACTCAAAATTCAAAGTTTCCAATTCAAGATAATCAAGAATCCACTTTCAAGTGCACAAATAGGAATCCAAAATCAAGTGTTCTCATCAATTGCTTCTATTAAGGTATGTGGGGTTTTCAAAAAGCATAATTCTTTAATCCTTGAGCCAAAAATTAGTTTTTCAAGATAATTTTACATGAGTTTACATGAGTTTTGAATTAAGGTTCATAACTAATATTGTTATTGGCAAGATTATGAGGTTTTGAGAGATTTAGATGTTGAATTGCATGTCTACTTTCGTATTTTCATGCGTATTGTAGTAATTGCCATATTTAGAATTGAATTATCAATATTTTCATTACCAAGCATTAACTTTATGATGATTTGCCATGAATTTGATAGATAGGTTATTAACCCTAGTTTGAATGTTGATATTTCAAGAAAGACTATGCTTAAAGAATCCCATTACTAGTTATTTTTAGATTATTAATAACGATTTGATCTTTTGATCTCAGTTTAGATTTGGAATTTATTTCACAAATTTAGCTATATTTTGTAGTAACAGATTTAAAAGAGGTTTTCATTGTAAACCTTTATATTAGTTTTTAAAAGTGGATTTCCAGCAGAATGAGTATACAGACTAAAAGGAGTAGTTTTTAGCACTGAGTTGGGTATGTTTACATGCCCTAGAACTACGAGCCAACGTAGGTTCAGATTATCAGATTATTCCCATTTCTGTATGGATGGCAGATACATATGTGATCACTTAGATTAGGTTATACTCCTTGGCAGGAGTTTGACACCTACCCAATATGAGGTTTTCCCATTAGGGAACTAGACATAGGACACTATGATAGCTCACATAGTGTATGTCGGTTAAAAGAACCTCCCTAATAGAAAACACTACAAAATAATCGTAATAGAACAACATTCAGAAGCTAAGTGTAGAGGCTCAAGATTTTTTTCAGATATTGTTTTGTATAAGTATTAGGTTTAAGATTTTAGACTTCAGATTTCAGATATAAAAGTGAGTCCTTTCTATACTTAGACAACATAATTTGAATATAGAGTACAAGTACACCTTTTAGAAACTAAATTTTATGGCTCACTAGTTCTATGCGATATGTTTTTCTATTCATGATTATGATTTTCAGTTTTCAGATATTCCAGCTTATGTGAGTTATCTACATTTAGCATGCATTCTTTACAAATTTATAATAATATTGAGATATTGATTTAGTTTTTCATTCACCCCCATATACTCAGTACAATCCAGATTTACCGATTCATATATACATCTATGTGCTACATTGTCTTATAATATAGCTTCAGGTGCTCAGTTTCAGTAGTGTGAGTGATTTCAAGTATCTTTATCTGCATCCTGACGGTTAGTCCTCATAGTTTGGGGATCCAGTTATTCAATTTTTTAGGTTACTAGTATTGATGATTCAGTATTCACAGACAGTTCGAGTCAGCTGGGGGTTTGTCCCAGTGACTCTCTAGCATTGCTAGTAGAGGCTTGTCAGACTGCTAGATATGCTTCATATTTTCAGTATTGATTGGCCAGACTCTCAAGTCTATTATTTCCAGAAATTATATTCAGATAATTTCAGTTAGCTCAAACAGAATTTTGCATCTTAGCTTTGATTATATATCCTTATTTCCTCTACATTGGGCTTCAGATTTAGTAGAAGGCAGACATGGTTAGCTTAAGGTTACTCGTAGTCTTAGGCACCGTGTGACATCTCGGGACTCGTTTCTAGGGTGTTACAAATATGGACCTATTCCAAAGTCTTGGATTATGTAATAATGTTATCTTATTATATGTTCAGAATTCATCCAACTCAGGATATGCCTAGGTTGGTTGGGTTAGGTAAAGAGGATGGTCCCCAGTCCCAGTTGGACTTGGGATGCCCATTACGACAGTGCCCTAGTTTGGATCGTCTCAGTTATGATGAGCACAATTATAGGCCAAATCTATGGAAGTAACATTCATTAAAAAAATCAACAAAAATCCACTGGTATAAAACACATAAAGAACCCAAAAAATTAAACAAACAAACACAAACCAGAGCAATCCAAAATAGTGCCCGGTCCGCTTATACAGTCCAAAAATGAGAAAATATGAAAAATGTAAACCTACTCTATATTAAACTAATCTTAAACTATTCTTCAATGCCTTACCCGATGCCTCGGGCCTTGATCACAAACCGCCTTTGCATACATGGTACGTCAGGGCATTCCCCGATAAATAAGTACAAATAAACTCGAGGCATTCCCCGACTAAATGAATACACTTTTTTTAGTGCGAGAAAATAAACAGAGTCGTTCAACAAAACATTTCAAACATTCACCAACCCTTAAATTTTGCCTACCCCTATTGCTTGCCTACCCGTTTGATGACTATCACATGCTACTATCAAGGTTACTCAAAATCGATGACTATTTCAATATAAACAATCAACAATGAAAAATTAAACCAACTTCATTTCATTTTTTTTATCTAGATCAACCTCACAAACCAACTTTATCCTTAGTCAATGATTAACTTAATCCATCATATCCATTTGAATCTTCAAAAATCTAAATCTAATATCAACCAACATTCATGATTCAAGCATCACAAAATCAACAAAAAAAAACTTTATGTAACATGAATTCATTACAAAAGGCATCCAAAACTTGAAATTAATTGAGAACGAGATGAAGAATAGACCTTAATGTCAATTTTATTCAACCAAACGGAGGAGCTTCGCAGATTCTGAACCTTGAATTGAACCTCAACCACGAACACGCTCGACTTGGTGTATAGAAATCCAACCCAAAAAGACTTGATAACATAAAATCGGAGACAGTTAATGGTTCTTGATGGGGGGGTTCAGTTTTGAGTTTGGGATTTATCTTCACCTATGTTCAATAAGCTCGATAGAGGTTAAGAAGAACAACAAACAATGCAGATACTAAGCTTTTCAGACGAGAACTCATCTTTTCAAAAAAATCCTAAAGAAAGGAGATGACATTTCTCCTTTTTTTTGCTGTGTTTTTCCGTGTGACCAGTGTGTGTGCGAGTATGGAGAAAGTTTGTATAGGTACTGTTTTTAGTGAGCTCTCCCCCTGTGAATTCTTGTTAGTGGTGTATATGTAAGAGTGAAAGAACAATAGAGAGTGATCTGTGATGGTCTTGTGCCCTCTATCCCCCCGTTTTTCTTTATCTTTGCCAAGAAGAAATATCAGGGGGTCACGTGGATGGATAGTGGGGGTAGGGTATAGGGTAGGTGGGGTAGGGTAGGGTATGATGTGGTTTATTTTGATTGGGTAGGTTTTTAGGATAAGATAAAATTAGCTAGGGTGTTGTTATTTTTGTCATTTTGTGGAGGGATTATCACACGGGTTGAGGTGCGTGGTAAAATAGGATAAGATAATAAAAATAATTTTTTGACGGGACAAAATTACTTGTCTACATCATGCCCCCTTTGAATGTAAACAAAAAGTGTTTTCATACAAATAAGTAGAGAACGAGACAAAATTTTTCTCCGATCATTATTCAAAAAAAGAAGTGGAAGAAAGAAGGACAACCACATCTTGACTTAGTACACTCCCACCTACCCAAGTTATAAGGGAACAAGTAACAGGTATCTTAATGGATTGGAAGGAGAAGGATTATACCAAGTTGGAGAGTAGAGTGAGGTTCCATCGAGCTTCCGATCCGCGGCTCTGTCATTACATCAAAATGAAAATTACAAGTTAAAACATGAATGAAATTACAAAATCCTATCTATGCAGGTTTCCTAATGGACTCTTTACTTGCTACTTCGTCACCCTATTCTTCAGGCGGGCTCCTGATTTTCAATTTCTTCAACTTCTTGTTTGGCTTTCAATTGTGTCACTGCATTACTTAACTTTCAATTTCCTCACCCTATTCTTCAGGTGGGCTCCTGACTTGCTATTTTTCAATCTGTTAACTTTCAACTTTTCACGTTGTTGCTTTGTTTTCAACTTCTTCACCTTGTTGCTTAACTTTTAACTTCACTTTGTTGCTTGACTTTTCATTTCTTCACCCTGCTCTCCAAGTGGGCTCCTGAAATCATATCAAAACTAAAAAGAAAATTATCCTAAACAAAGATTATAATAAAGAAGGATTTAATTATTTTTGAAAGTAATATTTCATTTTTCAGGAGGGTCCTGAACAGAAAGTAAAATCTCATTTTTCAGGAGGGTCTTGAACATAAAGTAAAGTCCCATTTTTTAGGAGTGTCCTGAATAGAAAGTAAAATCCCATTTTTCAGGAGTGTCCTGAACAGAAAGTAAAATCCCATTTTTCAGGAAGGTCCTGAACATAAAGTAAAATCCCAATAATCAGAAGGGTCCTGAATATAAAGTATAATTTCATTTTTCAGGAGGGTTCTGAGCATAAAGTAAAATCCCATTTTTTTAGGAGGGTCCTGAATATAATGTAAAATCTCATTTTTCAGGAGGGTCCTGAGCATAAAGTAAAATTCCATTTTTCAGGAGGGTCCTGAACATAAAGTGAAATCCAATTTTTTCAGAAGGGTCCTGAACAGAAAGTAAAATCCAATTTTTCAAGAGGGTCCTAAACAGAAAGTAAAATCCCATTTTCAGGAGGGTCCTGAACAAAAAGTAAAGTCCCATTTTTCAGGAGAGTCCTGAACAGAAAGTAAATTCCCATTTTTTAAGAGGGACCGAAGCAAAAGTAAAGTCTTATTTTTTAGGAAGGTCCTGAGCAGAAAGTAAAATCCCATTTTTCAGGAAGGTCCTGAACAAAAGTAAAGTCGCATTTTTCAGGAGCGTCCAGAATAGAAAGTAAAGTAATCCTATTTTTTCAGGAGGGTCTTGAACATAATGTAAAATCTTATTTTTCAAGAGGGTCCTGAGCCTAAAGTAAAATCCCATTTTTTAGGAGGGTCCTGAACATAAAGTGAAATCCAATTCTTCAGGAGGGTCCTGAAAAGAAAGTAAAATCCTATTTTTCAAGAGGGTCCTGAACAGAAAGTAAAATCCCATTTTCAGGAGGATCCTGAACAGAAAGTAAATTCCCATTTTTCAGGAACGTCCGGAGCAAAAGTAAAGTCTTATTTTTCGGGAGGGTCCTGAGCAGAAAGTAAAATCCCATTTTTCAAGAGGGTCCTGAACAAAAGTAAAGTCCCATTTTTCAGGAGGGTCCAGAACAGAAAGTAAAGTCTCATTTTTTAGTAGGGTCCCCATTTTTTAGAAGGGTCCTGAACAGAAAGTAAATTCCCATTTTTCAGGAACGTCCGGAGCAAAAGTAAAGTCTCATTTTTCAGGATGGTCCTGAGCAGAAAGTAAAATCCCATTTTTCAAGAGGGTCCTGAACAAAAGTAAAGTCCCATTTTTCAGGAGGGTCCAAAACAGAAAGTAAAGCCTCATTTTTTAGTAGGGTCCCCATTTTTAGAAGGGTCCTGAACAGAAAGTAAAATCCCATTTTTCAGGAGGGTCCTGAACATAAAGTAAAATCCTATTTTTTAGGAGGGTCCTGAGCAGAAAGTAAAATTCTATGTTTTAGTAGGGTCTTGAACATAAGGAGAAATCTCATTTTTCAGGAGGGTCCTGAACATAAGGTGAAATCCCATTTTTCGGGAGGGTCCTGAACATAAAGTGAAATCCCATTTTTTAGGAGGGTCCTGAACAGAAAGTAAAATCCCATTTTTTCAGGAGGGTCCTGAACATAAACTGAAATCTCATTTTTCAGGATGGTCCTGAACAGAAAGTAAAATTCTCTTTTTCAGGAAGGTCCTGGACATAAACTAAAATCCCATTTTTCAGAAGGGTCCTGAACAAATATTAAAATCCCATTTTTCAAGAGGGACCTGAACAAAAAGTAAAATCCCATTTTTCAGGAGGGTAATAAACATAAAGTGAAATATCATTTTTCAGGAGTGTCCTAAACAGAATGAAAAATCTCATTTTTCAGGAGGGTCCTGAACATAAAGATCCCATTTTTCAGGAGGGTTATGAACAGAAAATAAAATCTTATTTTTCAGGAGGGTCCTGAACAGAATTAAAATTCCATTTTTCAGGAGGGTCTTGAACAGATAGTAAAATCCCATTTTCCAGGAAGGTCCTGAACAAAATGTAAAAAATCCTCATGGATGTGTTTTTCCAATGGTAACTGAATTAAGTGAAATGAATTTGCCGATATTTTAACAAAGAAAACTTGTCAGTTAAAAAGTTAGTGGTGGTTTGCCGCACTTGGCTTCTCAAGCATCTTCTCCAACCGTTGTTCCTTTCACTTTGTTTCATATTGCTGACACTTTCCCTTTCTTTGTCGTGTCATTGATCCAAACGCAGATTATTAAGAGTGACTCCAATATGAATACAGTATCACTGCTTTAAACCTTGTTATTTACATGAGTTCTCAGACTTGTCTAATTATAAAATTTTGTATGCCTTATTTTGGCTCACAATCATGTCTTTTGCATGTACTGTCCTTTTCATCTTGATTTGTGCAATTAAAGAAGTTGGTAGCCAGTTTTGAAATCTTTTATCACTTGTTTTGACATGGAGTTGACTCAAAGACTACAGAAAAATAATAGCAATTTTTGCTTTATTTGGATAACTGACTCAAGAATAAAATAAAATAAAGAAAATGAGTGTCCCCATTTGAAAAAGGAGAAAAGAAAACTTATTTGAAAATGTCAGTCAACTCTAATGATTATGACATGCATTTTTGGATTAATCTATCTAGTCTTTCCATCCACACCTTCTACTAGTTGTTGCTGAGTTAATGACCTCAAAATTGAGTTGCTTCCTTAGGGCAATTGCATTTAAGACCTCGTTCGGATAGTGGCGCCTTGGAGGGTTTTTTTCCAACAAGCCTGTCTTATTTTTTCTAGCTCACCGTTGCCTTATGGTGTCCGTGAGGGTTTTTCACCAATGAGACTCTTTTATTTTTGTTTTTCTTAACTCACCATCGTCTTATAGTGCCTATGAGGGTT
Organism: Capsicum annuum; assembly: GCF_002878395.1. Classification (NCBI taxonomy): domain Eukaryota; kingdom Viridiplantae; phylum Streptophyta; class Magnoliopsida; order Solanales; family Solanaceae; genus Capsicum; species Capsicum annuum. The sequence goes on along the minus strand of NC_061122.1, from coordinate 124,516,987 downwards.
TTCACTGATAAGACTCTCTCATTGTTATCTCTCTTAGCATACTATCATCTTACGGTGCCCATGAGGATTTTCACCGATAAGACTCTCTCATTTTTGTTTCTCTGCTGATTCCTTATGCTGAGGAAGACAAGTAGTTTCCAAAATAGGTCATCACATCCATTGCATGCATAGCCTCAACATTCTCAAAGATTGATATGAAGGTCTTTCTTTGGTTGTAACTTAGCTTTTAGATAGGGTAAGAAAGAAAGGATTGCATGGGGCCCAAACTACATTTGATGTGGGGTGGGACTTACAACTTTTGGAATTAACTCAAACAATGAGGATTATCTCATGCCCTAGTTTTTTTTGACTCGGTGACTCTAAGTTATTCATTTGGTTAGACCGAGCCCAGATTAGGGCAGCCTACGTATCTCACCCCCGAGAGAGGAGAATCAGGTCATGCATAGTTTTGGTAACTTATTCTTTCTTTTGATCTGATTTTTATTTATTTTTTTATTTTTTTGGCTTTTTTTTTCTCTGTGGGATTCTTTTTCGGACTCCATTTTCTTGACACTCTTCTTTTCTTTCTTTTTGGACACATTTTGTCTCTTTTTTTAAACTTTCTAACCCGTTTTTCGACACTTTTTATTGTATGTTTCAGACTCTATCCTGATTCCAAAAGAGGGGTATGAAATAAAATAGAACTAAGGGTCAAATGGGGTAAACAAAGAATGACACAATGTTTGGATAACAGAATGAAATTCCTTCATCATATCAATCCTTCAAAATGCAGGTACACATCATGCAATATGAAAGTGAGAGATAAAGATCATATGTGACACTTTAACAACACAGACTTTAACTGAGCATGTGTACCACTTCTTTCTTCTACACTTGTCAAACATACAATTCCACCGTTGTTGTACATCTCTCACATTGAATGCCTCATGAATTTGTGGAGATGATTTTCTTCCTGTTCCTTTTGATATATGATCACTCATTCCTTGCTTGACCTAATTGGGATATGTCTTTCGATAGATGATCAAGTTATCCTTGTGATTCTCAAAATAAATGTCTTAATTTTCAAAGAAGACTTCAACTTGATCACCAAATGCTTCAGCACTCTACCTATTTTCTCAAATACTCTCTTTTCTTAACTTTAACTCTCTAATTCAATGCTTCATGATTAAGTTGGATTTTAAGATCTGACTGAAAATTACTCAGGAATGTCATATCACTAGAATCAACATAAAATATATTTTATAAGGAAAAGAAACAAACAACACATATTTAAAACACAAAGGGAAAGGGACAATTCATTTAGTTGAAATAAAAGATAGAAGGGTTTGAACATCGATGACAAAGGAACAAAACAAGATAGATACCAAACTACAACCTTGAAATAATTCAAAAAATAGAAAAGAAGACAAAACAAACTACCAGACCTCTTCCTAGTAGAAAGAGGGGTGACTTCTCAATTGCTCAGCCTGACAGCTTAGCCATTGGTTTGCATATCAGCATGACTAGAGCTTCCCTCACTGTCAATGTTCTGTACCATAGTTGATCTATATTCAATCATCTTTTCAATTTCTCTTTTCAAATCTCAACAATCTTCAATACTATGACCTGAGCATTAGAATGATACAAACATCATGCATTAGGATCAAAATTTCTTGAATATGGGTTAGGAGTATACCCACAGAGAGAAGTGATCAAGCCTCATTGTGCCAATCTCTAAAATAAACTAGCATACAACTCTCCAATTAGTGTGAAGTTATCCCTTAATTTCTACCTTATTTCATTGTTTAACTTGGATCGAATATCGGGCCTAGAAGGGGTTTGGTATGTTTGTGGAATTGGAGGATGACTTTGAAGAGTTGGTGTATGCTATTGTGGGTAAGGAGGGAGTTGAACATATGGTTGTGCGCAATATACTGGATATGAAGGAGGGGAAACAGAGTATATTGGATTTTGAGAGTGATTATGGAGAGCTTGGGTATGAACTTGGGCTTAAGACTGACGGCAACGACGACGTCGTCTTCTTGGATGTGCCTGTTCTCCAACTACAATAGCAGTGTCATCTTTCTCATTTTTCTTCCCTCTGGGTTCCCTCAATTGATTGGAATATTGTCCCAAATGTTTCACGGATTTCTCATGCCCATCTTGATCCTCAAATTTTGGTATCTCAAAGATTGGAGGAAGGTTAGAACTTGAAGGAATGCCCCAGTCTTTCTATGAAACATCTTCTTTACCCGTAGGTCTTACAGAATTTTTCATAGCATTTTCTGCACTCTTCATTTTTCTCACCATTTTCTCCGACTCTTCTGGTACACTGGATTTCTTGTTAAGAAATTTTGGTGGTCTAGTTAACTTAAAGGCAGGCTCAGGAGTATAACAATGAGCACCAAGAGTATTGAATATAGGTTCACTAGCAGCATGGGGACGCACAACCATTGGGCCAGCCTGTGTGGCAGTCCCAGTAGAAGATCGAGAAATAAGATCACAGACGACATGTGGTGTTGTGAATGTAGCAGGCTTATGCTAATGAGCTAAAGAAAAAGTGGTGGAAGTATTCATATGCTTTTGTCTTGGAATGAATTCTGAGTCATGTTGCGGTGCATCTACAATAGTAGAAAACTGACTTTGAGATTTTCGTGGAAAACTCGATGTATTTGTAGGATCAATAAAGGGAAATGGAGGAGGAGGCAACCCACTAGCCCAAGCTCGATGCATTTTTGTCATTTGTTATCTTAGCCTCCTAATCTCTCGCTTCAAACTAACATTTTCCTGATTCTTTATTTGATCCATGATGTCACTCTCTATATCTTTGCTGAACACAACTAACCCTTTGGATTTGGTGTGATGTGAAGGACCATCCAGAATGCCACAAACCAACCACCTTAAAATGACTCAACATAAAACAACAAATGTGTTAAAGTTCAACGCTTTTTCAAAACTTTTTTTTCCTTCTTTATTTTTTAAAAGATCACCGAACCCAAAAGGGGCGCCTACGTATCTCACTCCCGAAAGAGGAGAATCAGGTGTGCGTAGTTCGTGAAGTCTTGCCAAAATGTCCAATTAAACTCTTTTTCCTTTCTTTTTTTTTCTCTTGAAACTTCAAAAAAAAAAAGAAATAACAAATTGTCAAAAGAATTGATGAAAATCTTTTTACATTTTTCAGGTTTAAAATCCCTATACAGAATGAAACCTATGATTACAAAAGAAAAATCTTTTAGGGTTTTCAATTTTGAATGTCATACGAAAATGAAACTTGAAACTACTAAAGAATTTTTTTTTTGTTTGGTTTTCTTTTAAAGATGTATATGAAACACCTACTCTAAGTTAAGAGTGAAGGAAATCTTTTTGGATTTTTGGAAAAGATCCCCGAACCAGCAATAGGTTGCCTACGTATCTTACATCTCGAAAGAGAAGAATCAGGGGTGCGTAGTTCGTCCCGATTGGACAATTAACGATTAACTAACAGATTGACCCTAACTTAAGAGACACAACCAGGACAAATGAATAAAATCTTTTTGGGTTTTTAATTGGACAATTTAACTAAAACTGACACCAACAATTATGAAGGAAAATCTTTTTGGCATTTTCACTATATGAAATGTACAAAACTTCTACCATTTTTCATTTTCTTTTATAAAAATTTCTAAAATCTTTTTTCTTGAAAATTTTGAATTATGAATGCATGGTAAAGGAGACAGTGAGAAATCTTTTTGATGTTTTGGTTTTTGAACAAATGAGTGCAGAAAATAAAGAAATCTTTTTGAATTTTCGAATTGTGAAAAACAAAAGCCATAAAGAATACTAAAAGCTACTAAACTATTTTTTTTTTACTCTTTTTTTATTTTTCCCTACCACACACTTTACTTCTAACACATGCTTTCCCCAAATCAGTTGGTCAAATGACCACATTACCCTTAAAGATGCAACATTTAGCACGTAGAGATGCTTTTGAGGCTAGTCTCCTATAAAAGGTCAAGTGAGCCCTGCTAGGTCTTCAATATGTGCACATAAGCATGACCTAAAGGATGACCTACGTTGGGGTTTACTAACAAGGCTATTCGGGGGAGCATATGGTCGATAGTGGCTACTTTGCTTTCCCCCTACTCCATACCAGCCAACCGTTCCCCCCTTAAGATAAGGGTGACTTAACTAGAGGTCGTGTACACAGTATGTACTACTGACTTGTTGCATAAAAAATGAGTCGGGTTATGCACTTGATGCCAGATATAAAAATGGTAACACATATGATAAATACTGTAAGCAAAGAGCACGAAAACACACAAAAACGATAACAATAACAGAAACAAAAATCACAAACAATGCTTATACACTCATAATTCCAAACGAAGTCGATATGACTCCAAAAATAAGCTCGGATTCTGAAATAGTCCTCCCCAGTGGAGTCACCAGAGCTGTCACACCCTTTTTTTAACTCCAAAAGATTCTATTTTAAGGTTCAAAAGGGTTTTTATTATTAAGTGACAAAGGAAAATGATTTGTTTAAAAGAAGGATTGTTTTTTATTCAAAATTAGAGTCGCCACTTGGCATAATCCGGTGTGCCAAGTCACCTGTGGAAAATCCTTTTTAAATTAATTCGACTCTTTAAACTGGTTTGCGAACAGAGATTCAAGCTAAGGAATTCTGTTGACCGAGGGAAAAGTGTTAGGCACCACTCAATCCCGTAGTTCGACCACGGTCACTTAGTGTAATGTATCGGCATAATTTGACACTAAGAGTGTATAAATCATATAAAGAACCCAAACAATTAAACAAACAAACATAAACCAGAACAATCCAAAAATAGTGCCCGGTCCGCTTATACAGTCCAAAATGAAAAAATGCGAAAAATGTAAACCTACTCTATTTTAAGCTAATCCTAAACTACTCTTCAATGCCTTACCCGATGCCTCGGGCCTTGATCACGAACCATCTTTGCATACATGGTACGTCGGGGCATTCCCTGATAAATAAGTACAAACGAACTCGGGGCATTCCCCATCTAAATGAATACACTTTCTTTAGTGCGAGAAAACAAATAGAGTCATTCAACAAAACATTCCAAACATTCACCAACCCCTAAATTTTTCCTACCCCTATCGCTTACCTACCCGTTTGATGACCTATCACATGTTACTATCGAGGTTACTCAAAATCGATGACTATTTTAATATAAACAATCAACAATGAAAAATTAAACCGACTTTATTTCATTTTTTATCTAGATTAACCCCACAAACCAACTTTATCCTCAGGCAATGAATAACTTAATCCGTCTTATCCATTCGAATCTTCAAAAATCTAAATCTTATATCAACCAATATTCATGATTCAAACATCATAAAATCAATAAAAACAAACTTCATGTAACATAAATTCATTACAAAAGGCATCCAAAACTTGAAATTAATAAAGAAGGAGATGAAGAATGGACCTTAATGTCGATTTTATTCAATCAAATGGAGGAGCTTCGGGGATTCTGAACCTCGACTTGAACCTCATCCACGAACACCCTCAACTCGGTGTATAGAAATCCAACCCGAACAGACTTGATACCACAAAATCAGAGACAAAATAATGGTTCTCGATAGGGGGTTCTGTTTTGGGTATAGGATTTAGCTTCACCTGTGTTCAACGAGCTTGATAGAGGTGAAGATGAAAGACAAATGATGCAGATACCAAGCTTTTTAGGTAAGAACTCGTCTTTTAAAAAATAGCCCAAAGAAAGAAGAGGACGTTTCTCCTTTATTTGTTATGTTTTTCCGGGTGACCAGTGTGTGCGTGAGTATGGAGAAAATTTTTGTAGGTACTGCTTTTAGTGAGCCCTTCCCCTGTGAATTCTTGTTAGTGGTGTATATGTAAGAGTGGAAGAACAACAGAGAGTGATCTTTGATGGTCCTGTGCCCTCTATCCCCCCATTCTTTTTTTTCTTTGCCAAGAAGAAATATCAGGGGGTCACGTGGATGGGTAGTGGTGGTAGGGTACAGGGTAGGTGGGGTAGGGTAGGGTGTGATGTGGTTTATTTTGATTGGGTAGGTTGTTAGGATAAGATAAAATTAGCTAGGGGGTTGTTATTTTTGTCATTTTGTGGAGGGATTATCACATGGGTTGGGGTGTGTGGTGAAACAGGATAAGATAATAAAAATAATTTTTTGACGGGACAAAATTACGTGTCTACATCCATTATCAAAGAGATGTATATATAATATGTGTAGGGACATGAACTGAGGCTTAAAGAATGTATGTCTAGAAGTTTGTTGCTTGAGATCAACTCCGGGACTAAATCGATATAATAGCATAAAATGGTTAAAATATGTCTCAACCAAAGTAAATAGAAGTGGTACAAGAGTGGAAAAATCATGAAACAAAATCTATCTCGCTATAATCTCCAAAATATCATCTTTAGTTTCAAAATTTCATAAATCATTAAACAAGGTGGTACGATCTCCATTTTAAAATAATATGCTTTAAAATTGAAAAGTGAGAATAAGTATCTTTTTGAGAAACAACAGTAAAATCATGTTTTTGGTTGAAATCATACCATTAAATTAGAATGTATGAACCATAGTCTACGAATGTCATCACCAGTATTTAGACAATACAATAATAATCGTCTACGCATATATAGAGTAAATCCATGCCCTTTAAAAGGATATATTACTCACCTGATGTCCAACTAGTATCGTAACCATGACCTCGGGCCCAACAATATATAAGTAGCATAATAGTAACATTATAACCCCAATGAAACTATGATTCAATTCCCTAAGTCAAATAGTAAACCTTACACTAAAGGGTCCTTAGCATCAACTACGATCAAGATTCTTGTAATCTAGGGTGATAGGATTTTGTATCCATAACAAGTATTTCATCTTAAGTATCGGGTCATCTTCTACCCCAATTGCCTAAATAGGCAAAGTCATGTTATTCTGGTTTAAACATGTCCTGTAATCCTAACCTAGCATTAAATCTATACTATACACTATCTCATAAACAAAAGTAGAATGAAGCCTTTCTATGTACCAAAACCACAAGTCTTGAAAGGCCCACCTATTACTCGCCTTTGCTATACGATTCCAAAATATCTCCATGCTATTAAAATACAAACTTATATATAAATAGGAGTAAAATAAGACTCATATATCAATAAAAAAGATTTGGTTGGAATTTGGGTCAAGATCTTACCCTCAAGGCCTGCAAACAGAATCCAAAATTGAATCCATCATGAGATCCTTCAAAGAACCAAGCATGTGCTCAAAAGTTGATCACAAATGGATCATAAATTGGTGCCGGAATTAGCTCCTAAAGTGTAAGATTTTACGACCTAATTTCCATGAATTTACAATGAAATAGGATGAAATTTGATGAGGAAAATAATGGAAAATGACCAAGGAGAGTTGGGCTACTTACAATAGCTTAGATAAACGACTTCCCACACTTTCTCATGTCACATGCTATCAAAATGGTGGAAAACATTTTTAAAATGAATGAAAAAATTAGGTGAAGAAAGGGGGATTTAACATCCCAGGTATCGCTAAAACGGTCGCTTGGTCACTTAAGCGACTACCTTTTAAGAGACATATATATGCTAAATCAGTCAGGCTAAGAAAAATGGGGATTGCTAAATTAGATCATGGTATTTTACTAGGAGTTTTGATCCAAGACCAATTACTTAACAGTGAATGCTCCAAAATAGGAAAATGATCCCAAAACTCAAACTAATTGCCTGATTATTAAATTAATAGTTTTGACAAGTCATAAATGACATGTAGTCACTCTTATAAGGCTTAAAATGTTGAAAATGTACATTAATAAATGGAATGACCTAGAAGGTCATTATAATATATGCTGCTAAAAGGACTGTCATTTGTTAGAGTCAATGGATAGAAAGAGCACGAATGCTCGAAGGGATGAGATACTGGGCCCGTAATTCCTCGAGCATGTCTCCCTAGATAACCTATTTAATAAAATAATGCTTCCAAGGTATTATGCTAAAGGTGTCTCTTTTTCAACAAACTATCATACTTCATTTCTCAAATAACCAAAACTCAATCTCAATAACCATCTAACCTCCAAATGGGCCAGAAATGGTTGATGCGTACAAATCTATACTAGTACACATTGATATCACATTTATACAAGCACAACTAAGCCAAAAACTCAACCAACCCAAAGGCAATCCAAGGAAGGAATCATTCAACTAACTCCAATAACAAAACCTTACCTTCTTTTCCCTTTCCAAACCTATTATCTACTCCAAAACACGCAAAAGACAGCCAAGTCTTGTTTGTACGACCCTATAACAATGTATTCAAAGAACTAAAGATAATCCACTAAAAATCCATAATTGTAAGTAGAAGAATAATCCAAATAAGGTGCTACCCGAACTCACTAATAAAGATGGCCAAAGCCTATGATATCATACTAAGGCTACAAATATCTTGGATAATCCTTGAAACCAATAACCAAGAGTTCAAAGCACAAATTCTCAAAATACAATTATCTGCTCCAAAATGTCCCACCAATCGAGGATGAAACTATTAATCCCTACTTTAGCATACTACTTCTACCGAACATACAATCTAAAATTTCAGCAAAAACTAAGAATCCCTATCAAAAATAGAAGAAACCATCATCAAGTGTTAATAGGTTATCATCCAAACATTTATTAGCCACAAGCTATCTGAACTGAGAAGAGTGAAAAGGTAGGTAAAGAGTAGGTTTAGAAAGAATATAGAAGAAATCCCTACTAATTCAAACTTGAAGCGAAGGCCACAACAATGTTCGATAACCCATAACTAAACTTTTTATACCAAAGCTGCACCGCTGATCTCAACGGTCCAAATCAATCTTATAGAAAAGTAAGAATCCATACTCAAAATTCTAGCATAACTTCTAAGTTATCACTTACAAGAGTCAAAATTCAACACTCGAGCCAACAAGTATGAACTAAGGCCAATACTCAAATCGACCTTACTATCATAAATTTAAGCATATCCCCATTGTTTGATGCTAGAGCTAAAATCAAATACATCTGAAGCACAATTTAACAAAAGAGGAAAGACCATGGGTTGAATACATAAGCGATCGACTCCACATCTGTTAGAGGACATAATTCACCAACATACCTATGGAATAACCAAGGCTGCAAGCAATACTAGTGATAATAGAAACTCTAGCAAATTGGAGGAGTAAAACCTTAGGAAAAAATAGGACCAATCCAATACTGATCTACAACTACGAATGACCATAGGCACACATTACCAGGGAGAAGTACTGCACGAAGTTACATTATACCAAACATGTATTAAAAATAGATATTTTGAATCCATCTATGCAAAAGAACCTTAATCTAATTAACTATGAACCAAAAAATAGTGCCAATATCATTATCAATGCCAAGGTCAAGACCACAACTAGAAAATAAACCAAGCAAAATAAAGATAATAAATTCCCAATTTTCTAACTTAAAAAATGGCTATAGGAAAGGATCATCCATTTACACTGACTTTACCAGATCAAACCAAGAACTCTATAAAAGAGAGTATGGAGTATCCAACTCCATACCAATACAAAGATCAAGGCTTTCAGTAGTATATGAATCCAACAACTATAATGGCAAGCCTAACATTTTCCAAAATCAACAACAAGACTATCACTGAGTGATGAACTAGCCATATTGAAATAACAAGTCTTGAATTTATCAATCTCATAAACTCACTATAGAAGAGTATAGCAAATAATAGAATTGCAGCAACCCAAAGGTAATTCCTACAATCTAAAACTCTGAAATGGGAAATATAACCAAATTTCCAACTTTTGAACAATTATAGAACCATGGATGTCTAAACTACATTTGCTTTTGTAGCCCACTTAACAATTGACTTACCTTCTCTAACAGAAGAGTAAAATGACCACCCTTACCTTGATAAAAGAGAGAAAACCATCCAACCAAGCTAGCCACCTAGGCCAATAAACAATAATTACGAGGAAGGGAATTCAAACTAGATAATGTTTGTCAAGTCATCGATAAAGTAAGGATCAATCAATATAAAAATAAATACAATAATACCAATAATAATAGAAACATTAGTATAAGGAGTAGGTCATAACAAAAATAAAAATAATAATAAGTATAACTCTAGGTCCATAAAAAGGACAATTTGCTATGGTAAATTGCACTCGAACCCAAATGCTACACCCTCGCAAAATATCTATATCCACTCTATCCACTACTAATTGAAATCATTAATAGGGGTAGTCACATAATCATGACCTCTAAACCAAGGCATACAAAAATAAACATAAACTTACCAAGGTACATATTTATAAATCGGTCCAATATACCTAATTCACTCAAATGAAAAGGTAAGGTAGGATATAAAAGATCCACCTCTCATGGTGGAAAACTAAAATCATAAGTCTTATCTGTCTGAAGAAGTGTAAACCTAAGTGGGTCCAAATAAGACTGAGCATCATAATCACTAATTGAGGCACTAAATGCACTACCTCTAACTTAAGGTGCAACATCTCTACGAGTCTAATCTGGATGAGCTAAATGACTAATAATCCCAAGCTGAGGACACTCTCTGAGCCAGTGATTGATCTCTTAATTATAATAGATGCTTAAGCAATAAACTTGTGAGAAACACAAGATGACCCTAATTGGCTGGCCAATTAATTCCAGGGACACTCCCTATAGAAATGACCATCTTTCCTACAATCATAACATACCTCAGGAATACTAAGTTGGTGAGAAATATATGTTGACCCTATCCAAAAATCTAACTCACATCTGGAGCACTCTCTAGACTAATGGCCAATCTTGCCACAACTAAAACAAATTCCTTGAATACTCTGAGGTACTACACCCACTAATTTAGAACGCACAGCCTAAAGAAACATACTAAATACTTTACAAAGTATGGTGAGAACTCTTCCCATTACGACCACCATGACTAATCTAAGAGCCATTTATAGTTTGAGATGCCACCTGTGGGTAACTGATAGGCTGCAAGTAAAGATGATCCCCACCGGGAGGATCCCTACTCCCAACGGGATACCAATAACACTTTACTAATGACATAACCTATTACTTCTATCCATATGACTTACTATATGATCTATATGTGGACCACACATGATTAATAACCTAAGAAAAAAAGACTCATCTGCTATCAAATGCTCTAACACTAAATTAAGTGGCAAAGCTAATCCTTCCATAAATCCATGCACCCTCTCATATTCTGAAGGATGATATATATAAGTATGTCTATCCCACTCAAGAAACCAAATATCATACTTCAAAATAAATAAGGTATCCTACTAAACACCAGAAAACCCAAATTAGGTTAGAGAATAGCTAAATATATTGTACGATCACCTTTGGCTCTGAGGTATCCATAAAAAGGTTTGAAATCATAGTGTTGAGTTTTAGAAGGCTGAAGCAGTCAGAGAATCTGGTAGATTATGGGCTAGCCCTAAATTCTTTAGTTGATGTTGAAGATCATTGATATTAATCTCTTACTCTCTAGTCTAATATTGCGCTAAAACTCTTAAAATTTATGTGATAGTCTCATCCACATCTATCGATAACCACAGATCACCTATTTGGAACATAATAGAGTCAAGGAACATACTAGAGATCCATAGAAATATGGACACATGACAAGGAGTTAAGAATAGAATTTCCTAAGAATGCCCCATAGCCTTTCGAAGATAGTATACAAATGTCTTTGTACCGATACATATGACTCTAGACACTTAGCTTTTGTAGAAACATACCGATAAATCTAGGCTCTTATACCAATTTATCATAATCTAATTTCTTAGGTTATGATGACACCTACTATAAATGACCAGTAGGTAAGCCAACACATAATTCAAAATTTCTAGTAACAAAATATTAAGAAATAAAAAAAATAACAAGATAAAATATAATAAAGTGGCTAATATTTCTAAGTAACCCTAAGACCTAGTGAAGTTAGTACCAGATCTTTAAATACAATAAGTATACAAGTTAACATACTGAATAAATATATACAACTAGTTTTTGAATACAATATAATGATCAATATAATCAGTAAGAGGGAGTGTAGTAATGCTCAGAATGTTAGGAGCTCACCCAAATCACCGATACATAGAAAATTTGCATGATGTACACACCACCAATAAGAAATCATACTATAATTTGTAGGCTGGAAATGTAGTTTAAGTACCAAACACGTGGTACTCAACAATCAACTACCGACTGAGCTCCAAAGGTAATGCAAGTATAAATGACATGTACGCAAAAATGTAACTATAAGCAACTATCTAGGAAGCTAAGCATAATGAGGCTAATAAAGCAGAAGGATAAACTATCCTATTTTAACAGTATTGTGGGACTACTAATGTACTATACCATATATCGTTAGCCAATATACAAGTCAAGAGTGGAAGAAGGATAAATAGTAGTATATAATCATAAGGAATACATATACAATATCAAAAAATTAGGCAAGAGAGGGATATAAAGTAATACCATATCTATATCTTTATATATATGTTTGTATAAGACCAAATCAAAGGTAACAACCAAAGGTAGCCAGCCTAACCTCTCTAGGAAAATCCTAATCAAGTAAGAAAGTTAATGTTAGCATGATTGGGATCACTATTCAAAGTATCTATCCACAAATAAAGTATCTGTAATGCCATCTACTATAATAACAAAATTAAAGTAACCGACTAGTCTGAACAACCAATACTTATCTTGGACATCATAATCCTGGAGGGTCTAAACAGCAAACAACAAACATAGCTTAATAATAATAAAAATAATAAAGTAACCAACTAGTCCGAACAACCAATATCGACCTAGGACTTCATAAGCCTGGAGGGTTTAATAAATAAACAACAATCATAGACTATACATATGGAACCCCTCACTAGGCTAATAGATATAAACACCAAATAATATACTGGTTATAGACAATGCATATAAATGAATTAATTCCAAGTAGATCTATAGTACAATATCTGATTTAAGTTCTATAATATACTAAGTGTATACACCTTCTCCAGCTCAACAGCTTGTAAAGGTAGGTCCTAATGTGACCTCTGTTCTCTGACACTATGGCTCATGAACTAAGGGGCCCCTAGGAGATTTTGTAATATCCATATACACTACGTGGTCTCGATCCAAAACTTTTTATCATTATTATCATCATCAATCTACTCCATCTAGTACTAAAGAGATTTCTATATAATAATCACGTAGACTCAAACAATGGATAAATTGGTGTAAGTATATAATTCCATTGCTAAAGATCAACTCTGAGACTAAATTAGTATAATAACATAGATATGATAGAAATCTCTGTCGATCGAAGTAAATAGTAGTGGTAAAAGAATAAATTAACCATGTATTAAAATCTATCTCGATTTAATTTCTAAGACATATTCTTTAGTTCTAAAAGCTCGTAAATCATTTAAGTAAGGTTGTACGTTTCCTTTATAAAAGAATCTGCTTTAAAGGTAAAAAGTGGGATTAAATCCATTTTCAAGAATCGATAGTAAAATCATGATTTGGTTGAAATCGTGCCACTAAGTAAGCATGAATGTACCATAATTTATACATGCCACCACCAATATACAGATAATATAATAATAATCATTTTGGTGTCTATAAGCTAAAGCCATATCCTTTATATGGATAGATTACTCACCTGGAGTTCAACTGGTATTGTAACCATAGCTTCGAGCCCAATAACATATAACTACCATAATAGTAACACTACAATCTAAGAAAATATGATTCAATTATCTAAGTCAAATTGTAAACTTATACTAAAGGGTCCTTAGAATTAACTATGATCAACATGTCTATAATCTTGAGTGATAGGATTCTACATCCAAAACAAGTATTTTATCTTAAGCGTCGGGTCCTTTTCTACCCTAAATTACCTTAATATTCTATGTGATTATATTCTAGTCATAAACATGTCCTATCATCCTTACCTAGCTTAAAAATCAATACTATACACTATGTCATAAAGAAAAGTAGACTGAAGCGTACCTCAATGCAAAAACTAGAATTTCCCACCAATCACTCATCTTTGCTTCAAGATCTTGAAATATCACCATTTTATCAAATAATAACCTACATGTCAATAGGATTAAAATATGAGCCATATTTATATATTAATGGTCAGGTCATAATTCAGGTTAAGGACAATGGGCCCACAGGGACCAGAAATAGAATTCAAACTTAAATTCATCATGAGATCCCTTGAAGGATAAGGAATGTATGCTCAAAAATTAAGCATAAATAGAGGCCCAAATCAGCCCCTAAAGTATAAGGATTTAATACCTAATTTGTAAGAATTTACAATGAAAATAGTTTGAACTTGATGGAAAAAATAGTAGAAAATGACCAAGGAGTGTTGGGATACCTACCATAGCTTTAATGGATTATTTATCACACTTTATCATGTCCCATGATCTCAAAATGATGGAAAATAATTGAAAATAAATGAGAAAATAGGGTAAAGAAAGGGGGATTTAACATCCCAAGTATCACTAAAGAGGTCACTTTGTCACTTAAGCGGCATAAGTCCACTAATGTAGACTGAAAAAGAGAGGCGAGGATTGCTAAAGTGGTCTCTGGGTTGTTAACGTGATGTTAGCTCATGCGAAACTTGACCATTAAATCAATCCTCATCTGAATGGCCAAGACCACTAAAGCAGCTCAGGTTCAAATCCACTTGAGGCATCAATTTTTTAAGTCCAAATGGACTCTGATTCCATGCTTGAGATTCATTCGAAACCTCATGCGCACATATAAGCTATGCTACCATACCAAATTTAATATGCTAGACTAAATAGAATGATTGAAGTTTTCATCCCATATGTTTTTGACTAAATATGGGGCCCACATCTATAATTCTTTTTTCCCTAGGATCCACCTAATAACCCAAAAAGAGTCTGTAAGCCATCCAAGCCTAAAATTAATGTTTTGGAGCTGGTGGCACTGTCAGATTCTAATTCGAGGTCGTTTACTATTAGTTTTGGTTCAACACCAATTTTTAACAATGATAGCTCCAAAATAAAAAATGAGCCTAAAACCCAATAAACTGCCTGATAACCAAAGCGATAGTTTCAGTAAGTCATAAATTACCAATAGCCATTATGGGAAGGCTCAAAATTTCAAAAATATACGTAAATTAAGAAATGGCCTAGAGAGTCATTACCAAACCCTTTTTGTGAATATGAGCTGGAAAAGTGAGTTAAGGTTGAGATTTGATATTTAGTATATAGGTTACGATCCTCCCCTGTGGGTCGTACATAGGATCTGTGAACTCAGTGGGTGTAGATAGAAAGTTATTCGTTAACTTTCATCATTTATCTCATCTACATTGCATTGCATTGCACCTACATATGAATCTTGCTTTATTTCCGTAATTTTTCCTTCATTTGTGCTTGTTTTCATTTATTTCCTTCTTTATATATATGTGTGTGTATGTGTGTATGTTGTATTTAATTTCAGTAGATGTATTAGAACTATTATTGAAGACGGTATGAGCTACCAGTTGAGACTTTTCTACTTGTATCTGTTGTTTTCATATTATATTATACTTACTTTATTTTTTATTTTGCTAAGCCATCCTATGTTACCTATTGAGTATAAGAAGATCATAATAACCCCTACATTGCTCTTTTGGTGCTGATTCGAGTATGACTATAGGACACAATAGCTGATTTTGTGCAAAATCTGAGTTGTGTTCGAGGTACTGAGCTGACTCCAGACCTCTTATTATCTTACTTGATGCCTTTATTTCAATTTTAGAGATATTTATATATTTTAAAATTTGATCATGTAGTAGATGCCCTTACATTTTGACATTAGATTTTGAGGAGCTATGAGATTTTTTCATGCTTATGTTTTAATTATGATTCGTATTGGCGTGACTTAGCTCTAGAAGTCTCGCTTTATTTTGTGTTATTAATGATTTTATTTTTCTTTTATCAGTTTTGGTGATTGACTTACTTATCAAATATCAGCTGCGATAAGTGTCATCATAACTCATTTAGGGTTATGACAAATAATGGTCATAAGCAATAATCTAAACTGAGTTGAGACAACTACTTTCTAACTGTACCAATAGTCTTATAGCGAACTAATCTTGGTGAATTCACTTCAATTTAATAGCTATAATAAGTTCGTAATCATCAACCATTCTTAGCCTAATAAGCAACATATTTACAAGTAATGATGTCAGAATTCAAACTTGACTCTTAAAGGTCACAATGCATCGATCTCCGTATAAGACAAAGAAAAGAAACATACCAGATAAATGCATCATAAATCAGAAATCACCTCGATTTCTAATTTATTAGTCCACATAAGCATATTATAAAGTAGACATTCTAAAATCTGACAACTGTAGATAATACTTATCAATACCTCGATCAGTAAACTTATTAAAGCAAAATCAAACCTGGAACAGTTTCACTAGTTTAATTGTTCCTAATTTTAGCATTGAGTTAAAATATGTAAGGGTAACTGTGTAAAGATGATCATGAACCGACATAATTTTTGGCTTGTTAACTATAGAATTCTTGTAAAATGTAGTTTGTTGATATTCATTGACAAAGATACATTTGCATTCTAAGATCATAATGTAAAAATATTTGATACAATATATGTTTATCTATTTATGTTGAACTTTATTTAAGTGAGCCACCCTATTGGTATTTTTCTCAGTATTCATGTCTTAATTCCACTATAGGCAATATAAATCTAGGCACGACTTAGTAGAGCTTGGTAGCACTACTGATAGGGTTATAGTAGCAATGCATGGTTCATAACACTGCTCTGTTCTAATTTTTGTCACATAGTACAGTGAAAAACAGAATGATATATAACGTGTTGGTTATCGTCCTCCACTCTCTCGTTTTTCCCCTCTACATTTAATATGTTAGTAACATAATGTATTATTTTATGGTCATGTAGTGGTAACGCTATAATGCATAATTTAAAACTTAAAAATCCCATAGGTTTTTAAGGTAAGAAGACTTCAACTTTTTATCAAGTTATTTTTAGTTTTTGTCTTTTCTTATAATCTTATTTCTACAATCAAGTTCCATATTTCTACTACTCCATAGTCTCCTCAACAAATTAAAACATGAACAAGCACACATTACTGTGTATCTACCAACCACAAAAGATAAGCTCTGACTGAAAGCATGTACAGTTGGAAGAAATTTTAATTTAAAAAAAAAGAGTAAAAGGGGACTTTTGTAGTGATTCTAAAGAAGCAGAGAGCCATGTGTTAGTAAGATCATGTTCATATTCCCTCTAAGGAAGAATCTCACGACATTGATGCCTTCCTTATTCAAATTTTCTACTTCATTCCTAATGGCCAAATGAATCTGGTAGCAGCTTTTACAGCAGGAACAAAGATAATATTGTTAACATTGATTTCATTACACACTATTTGAGAAGGTATAAAATTCAGATAATGGAGTGGGGTCACAAAAGTTAACCTTGGCTACTTATTCTAACAAAAATTTAGTTGTAACAAGTAAGGGGCTGTATAAGCATTCACTTTTACTGGCGTCACACTTTGAATGGGTGACGACCATAAGATAGTCATTATCTCCAAATATCTTACCTCTCTAAAAATGATATGATTTTACAAACTGAGATCCATAACATTAAAATTAATTAGCGATAAAGGAAAAATTAGAGAGCTGCTCTTTGAAGTGCTCGACTGTATCTTTCCTCTACATAGATTACTCACAATCTCCAGAGTTTATATTTGTCAATAAACGAACACATCAAAAGCATGTATAGAATTTAAAAAATGTACAACGATTTAGTGTTTCTTAGATTTGCATCTAATAATGTATTAACTCCTAGTGTAATAATGTAGTTACCCTCTTAGGGCAGAAAGTGAGAAAAACGTTTAAGTTATTTTCAATATTTCAGTGCAAAAGTGGTCCAATTTAGACGTGCACAACAACTACAATAAGAGGAGAAAGAGAGATTGCACAGCCAGAATATCCTTAGAGAACAGAGAGGATCAATTAACTGAAAAGTGGTATCAAAAAAATAGCTACTCCAACGATTCCCTCAAACAAAGGGATAATTCACAAAAATTAGAAAAGAAAACTTAGCAATATTATCCCATGAACTACTGCAAAATAGAAATCAGTGCATATTTAAGGCATTAACCATTCACTACACATAAATTCTTCAATGGTTAAAGTAATTACCTTTTAAAAACACTACCAGTCCAAACATTGTAGGAAAATTGCCTCAACATTTGATATTTGCAATTTTATTTTCAGTAGTAGAACATAAGATTTTGCAATTCCAGAAATTTCATTAGCTTCTGTAATAACTGCAATAGGTTGTAAATCAAATTTAAGTCCTAAATTCATCATGATTTAAGCATCCCTTGACCTAAGTTTGTTGAGATAAAATACCTTTTTCCTATGCATTATAGGCCTCGATTCCTTGAGTTTATGTCTTCTGCGATAGTCACGCAAGTCCTTTCACTTTAAGCCTTTATGTTTACTACGAACTTGTTAGAATCAATCGAAATCAACTGGAATTCTTTGAGAAACTAACTACATTGAGAAGAGAATATGAAACTATAACCAAATAGTTGTATTGAATAGAGTTTATCTCATTATGATGAGTTTTTGTTGGGTATTTATAGACTACAACAACTTGTTCTAGAATCTTCTAATATTCTAACAAAATAACTAACTCAGTTGACTGTGACTGACCTCAATACAATAGTAACTACTCTAACAACCCTAAATAACAAACGTAATGGAGCAGTAAAGTAACCAACTTTAAATTGTATATAGCTAAATCATAATAATGTACAGTTTATCAGTCTCCTCAGTATGAAGGGTACAAGATGTTATGAACACCAAGCTTTCTTAACAAATGATAATATTGATCTTGGCTGAGACCCTTAGTGAGAATATCAGCTATCTGATTTTGAGTGGGAACATATACAGTTTTCACCAATTCTTCTTTAATTTTGTCCTAGATGAAATGGCAATCAATCTCTACATGCTTTGTCCTTTTATAAAATATAGGACGAGTTGCTAATTGGATAGTAGACTTTCTATCACTAAAAATGTTAAAAGGCTTGATGACAGGAACATTTAGTTCCACAAATAATACTTCTAACCAGGTAATCTCTGTCAATGTTAAAGCCATACTTCAATTCTTTATTTCAGCTAAACTCCTTGACATTGTATGCTACTTCTTAAACTTCTAAGACACTAAGGATCCTAAAAAATGAATGGTATATCCAGTGGCTGATCTCCTTATTTTAGGACATACAACCCCGTCTAAATAACACCAGCAAGTCAACTCTGTAGTAGTCTGAGTCTTCATCCATATACCTTGACCTATAGTGCCCTTTAGATACCTGATTACCTGTTAGCAGCTTCTATACAAGACTTCATTGATTGTTGTATGAATTGACTTAAAGTCTTTACAATATAAATGATGTCTGGCCTTGTAATTATGGTATAAATGATTTTGAACATGTCTTTGATAGGATGTAGCATCCTTAAGAATGATATCTCTAGTTTTACTGCTATCTCTACCAAACTCTATTGAAGTCAGCTTGGCATTTGATTTTAATATTATAATAATAGGTATTGGACCAACAAGTCCTGTCACATATATAAGCTCTCGAATATACTTTCATTAATTCAATATAACCCCTTTCACACACCTTAGTACTTCAATACCTAGTAAGTATTAAGGATTTCCTAAATCCTTGAGCTAAAACTAATGATTTAAGATTCCTTTGACTTGATTTATCATGGTTGCATTGTCCCTAGTGATAAGCAAGTCATCCACGTATATTAATATTACAATCATTCCTGCTTTTCTTTTCAAGGGGAAAAGAAAGTAATCATAGGTTTTTTGGTTAAAACCAACCTTGATCAGTGCTATAGTAATCTTGATATTCCATTGCCTTGAAGATTATTTGATTCGATAGAGTGATTTGATCAGTCAACATACTTTGTGTGGTCCTTCCTTCTTGAAACCTTCTGGCATCTCCATGTACACTTCTTCATCTAGATCTCCTTGTAAGAAAGCATTATACATATCTATTTGATACATACACCATCCTTTTAAAACTGCCAAAGCAATCAGACATTTTACAGTAACCATCTTTGCAACAGGAGAAAAGGTATCATGGTAATCTAAACCTTCTTATTGACTATAACCCTTGGGTATTTGTAATTTTTTTAACCTCTCAACATATTTATTTGCTTTATACTTAACTTCATATCCCTAATTTGGAGACAATTACATGTTTTTCATGAGGAAAATAAAAAACTTTCCAAGTAATATTGCTTTCTAGTGCCTTGCTCTCCAACTTCTTAGCTTCAATCCACCTCTCATCCTCTGTAGCTTGGCTATAGCACTGAGGTTCCACCAATGTAGAGAAGCTTGATATATATTTCTGGCAGCTAAAAGTAATATTCTAATAAGATAAGTGGTTGGCAATAGAATTTCTTATCCCTTTTCCCCTTCCCTAGTGTTCCATAATCATTTAGAAAAATAGGTTATCTAGTCAGTCTAGGTGTTCTTCTATGAATATCACACATAGGTTGTATAACAACATAAGTGTAAAAATCAATAACCAACTCAGGTGATGCATCAATTATAGTATATATAGGCAGTGCATCTATAGGTGAGACATCAGGAACAACACCAGAACTACACTTTATATATTAGTATATGTGGAAAGATCTCCTACACAAGGCATTGCATATATCATAATCAACACCTAATTATTATAGAAGGAAATCTATAGTGGATTCATTTATCTTTCTAGTTGCAAAAGAAAACACATGCGCCTGGAACACAACATCTCTGGTCACAAACATTTATTAGTGGCAAAATCCATAACTACATCCGATGTTTCTATGAACAGGGGCTAACTAGGATCTCTTTCAGGTGTCATTTTAAACTTCAGCGATCAATTAACTAGATATAAAAATTAAAATCCACTATCAACTAAATCACTTTCTTACAATATCACATAAAAAATAGCTAAAAAATATAGATCAACTACAATAGTTTAGAATTTAGTCTAAGAACTACAATTTAAAAATTAAGCTAAAAACAGATATAAAAAAACTTTACCACAATGGAGATCTAAACTTCATAGATCTATTCTCAAACTCTATGATCGAACTGGAGCTCTGATACGAAGTTATATATACTCAAAATTAACTAAAATTCTCTAAGAAACTAACTACATTGAGAAGAGAATATGAAACTGTAATCAACTAGTTGTATTGAATAGAGTTAAACAAATTAAAATAAGTCTTAGTAGGGTATTATAGAATACAACTTGTTCTAGAATATTCTAATCTTCTAACAAACTAACTAACTCAGCTGACTACGACATACCTCAATGTAACAGTAACAACTCTAATAACCCTCGGCGAAAGACTCAATGGAATAGTAAAGTAACCAACTTCAAACTGTATAAAGCTGACTCTTAATCATATGCATTTTATCAAAATTTCATTGCAACATCAAGAATTCAATATATTTTTTTAGTTTCTTGATAAATCATGTGGAAGTTGAAAGATCTCACAAAGAAGCTAAATTCCTACTATATAGCTCTAAAGACCAATTTCATCAAAGTTGAACAAGAAAATAGAGTTATTAATGAAAAAAAAACCTGAATCTCCAACATTCACTATTCAATTAAGTGTGAAGTATTTCTCTAGCTTGTTTTTCATAGCATATGATGGACAAAGTTTAGAAATTCACCTACTACAGGCAAACATAACAATATTCCTTCATTCTTCTTTAGAAACTCTCTTTTGCAAGAACCTGTACATACATTCAAAAATGTGCAACCAATATAGTCCTTTAAAAAAAATTATATTTCATAGAGTCATGTATTATAATACTAAGATCTATTACATTTATAAGCTATTAAAGTATACATCAGTAACTAACTATTTTTCTTTGATAGAGAAGACGACTCTTTCTTTAGACCATCTTTAAGGTCTTTTTGGTAGACAAAAATCAAATAAAAAATAGAAAAGCAACACAATCTTAAAAACACTTAGAAAATTAACCGAGCGCAAGACTATAAGAAGAGAGAGAACTCTAAAACTGCTTAAGAGTAAAAAAGAATTCTTAAAATACATTACACTGATAACTTTTGAAAAAAGGGCATAAAGATACAATCTTTAGAACAATAATGTTAAGGAAGATAAAGGACAAACCTTTAATCATCCATATTGCCACAACAAAACACTAAAGCAATGAGATTATAATTATCTACACAAATTACCATTTCCCAGAACACCTTATTCATAAAAGTAATTAAATCTAGAGAAAATTATCTAAAAGTTTCTAAGGAAATAAATTATGATAATTTCTGTTACAAATTGGCAAGCAAGAAAGGTAAACAAACAACCTTTATAGAAGAAATAAAATGTTAACGTATAGTAGATACAAACATTTCTTTTCTATCAATATAAATTATATAAAGTCATATAGTGAGTGCCACAAATGTAAGTGAAGGATCAAATTCTATATGGAGGTGATTATTGATATAATAATTTTTTAATTATAAATCAAGAATAAGGTACCACTGTAAGTGTCAACCGATAAGAAAACAACTAGTTAATCATTGGTTATATTGAAAAAAAAGAAGTTGTGTAACATTACAAGGAGAATTAAACATGAAAAGATTGAGAGTATATGATACGATTATCAACTACTATAAGTTGCAATTGAAAAGATCGGACAAACAGATAAAAATCAGAGCAAAAGTTAAAATAACAAAATATTACATTTTAATAAGGTGACAGTGGCAACATAATGGTAAAGATTATCGAGAAAGAGTTGAGGTCACTAAAATCATGTAATTCATAGATATTGAAAAAGAATAATTTAAAACACAAAATTAGAATTTCTCCCAACCATATATACATGCATTAGTAAAGTTTTTTTCTAATACAAAATTAAAAAAAAAAATCATACATATGAGATAATGGAGAACCAAATAAACCAAATAAAAATAAGGGGAAAAGAGTAAGAGTAAAAATAACATTATATAAATAGATAAGAACCCGATCAAAAAGGAGAATGAACCTTTTAAATTTTACCCAGCTTTTTTAGTACGCACAGAGTTTTATAACTCAAAAACATAGTCATTAATAAAATCCACCAAAAAATCATAAATGAAACACAAACTCTAAAAATGAAAAAATCAACTAAAAATATCAAAAAAATGTGGAAGAAAATGAAGCAGAAAGCAGAGGTCTACATGTTGAGAGAAAAGGACAATATTAAATTTTTTCAGCACACCTTTGTAGATCTTGATATTGATTCAAAGAAGAAGAAGAAGTATTAGCAATGATAAAAGTGAAACATAAATTAAAGTGTAAGTGGTATTTACAGGTTTTTTTCAATTGTTAATATGCATGGGACATAAGTGCACATGGTAAGATGAAAAGCCACACATGGACATACATGTCATCAAGAGACAGCAATAATATTTCTAAATATCAAAATTATCCTTTATTGTACTACCAAAATCTTTATTTATTAGTTAGTAGATAGTATATATATATA
The DNA here is from genome assembly GCF_002878395.1 of Capsicum annuum. NCBI lineage: Eukaryota > Viridiplantae > Streptophyta > Magnoliopsida > Solanales > Solanaceae > Capsicum > Capsicum annuum. The sequence goes on along the minus strand of NC_061122.1, from coordinate 124,493,357 downwards.
TATGATTTATTCTAAAGATTCTTTCATCACATGTTTTTAGTTTGCGCCAAGGGGTCATAATTATTATATTTTTCTATCCTATCATTTTATTTATATAAATTGAAAAGATGAAAAATTCAAAGTTGATCAAGTTGACTAGTGTGACACCTGAAATACTTAAATTTTGTATTTAAATTTGTCCTATCTTATGTAAGGTAAGAAGATTGCTTTCAGTAGAACCTTGGTTCAAAAAATATATTTGAAGAAAAAATAATAAAATTACTTGGGCAAAGGAAAGTGTGTAACAAAATAAAATAGAATGACCAAAGATAATACTAGAACACCATTAATAGTTGATATAAGGACAAGAGTAAATAAAGATCATGTTTCCTTTAGAATCCAACAACTAAACGTACATATTTTATAGAATATGCAGATCTAATATATTAATTAACTGCAGGTGGAGCCTTAGCTTGGCGACAACAACAACGCCCATTTTCGCATCTCCCTTTTTGAAAATGTCGGCCTTTGCACTCATATTTGCAATCCTCCACTGTAAATGCCTCCGAGCATGTCCTAAAGCAAAGTGGCCTACCTACCTGATTTGTTGTTGCACCTATCATACCAAAAAAAATTGACTTAGATTTTATTTTTTTAAAGAAAAAGAAGGATAAATTAACATGCAAAAGTTAATTAACATGCAGAGTAAATTACAAGTATGTTATGTGATTTACCAAGAGAAATTGATGCAATTGAAAATGGCATAATTAAGAGAAGAAAAACAATAAGAAACTTGGGAAAATCCATTAGAGATATTTTTCCTTGATTGATATATGCTTCAAATATAAAACTTGGTACTGCAATAAGAAAATATAAGGCTATTTATAAGTGATGAAACAAGTAGGCAAGTATAATCGTTTTTGTATGAAATGAAGATCATTTAATATTTTAAGATTGAAGATATCTCAACAAATATGTAAGGAAATTATTAGGATAAGAAACCATTAATCTTTTATGCCTACAAGTGAAAGAGGATTAAAGGGTATTAATGAGATGATTATTTAAGTATTATTTTTCATTTATTATACTTAATTTTGCATTATTGATTTTTTTGGTGTGACAATCCATTTTGTCGCTACGGTATAACTTAGCATATATAAATTCAGGTTAAGTGTCTCTCCAGATAAAGTGTTGAATAATTCAAGCTAGAATAGTCTCAGATGTATTTTAAGTGTAGTGTGATCCAGGTAAATTCGATAATTGATTGGATGGTGATTTAAATATTTAAATCATGACGTGTCAGCTACGGGTTTAAAGAGTTCATAGAAACTTTTAAAATGAAATTTGAGTTAATAGAACTATGGATATAGCATTTGATATAATAGATTTAGTTCATGAGATAAAAATCTGACGTATGTTGTAAAAATAGCAAAACTAGGAATTTTTTCGGAGTTGCTACCTCACCTACCCCACCATAGTGGATAGCATGCTACTACCAAAGTCCGTCTATATCTAAATTTTTTTTACCTTAGAAATTTTTGCTATAGCAAAAGTTAATTTGGGTCAATTTTGAAATAGATGATGGATTCCTCTATAGCGACACTACTATAATGTGAATCGGGCCTTTATAGTAGGCTCAATGCAGTAAATAGTAGTTTTTGACTTTAAGCATTATTTTTCATCAAAAAATGTTTAGAGGTCAAGCAAGGGTGATTTTCTTCGGTTCCTTTTTGTATTTCAATTTTGAGGTAAGGTATTCAATGAATCTAATGTATATTTCATTCTCAAATCCTTAGAATCCTAATAAATTAAGCATGATGAAAATGATGGGTTAAACCCTAGTTAGAGATATTGATGTGATTTTCTAAAAATATGGTTTGAATTGCTCATTAATAGTTTAAAAGTGTTAAATTAAGTCTATTAAACTAGAAGTAAAACTATGAATCTCAATGTGTGAAGAAATTTGGTGGAATGAGAGGTTAAAATCCTAAAATACTGAATTGTGTATAAACTTGACTTTAGCATATAAACTTACGTGTATAATGCTTTCAATTGGTGAAAAGTTGGTTGAATGATTTTTGTTTGTTGTTTTAAATTGTGATTAAGTAGAGATTGCATGAAAAGGAAAGAATCAAGTTTGTTAGAGCATTACAAGGATTAGATTGAGGTAGGTTATGATAGAATTAATGCTAAGGATCAATATGATTGCATGGGTGTATGTGAACTAACTATTATGTTTATTTAGTTCAATGGATGCAAATAAATGTAGAACTTATTTAGTGTTGAATGCAAGTTTCAAAATTGATAATTTGTATGAGATACTTAATAAGGACCTTTTTATGTGCAAGAATAGTTGATTTAACTCATTATATGATTGTACTCGTTTATGGTACTATTTGTTGTTGCGAGATGAACTGGTAAAAGTTGATTCCGATCGAATTGGTGGATTCCATACGTTCAAAGTAGACCCTTGTAGAATCAAACACCAAGCTTTGGGCGATTCAAAGAATCTTAGCTCAACTTTGTTATAAGCAACTCTTATGAATATTTTTCACCTCAAAATTATGTCACACACTAGGATATGGATCATGACATGTTTTATTCAAAATAAATTAATGGGATTAGATTCAACACACGTAAGAATAATGTTTCAAAATCTAACACAAAAATACGGGGTGTTACACCACAAAGCCTTATAAAGTAGAGTCTCTTTTAAAGGTTTATAGCATACCAAACTTAAAAGGGAGAGGCTACAAGACATTTAGGAGTGTTCCTTTGTTCTTGTTCTATTTTGTGCTGTACAGTCTAAGGCCTTAAATCTTCTCGAATTCCCATTTGTTCGTATTTCAGATCATGCCTCCCAGAAGATCTAGTGCTTAAGGAAACTCATCTATTCCACTTAAGGACAATGTGGACAAACCTTATCCTGCTTATGGGGTATAGACCTGATCCAGGGGTCCATCTCCTGAATGACCTTATTGTAATACCTCGTATGTTCCTAGTTCAGCTCAGCCCCTAGTATGTTCCTAAAATATTTAGAACCTAAAAATAAAGATAAGTGTTGAGGGGCTTAGTCATTTTTCACTCCCTTTAAACTCCTAGGATTCTTAAGTTGACCTTTCGGGCCCTGAGATGATGATTTTTAAGTTGATTTATATTCAGGGGTGTAAGTAGCATATCTTGGGTAAGTTTCAAATTTCTTAGACTAAGATTGGATGATGTTTGGGTTGTAATTCTAGTAGCTCACCATGATTCCATCGCGTTACGGTGTGTATGGCTTCAAGAGGTCTACCACGTCGCAATAGAGTCTATAAAGGAAATTTTCAATTTCGAGAGGGTTGCCGCGATTCCACCGTGTCTCGATGGGTATTGTGATGAAACACTAAACGCATCACGATGATGCCTAAATCAGCAATTGTCCAAATCCTATAAGGTATCGTGATTCCATCACATCACAGTGGGTATCATGATGACCTACTCACCGCATCACGGTGAAACCTTAAACGGAATTCCAGTTCTGAGTTTTAAATTCCCAAGGGTAGTTTAGTTTTTTCCCAAGCCCCCAAGTCATGAATAATACAAGAGTAGCCCTATTTTAAAAACATTTTACTTATTTTTCACCAAATTTCTCTCAAAGGAAATCCTAGAGCTTCAATTTTAAACTTTAAGAGATGCAAAATTCACCATTCCTTTTCCAAGATAACTAAGAATTTGAGGTTCCCAGTTCAAGATCTTTAAGAAAAAATCTTTAAGAACACAAATATGAATTCAAAGTCAAGTATATTTAGCAATTTAATTAATTAAGGTATGGGGGGTTGTGAATAAGGATGCTTTTTTTATCCTTGTGCCCAAAACTAGCTTTTAATGATGAATTTACATGAATTACAACTAGGGTTCATACCCAAAGTATCCAGTTTTGAATTATGAATTTATAAAGTGATTGAAGTATAAAATTCCATATTTGTCTTGATTTAAAAAACTTTCTTTTATGATTTGAATACCATGAGTATGATTTGAGGCGTTGATTATAGATTAAAAATTTGAGTTTGAGCATGATATTGTGATGTTGATCTCATTATATTGATATTGTTGAAGTATTTAAAGAAGATTATTATTTTAATCACCCTATGATTAGTTTATATCCTTATTTTTAGAAAAGATTTGATCTTTTGATCCTCAGACATAGTACGAAATCCACACTGTTAGTTTTGATTATAGTTTTAAATAGATAGATGCATAACTGGTTTTAATTTTAAACCATTATGCTAGTTTTAAAGTGGATTTCCTACAGAATGAGTATACAGATTAAAGGGAGTAGTATTTAGCACCGAGCGGGAATTATGGGTTTAGTGCTTCCTACTTCCCTAGAATTATGAGCCGACATAGGTACAAACTCAGATTTTTTTCATTCATATCGATGATAAATAAGATTGTGATCACTCAGGACAGGTTATACTCTTTGGCAAGAGTATGACACTTCTCCCCAATGTAATATTTTCTCCTTAGGAGAACTAGATGTTGGACACTTTGATAGCTCACATAATGTATGCCTGTTAGAAGAACCTCCATAAAGACTAAAACTTAAGTATTGTTTCATCTATGCATTCACCACCACCACATGCCTTAGAGTCATTACGCGTAGCATTCATTCTTTTCATGAAATTTTTTGAACATTGAAATATTGTTTCATCTATGCATTCACCACCACATGCTCAGTACATTCCAAAAGTATTGATCCACATATATGTCTATGTGCTACATTGTTTAATAATGTAGGTTCAAGTGCTTAGTTTTGACAGTGTAAATGATTTGGAGCATCTCCATCTACATCCCGAGAGTTGGTGAGTCCTCATAGTTCTCTGACCCAATTATTTAGATTACTAGTTTATTAAAGTATATTGTTCAATTGTTTTCAGTTAGTTCAAGTTTGTTAGGGGTCTATCCCAGTAGCTCTTTAGGTATTAGTAGTAGAGGCTTATCAGACTGCTAGTTGTAATTCAGATTTCAAGTATTGGCTGTCCAGACTTTTATGTCAAGTACTCTCAGACATTATGTTTATCTAAATTCAGTTTAGTTCAGACATAATTAAGTATTTTTAGTATTAATTGCATGCTCAAATTTCTTTAATATGAGTTTCCGATTCAGTAGAAGGCTTATGGGATTATCTTGAGATTACTCATAGTCTTTAGCACCGAGTGACATCTTGAGACCCATTTTTGGGGTGTTACGAATTTGGTATCAGAGCCTAAGTTTTAAAAAGTCCCATGGAGTTAGACAAGCTGCATTACGTAGAGTCTTGATCATGGGTGTGAAGTACGCCATATTTATGAGCAAGAGGCAATGAGACGATTTAGGAAATTATTCTTTTTCTTTCATGATCAATTGTGGTTACAATTGTCTCTATCTACTTTTAAATTTTTCTATTACGTGAAAGAATATGCCTCCTTATAGAGCTAATGCCCATAGGAATAATAACCAACCACCCAGTCTGCTGATCTTCTAAATGAGAACGTACCCCATGCTAAATTTTGTACTGCTTCTCAAGAATTGGCCTAAGCTTTGACTGCCAATATTCAGGGAAACCATCGGGCTATAGTACTGCATTAATAAGAGGGTGATTTAGCTGCAGCCAAACTTTATGACTTTATGAGGATGAATCCGCCTAAATTCTTTGGGTAGAAGGTACGTAAGGACCCATAATTATACCTTGAGGAGGTGAAAAAGATCACCCAAGTTATGCATATTACTAAAAAGAAGTGTAATATTGGCTTCTTATAGGCTAAAGGATGTTTCTTATGATTGGTCAGTTGTATGGAGAATGGTAGAGGTGAAAATGCAGCTCCTATGAGTTTGCAGGTATTTCAAGATACATTTTTAGACAGGTTATTTTTGTATGAGTTGTGGGAAGAAAATTTTGAGAAGTTCATAAACCTGAGACAGGGCTCGATGACATTGAAGGAGTACTGCCTTAAGTTCAACGAGTTAAGTATACTCCTGATTTGATAGTTGTCCCAAGATCAAGTATGAGTAACTTTATTATCAGAGTATCTGGTTTGATAGTCAAGCAGTGTAGGAATGTGATGCTTATTGGGGATATGAATGTTCCTAGATTGAAGATTCATGCTTAATAAATTAAGGTAGAAAAGTTGAAGGGGAGAAAAAGAGGAAATATTAAGGCTAGAGCTGGACCGTTTGAGTATGGCCAACCAAGATTTGCATGGAAATTATTCTTAATTTTAGGGTCTCCTATCTATGCCTATGCCATCTTCAGCCAGTATTCCTATACCCAAAGCTAAGTAGGCATAGTAGGGTAGGACTTCTATGTCTAGGTCTCATAATAATATGGGTGGAAAGCCTAGTTATCCTTCATGTGCTAAGTATGGAAAGAATCATCCTAGTGAGTATTTTTCGGGACAAAAAAGTTGATTTGGATATTGAAAGTTGGATCACAAAATCAAAGAGTATCTGTATGCTAAGCAAGGAAACAAGGATGTTCATCCCTAGACTCAGGCTTCTAGCGTACCAACTCTACTAGATTGCCCAGCCCCTCCCCAGGGTATATCATACAGTACTAGTGGTAGTCAGTGCCAGGATCGGTTCTATTTTTTACCATCCTGCCAGTAGCAGGAGAGTTCACCAGGTATTGTTACTTTTATACTTTGTACCTTTCATCTTGATGTTTATGTGCTGTTAGACCCAGGGTCAAATCTTTCTTATATGAATCTATTGGTTGTGGTAAATTTTAGAGTTGGTCCTAGAAAGCTTTCTAAGCCCTTTATAGTTTCTAACCTAGTAGGTGAGTCAGTTGTTGCCAAAAAGATCTATAGACAGTTTCCTATCACTGTCCTTCATAAGATCATGTTAGTAGACTTAATAGAGTTAGATATGGTCGACTTTGACCTTATTGTACCCAAGTGGTGAAGTTTTAATTTTCTGATGAGCTAGACTTTGAGTGGGAAGGTAATTTAGTATCTCCTAAGAGTCATTTCATATCACATGCTAATTCCAGAAAGTTGATCTCAAAAGGGTGCATTTATCATTTAGTTTGAGTCAAAGACACTAATTCTGAGACTCTAATAGTTCAGTCAGTCCGCATAATCAATGAGTTTCCTAAAGTTTTTTTAGAAGATTTACCATGGGTAGCTCCTGACAGTGAAATAGTTTAGTATTGATCTTCTTTCTGATACTCAGTCCATCTCCACTCATCCATATTGTATGGCTATATCCAAGCTTAAAGAGTTAAAGAAGAAATTTAAAGATCTCTTAGATAAGTGTTTCAAAAGTCCCAGTGTCTCTCTATGGGGCGTTCCCATCCTATTCATGCGAAAGAAAGACGGTTCTCTGCGAGTGTGCATTGACTATCGTCATCTAAATAAAGTCATAGTTGAAAAAAAATATCCTCTTTCTAGAATTGATGACATATTTGATCAACTCCATGGTGCAAGTTACTTCTCCAAGATAGACCTTAGATCCGACTATCACGAACTTAAAGTAAAGGAATGTGATATTCCAAAGACAACTTTCAGAACCTATTATTGTCAGTTTGAGTTTCTAGTCATGTCTTTCTAGCGAACAAATGTTCCAGCAGCCTTTATGGACTTGATGAACAGAGTGTTCAAGCAATACTTGGACATGTTTGTCATAATCTTCATTGACGATATCCTTGTCTATTACCATAGTGAAAATGACTATGCAGACAACCTCAGAATAGTATTGTAAACTCTAAAGATCATTAATTATTTACCAAATTCAATAAATGTGTATTTTTGATAAGATCAGTAGCTTTCCTCGGTCATATTATTTCTTGTGATGGGATTAGAGTTGATCCCCAAAAGATTAAAGCAGTGAGAAACTGGCCTAAACCCATCTCTTCGTCAAATATTAGGAGCTTCTTGGGTTTACTTGGCTATTAATAACAGTTTGTCAAGGGTTTTTCATCCTTTGTGTCCCCCGTGTCTAGATTGACTCAAAAGAAAGTTATGTTTTAGTGGTCAGATTCTTGTGAGAATAGTTTTTAGGAGTTTAAGGCTCAACTTACTTCAACCCCAGTCTTAGAATTACCTGATGGTATAGATTGATTCATTTTCTATTGTGATGCTTTTAGAGTTGGTTTGGGTTGTGTCTTGATACAGAAAGGGAAGTTCATAGCATATGTCTCTGCACATCTTAAGCTTCATGAATAGAACTACCCTACTTATGATGTTGAATTAGCTGCTATTGTGTTTGCATTTAAAATCTTAAGGAACTATCTTTATGGGGTGAATATTGATGTGTTTACGGACCATAAGAGTTTTCAGTTTGTATTTTTCACAGAGAGAGTTAAATCTCCATTAGAAAAGATAGTTGGAGCTATTAAAAGATTACGACGTAAGTGTTTTGTATCTTTTGAGCAAGACCAATATTATGGCTGACGCTATTTATAGACTATTTATAGGTAGTGTTGCTCATGTAGAGGGTGATAAGAAGGAACTAGTTAAAGAAGTTCATCAGTTTACTAGATTAGGCTTGAGGTTAGTTGATTCAGCTGAGGGAAATATTTGGGTCGAGAATAGTGTACATATGCAGAAAAGGGATATTGAGTTTGAAATTGACTATCTAGTCTATTTGAAAGTTTTACCCATGAAGGGGGTGAAGAGATTGGGCAAAAAAGGGATGCTTAGTCCCTGATATGTTGGGACTTATAGAATATTGAGTCATGTTAGGAAGGTCGTGTATGAATAAGAATTGGCTACAGATTCTACATCCCTTGACCTAGTGTTGTATGTATCCTTATTGAAGAAATGTATGGGTCACCCAGCTGTTGTAATCCCTTTAGAAATATTGGATATTCAGGATAGCCTCTCTTATGAAGAGATTCCAGTTGGTATTCTTGATCACCAGATCCGTAGACTACGTAACAAAGAAATTCCCTTGGTCAAAGTTCTTTGGCGGAATCAATCCGTTGAGGGCGCCACTTGGGAAGCAGAAGCATATATGCGAATTAAGTACCCTCATCTTTTCATTGCCGATTTAGATTCAGTGTAAGGTAACAAATTTCCTCAGATCATCTATTTTTCATTCTATGTTTCAGCTTTATATAGTCACTCTCTTGATAATTCTTACATTTGTAAATTAATTTAGTCATGCTTTAATTTGTGCATGCCAGTTGATAGTCTCAGTTCCTCTGTATCCTCAGTGTAATTAATCTCATTCGAGGACAAATGTTTCCAAGGGGCAGATATTGTAATACCCCGTACATTCCTTGTTAACCACATCCCCTAGTATGTGCCTATAACACTTAGAACCTAAATATAAAGCTAATTGTTGAGGGGTTTAGTCATTTGTGACTCCTTTTAACCTTTGAGGATTTTTAAGTTGACCTTCTGGGCCCTGAGACGATGATGTTTTATTTGATTTATATTCAGGGGTGTAAGTAGCATATCTCGGGTAAGTTTTGGATTTTTTGGACTAGGATTGGACGATGTTTGGGTTGAAATTCTAGTAGCTCACCGTGGTTCTATCGCGTCGTAGTGAGAAAGGCGTCAAGAGGTCCACTGTATTGTGGTCGAGTGTAACAAGGCAATTGTTTGTTTTTAGACGCGATTGCACCACATCGTTGTGGGTATCACGATGAGCCACTAAACGTATCGCGGTAATGCCCAACTTAGCAATGGTCCAAATTCAGTGAGTCACCGTGATACCACCGCGTCACATTGGGTATCACCATGACCCACTCACTGCATCACGATGGATCCATAAATGACATTTGAATTTTGATTTTTAAATTTCCAAGGGTAGTTTAGTCTCATCCCAAGCCCCCAAGTCGTGAAAAATAGATGATTAAACCTATTCTAAGAATATTCTACTTATTTTTCACCAAATTTCTCTCAAATAAAACCCTAGAGCTTAAATTTTAAACTTGAAGAAATCGAAAATTCATCTTTCCATTTCCAAGATAACAAAGAATTCGAGGTTTCTGATTTAAGATCTTCAAGAAGCAATCTTAAAGAACAAAAATAGGAATTAAAAATCTAGTGTATTTAGAAATTTAATCAACTAAGGTCTATGGGGTTATGAACAAGGATACTCTTTTAATCCTTGTGCCCAAAACTAGCTTTTAATGATGAATTTTCATAAATTTACATCAATTGCAATTAGGGTTCATACCCAAAGTATCTTGATTTTTAAATATGAATTCATAATGTGATTTAACTATGAAATTCCATATTTGTCTTGATTTAAAGAACTCTCTTTTATGATTTGAATACCATGAGTATGATTTCAGGCATTGATTACAAATTTCAAATTTGAGTTTGAGCATGATATTGTGATGTTGATCTCATTATATTGATATTGTTGGAGTATTTCAAGAAGATTATGTTTTTAATCACCCTATGAGTAGTTCATAGCCAGATTTTTAGAAAAGATTAGATCTTTTGATCCTCAGCCAAGATATAGAATCCACCCAGATAGTTTTAATTATAGTTTTAAACAGGTAGATGCATAACTAGTTTTCATTTTAAACCCTTATGCTAGTTTTAAAGTGGATTTCCTATAGAATGAGAATACTAATTAAAAGGAGTAGTATTTAGCACCGAGCGGGAAGTATGGGTTTAGCACATCCTACTTCCACAGAACTAAGAGCCGACAAAGGAACAGATTTAGATTTTCCCATTTATATGGATGACAGATACAGATTGTGATAACTCATCTCAGTTTATACTCCTAGGCAAGAGTATGTCACCTCTTCCTAACAAGCGGTTTTCTCCTTATGGGAACTAGACATTGAACACAATGATAGCTCACATAGTGTATGTCGGTTAGAAGAACCTCCCTAAAGCCTAAAACATAAGTCCTTATAGATAAGCTTCTAAAAGAATTTCCTAATTTCAAATAGAAAAGAATAATAGAAAAGGTTTTAAAACTAAGTTTAAAGGCTCATGATTTCATATAGATATTACTTTACATCAGATATTAGTTATGATATTTCAGTTTTTAGTTAACAGATAGAAAAGTGAGTTTTTTCTACACTTAGCTGCATAATTTAAAGATAGAGTGCAAGTACAACTTTTAGATTTAAATGTGATGACTATAAAGATTTACACAGTATGCTTTATTTTTTATGATTTGTGATTTCAGCTTTTAGTTATTCAAGCCAATGTGAGTCATTACACTTAGCATGCATTCTTTTCATGAATTCTTATAAATATTGAAATATTGTTTCATCGATGAATTCATCCCCATATGCTCAGGACATTCAAAAATTACTGATCCACATATATGCCTATGTGCTATATTGTTTAATTATGTAGGTTCAGGTGCTCAGTTTTGACAGCGTGAGTGATTTCGAGCATCTCCATCTACATCCAGATAGATGTTGAGTCCTCATAGTTTGGGACCCAGTTATTTATATTTCAAATTTATTAAAGTAGATTGTTCAATTGTTTTCAGTCAGTTATAGTCACCTGGGGGTCTGTCCCAGCGGCTCTCTTGTTGTTAGTAGTAGAGGCTTGTCAAACTTCTAGTTGTAATTCAGATTTTAAGTATTGGTTTCCTATACTTTTAAGTCAAGTACTCTCAGATATTATGTTTATCTAAATTCAGTTTAGTTTAGATAATATTCAGTAATTCAAAATTGATGGCATGCTTAAATTTCTCTAATAAGAGTTTCAGATTCAGTGGAAGGCTTACATGGTTAGCTTGAGACTACTCATAGTCTTGAGCACCGTGTGATATCTTGAGACCTATTTTTTTGTGTTGCATTTATGGAGGTGTACTATTTCCCTCTAGCCCTTCTCAAACACCTCAAACAGATATTTCGAATGTTGTGTTCCCCAAGTCAATCCATTTTCTTACCCAATTAGTGGCCTCTTATACTGAGTATGTTGCTTTTATTGCTTTATCATCTAAGGTCCATAGAGTTGTCCAGTTTATGAGGTTGAACCCTACGACTTTCACCGGTTCAATGGTTAAGGAAAATCCTTACAATTTTATTAATAAAATAGAAAAAATCTTCAGAGTTATACATGCTTCTAACTCTAAGGGTGTTAAGTTTTCTGCATAGCAGCTGAAGTATATGGCATATCAGTGGTATGAAGAGTGGGAGAAGATGAGGGGAGATGATGATGGTGATTCAACTATGTCGGATGACTTTTCTAGTGGTTTTCTGGATCTCTTCTTTCCTTAGGAGTTGAGAGAGGCAAAGGCCGAAGAGTTTGTGAATTTTAAACAAGGCAGAATGATTGTAAAGAAGTATGACATGAAATTTCATCAGTTATCTTGTTATGCTCCAGAATTAGTGTCATTTATCAGGGCGAGGATGAGAAAGTTTTCTTTGGGCTTGTCCCATGATTTGATTTTTGATTTCAAGGTCTCTTTGTAGAACAATGATATGGATATCTCTAGGCTTTTGATATACAAGCAATAGGTTGAGGAAGAAAAGAAGAAGAAATATGAGATAGGGGAAGGCAGAGGAAGAAATCTAGATATTCTGAACAAGGAGGAGGTCACCAGAATATTGCTAGGGATCGCAGGCAGTGGTCTACAAAAATATGGGGAAATTCCAGTTCTTATTCTACGGCTAGTGCTCCACAATCTAAGCCGTCTGGTGACCATCATTTTCAGAGCATGTCTCGACCTGAACCAAAGTCTGTTCATGATGGGTATCTCAAGTCTATCAATGAAAAAGACCACCCTTTTTTCCTAGCCAAACCAAAGATAACACACCTGACAATAGCTTAATTTTGAATATATAACAAGATAAAAAGCAATAAGTTCAAAGACATCTAATAGTGTCAACATGAATATCCAATCCACAGTAATATCCCCAAAGCCTTTATACAACAAAATATCTTATGTAGGGATATGCCCCCGACCCTAACAATGACAATGACAATGACCATGTAAATGTGAAGTTTTCAATTCTAATTTATAAAAGAAAAATCGATGGAATAATTAAGTCTTATGGAGAATGTAAGCTCACACTTTACCGAAATAATCGACATTCAGATCACCTATCACTATGCTGGGAAAGTAGAAGTGCCTTTGAACTCTGTATCGCATGGGGATAGATCGTCTGGAGATGGTTAGTAGGTGAGCACTATCATGTAACCCAAGTTAAGGGTAAAATAATATGATTCAAAAGTTCAATTTCAAACTTATTGTACATGTTAAAATACATGTATACATACATACATATATATATATATATATAATTGATGTTGGGTAGGGATCAAGGTTTAGAACGATAGTAAAATATAATTACTATGTATCTCAAACATCATAAACTGACACCCACGGGCTATATGGGTTTAGCTCCCCCTATTGAAAGGGTCTTAGTGCTTGTTAGCCATATTAACCAGAGGTATCAAGGAAGACCAGGGAATTCCCCAACTCCACATCAATCGTAGATACAAAATATATCAATAATGAGAACCATGCACATAGTTATCTAGACCAACGCTCACTTTGGAAAATATGAGTTTCCTGTATAAGTCATTCGAGACCCACACTATGATACCCTGAGCTTTTCCTATTAAATATTTTTCTCCCAAATGTGTCGAGTCGTTAAAGCCTTTTTATCTTGCCAACAGAAGCTTAGCACTCGAAAAAAAAAAAAAATTTGCTAAGTGTTGAAACTTTGTCATTTAGACCTCTGATCTTCGGGTATTTATTTGACGACCTTTCCGACATCTATTTTAGATTTTCAAGTTGCGTTGTGATGGGGAAAGTTCTTAATACATCCCGAGTGAGTTTCAAAATTTTTGGAGTAGCATAATGGCACGTTTGGGTGCCCAAAACAGTGGCGCCATGCGATTAGCATGCTCCAGAAATTTTCAGCATTTCAGGGCCAACTTTAAATGATCAACACTTCCTGAATATAAGGAACTGGGATATTTGTTATATATCAAATGAAAGCTCTTTGAGTCTTCTTTCCAATGCAATTGGTTTCACCCCATTCCAACATTAGAGTAATAAGTTACGATCAATTTATTTCAGCATGTCAAATCAGTAACTGAGGGACGGATTTGACTTGGGTCAACTTCGGTCGATCATAACTCCTTATATATGACGAACTGGGTGGCCTACCATATATAAAATTAAATATCTTTGAGTTATCTTTCCAACGATATAAATTTCGCAAAAATTGAATACCCGAACGAGGAGTTATTCAGTTTTTCGTGGCCAAGGTACGCAGGATTTTTCTGCTATTTTTAAATTTCCTTAGGGGCAATCCAGTCATTTCACCCTTGCCCCATTTTGTGGAAATAAGAATAAAAACTGATTTTGGGCATCAAAGTCTATTATTTTCAAAAAAAAATTCCTAGAAAGAAACCTTAAACCTCTAAATTCCCCTTCCTAAATCTTCCAATTCCACCATGGAAATTCCAAATTAATCCAATAAATGAAGTCCTCATTCCGAGCTCTTCAAGATGCACCAATCAATTTTGTGAATAGTGTTCCGAGGAAAGAATTCATTTCAATCTTTAATTTTAAGGTATGTGGGGTTTGAAAAATAATAATTCTTCCATTCTTGTGTCTGTATCTTTAATTTTTATTATGGATTATTATGAGTTTGGCAAATGAATTTATTTCCAAGATATCCTACCATGAGATTTTGATTATGTATATATGTAAATTGTTCAAGCTTGCCAATTATGATTATTTAATGGATTCATATGGTTCTGTTAGTTGAATTATGTCTATATAATTCGTTTATGAACTTATAAAGATTTGAATTGTAGGTTTTGAATCACATGAGTATTTGACTATTTTCGTTCTATGAATTGAGATTTAATATTGGAATTCTTGGTGTTTCTATCAAGAATTGATATATTTTGAAGATGTATCCACGTTTTAAGATCAAGAATGAATTATTGATATTTTCAAGTTTTTTCGAGCCATGTGTCAAATTCTGAGCTTCCTTATGACGATTTGAGTTATTGGGTATATAGTTATCGAAGTTGCAATGAGTCTCGGTATTTTTCGGATGGTTTTGATGAGTTAAATTGTTGAAAATATCATGTATTGAGTCTTCATATCCTTGTTCAAATGTCGAGTCAATTATGGTTCAATGCATTGATACCTTGTTGATATTGAGGAAGATTAAAATGTATTGAGCTAAAATGTGTTGAGCTAGGAATCCACAAATTGATTTGATTTGATAAATGAGAAAGAGATTTCATTTGGTCTTTATGATAGACCCTTGTGATGTTGTGGTGGATTTCCTAACACGTTCTGAGCTTGTCGGGGAGCAGTTCTTAGCACCGAGAGGGAAATTTGGTATTTCCCCAAACCTATGTGCCACCGTAGGGTGGTTTGATGATGATTTTATTTTCCAGAGAGCCCGATTATGATTATTGTAGTTTTAAGTTCATACTCCCTGGCAAAGAGTATGACGCTCCCGCCAATGGGGTTTTCAAACGTTGATATTCCAAGTAGCTCACGTGGGGTTGTCGGTTATAGGAAACTCCCATGTCCATAAGATTAAGTTTCTGAATTACCGAGTCACTCCGAGATTTGAGTCAAAGAGTTGATATGTTTATGATGTTGTATGGTTATTTATGATGATTTATAATTACCTATGATGATTTTTGACGATATGATAATTTATCATAATTTATGATTTATAATGATTTGCATGGGTTACGAGATTTTATCATATGAACTGTTTATTAAAAAATTACAAAAAGTATGATTTGATATAACTCAAGCCAAGTGAGTCATCATTGTCCGTATGCATGTTTCCATGAAATTGATTATACTATTTATATTATTGCATGCACCCCCACTTCCTCAATATATTTCAAAGTGTTGACCCACATATTTCCATAGGCTACATTCTTACCAAAATGTAGGTACAAGTTGTAGCGCACATATCATGTTTAGCTGGGTCGCAGCTCTTGATCGGCAGGTGATTAGTCCATTTGATTTAGGGACTTTAGTTGTTCCAATTTGAGGTGTATTGTATTTTCTATGTTCAGTCGTATTGAGTAGGGGTAGTTGAGAGTCATAACCCAGCTATCTTTGGTCAATGCTAGTAGAGGCTTCATAGATAGTCACTAGTAGTCAGTGTATTCAGTTTCAGATTTGTATATATATGAGCAGAATTGTGACCGTGTAAATTTACTTTTATGTTGGTCAGACTAAGTTATGGGTTGTTTCCGCATAATTCCTTCTATTTTATGTATTTTATTCAGTTGCTTTGGGTTATGCCAGATGAAGGGTTAGCTTGGGGTCACTTGTAACCTTAAGCACCGTGCGACATCTCGGGATTTGATTTTAGGGCGTTACACATACCTTCACGGCTTAGCTATATAACCCCAATTAATCCCAATAAAAAAAAGTATAGCATAACCCATTCATTAAATAAGGAATTACACATTAAGGCATACAACATGTATCGTCACACCGTTTAACTTGCAAACTCATAATTATGCCATTACAATTCTATTAACTTAAGGGAATGCCTCGACCACCATTTTTATTAAATCAAAATATAGACAAAAAGGCCACACCCGTGCACGCCATTAGTTCAAAACATTCAATTCAAAGCATGAACAACTCATGAAAACCATGGGAAATAATTCAAGGATCAACAAATCAAAAATCCTCAACCTACGCCAAAACCCACTTACAAATACGCCAAAATAAAATATTTAAAATATATTATTTTCAAAAAATAATATTTGGAGGAGGGTAACATGCATGAAAGTATAACAACTACGAGGAAAAATCACCCTTGAGAACCCTAATTGACCAACTTCTTATAAACCTCAAGTGTTATTGTCTTTAGAGATTTAAGAGATATTGAGAAGTTAGTTGGATTTGTATAAGAGTGATAATGATACCCCAAAGGGTTTTTAAGTCATGGTTCACAATTAGAGAATGAGGTAAATGTCCATGTTCCCTTAATAAAACACTGAAAAATTATCGTCCAGTCTCTAAGGGCGACCTTATAACTCAAAGGGTCACCTTATGACTCATGACCTCCAATCGTAGTCTGGATAGCATCCATGGGAACCCACTATTGTATTTCTACGAGTCATACTATAAGAATTGTACTCAAACATTATGATTTATTAGCTTCAACTATAGCTAAGGAAAAATCAATTGGGCACTATACTGGTTTGTCTACGGATAGGCACGATAGGACTCGTAGTAAGTATGAACAACTCATATAGTATCAATCGTAGTCATAATAGGAACTTTTTCCAAACACACTAGTTAGGCCATGATTATGGTCCTATGACCCGTCATGACACCCTATGACTCATAAAGAGAGTCATAGTCTAGGCAGTAATCCCATAAGTCAAGAAAGTTTTTGAGGACAAATAATTTGGGTAGTTACATTCTCCCCCCCCCCCCCCAGGATTATTCATCCCCAAATAATGAAGCAAGGAATCCTTTAGCAAGATTTAACACAAAACATAACCACACTTACCTTTAAAAAAATAGACAATAAAGATATCAAGGAATACACATACCTTAAGTACGAGTATCCAAAGAGGGAAACATGAATAGGTATTTGTACTTTATGTCCTCGTCGTCTCCCTAAGTAGCTTTTTCGACCTTATGGTTCTCCATATAACTTTCACTGAAGCCACATAAAATACCCTAGTTTCTAGACCTTAGAAACTTTCCTTGATTTTTAATTTTTGGGCAAGATATGACTTAGAGAATGAGTTGTACACTTGGATATGGGTGGTATGGTCCATTCGTATACTGACTAGTATTGGTTGGTGGGTTGTATTTGGGATTTAAAATAAATACGACTTGGGTGGGAAGAGTCGCATTGGTGGATACTGGTTGTTTAAATACTTTATTTAATCTTAGGTTTTATAACATAGGTTGGATCTAGGTATGAGTAGATCACCATGAGCCATAATCTAGGATACAAGTCGTACCCAGGACTCACATAGAGGGTGGTATTCAAACCTCCTGGGATTCTATTTTGCCAGGGGTACGATTTATGTGTACTAGTTATACACCTTCTTATAACTTAGGTTTAGGTGTGTCATAGCTTGGATAGTGTTGGGTCCAAGAGAGAAAGCCTAGGCTATGAGAGGTGGGTACCACTTGTACAGGATGGGTATGACTCATAAGGGTTAGTCGTACCTTATGATGGGAATTAAGTGTATTTTATGTGAGGGCAATCTGGACATTTCCCCACTTATCCTAATAAGGTCCCATGACCTATATAGAACTTGTGAGGTTATTTTCTATACTATTCTATTCTTAAACACTTAGAAATCACTCTTATGTCCTCTCTAGAGCTCTTAGACAAAGGAAGCTATAGTTTCACCTTAAGGCAAAAATTAGGGCTTGTTTTGGTGATTTATCTCCATCATCATCTAGGTTGAAGGCATGTTTTCTTCCCTCATTGTTAGTTCCATCTATAGGCATGTATTTTGTACAATGTTTTCATGATTTGAATGTTGTATGATTTTGGTTATTTGAATATGATTTGTGGGTTTTGTTTATAAATTCTTGGTTATGGTTTTCCCATATTTTAATTATGCTTTTGTATGCATATATGTTGTTTTTGGATAATCGGTTGCATAGGAATAGATTTTTAGAAATTGGCTTTGGTTTTCAATATACTATGCCTCTAATGTGTTTGATAAAAAGCCTATAACAATGTTTTCACCATAATATTGTGTTTTCGATGGAGCTTATGCATAGTTTAAACTTGGTAATGGAACCCTAAATTATATGAATGGTTTAAATGGTTTTGTAATGATTTGGCTTAATGAACATACTTGTAGGGCATAAGGGAATCCCCCAAGTTAATATGGTAATGAAATATTTATAGGGTACATGTCTCTACGTTAATTACATAATAGGGTCTATGGGTACATGGGTATCCCTCGACTACTAAAAGTTTTGGATAAGGACAATACTTATAAGTTATAATCGGTATGATGATACCACAAATAATAGACTAGGTTAGTAGTGATAGAATAATAGTTTGGTTGGAAAATGGTTTTAATAGGCTATAATGGTAGGGTGTGATAGCTAACCATGAAAGTGGGAGTCCATTTGGTGAACTCTGGAAACTCATGTTTTTCGATATAAAGGGTTGGTCATGGAGACATCATATGATAATTATGAGGTACGCAGAAATCCTATAAGTACACTGTACATATGTATCATGGAGACTGAAGGGTACATCAGAATCCCTGACTCTTATGGTATCTTTGGTTTTTGTGGCTAAACGCATTGGGGCCCATTTAGGGGGTTACACTAGACCCATATAGCCGTGGGTAGTTTAGGACAGTTAAGCTTCACATACCCAGGTTAAAGTTTTTTAATAAGTGCTAAACCCAGTTCCCTTTGCCGGCATGGTTATATATATATATATATGTATATATAGATGGATTATATGTATATGGATGGTTTTACTTGGTTTTATTAAATAATATTATTTTGTCCTTATCTTAAGTTTATGCTAGCGTTCACACACAAATCTATCTTTGGGCGGCTGTATCCCCATACGATGCAGGAACTGGCTGTTCCACTCCTCATGCTTAGTATTTGGACATACATGGATAAGCTTTGGATGTAAGTGGTGATCTTCTATCTTTCTGGAAGGATCAATTTCATGGATGTTATTTCATATATTTGATTATTTATGGATATTGGCTTAGGCTATGGTTGGAGGTATGTCCCAACTAGATTTTTGTATTCCTTTGGTTACAGGCTTTTATGGGACTACTATAGGTTGGAATGGGCTAGATCGGTATGGGTGTCAGCCTTAGCATTGGTGTTAGTATTGGGGATGACACGGGCTTACTATATTGTTGGTTGTTCCATCATATTTTATTATGGAATTATATATTTAATTATTAATGAAACTTATTTGGTTATAGTCGGATTTATGGTTTTGGTTTGGCTTGGTGTGGTTGGATGGTTGGTATGAAATGGTTGGACTCTGTTGGGTTGGTCACAATCGTAATCCTCTAACAGAGTCTTCATATGACTTTTTATGCTATCTTGTTATATGTTTGTAATTCAACCAAAACTAGGAAGGCAGTTGGGGGTTGGGTTGGGTAACAGGGGTAGTCTCTGGTCCTGATCAAACTTGGGATGCCTATTATGAAAAGGTATTGGGTCGGGTTGGGTTCATTTTATATCAGAGATTTAGGTTTATGGTCAATTGGGAGTCCAAAAAGTCATGTCTGGTAGAGTCTGTTTTTGGGGTGTCTAGCATGCCACACTTATAAGAGAGAGACTACAGGGCATTTAGGAATGTTTCATTTTGTTAGTGTTCTATTTTAAAACTTTTGGTCTAAGTCTTGGAATTCTTTTCAATCCTTGTTTTTTCACTTTTAGATCATGCCTCGATGATCTGGAATACAAGGAAATTCTTCTATCCCATTTGGGGATGATGTTGATGGGTTACATCCTACATTTGAAGTTCGCACTCGCTCTCAGGGTCCTGTCCTTGATTATTGTGGAGTTCCCCTTGTTCCTATTATTAATCCTCAAGGTGAGGTGACTAATGCATAATATTGTCGTTCTATTCATATTATTGTTCAATTGGTTGCTGTTCATGCTGAGCGGGATACGTCTGATGGGTTGTTGTAATACCTCGCAATTTTTCCTAGCTTAAATTCATCCCTAGAGTGTTCAGGGATGGTTTCCAAAATAATACAATTTATTTGGTGTGGAATTCCTTGAATTTTGATTTTCCATTTCGTAGGAAATAGAATTAGCTTTCCAGTAATATAAGATTCACCTAAATTCAATAACCGAGTAAGAAGTTATGGCAATTTTAAGTTCCAGTCATAAAATACCATCGCTTGGACCCTTAGCACGTTGTGGAGAAGTGTAAATTCCCGATTGTCTTTTTCTAATGGCCCTCTATGATAGCACCGCGTAGCCGAGAGGGCCAATTTTCCGTTTGGCAATTTCAGTAAGACCTCGCGATACTAGCGCGTCGCGCCAGTTCCCGTTCGTCAATTTCCAGTAAGCCATCGTGATAGTGGTGCATCGTGGTCGCCACCTAGATCAGAAAAATATACGTTTTCCAATTTTGTATAAACATTTAAAGGGGTTATTTTGGTAAATCCCCAACCCCCAATCCATCAAAAAACAAAGGATTAATCATATTTCAAGTACTTTATGCTTTTTATTCACTATTATTTTCAAAAACAAAACCCATGAAATCCAAAGCTCCTTCTCCAAGAAACCCAAATTCCTCCATTAATTTTCCAAGAAAATTCAAGACTAAGGATTCCTAATACAAGAACTCTAAGAATTCATCTCCAAAACATCAATAGGAATCTAAGATTTGAGTTTCTAATCAAAGATAATCAATTTAAGGTATGTGGGGTTTGAACAAGGATAATTCTTTCTTCCTTGTGCCCTAAACTTTACTTTAATTACAAATTTACTACAATTTATGAGATTTCCCTTGAAATTAAAGTTAGGGTTTATACCCATTATCATTATTTGCAAGATTATGAGATTTCCCCATAATTTAAAAGTTGTATTACGTAACTATATTCGTATTTCTATGCATTATGTAGTAATTTCTATATTTTATGATGAATTATAAGTGTTTACATTATCAAGCATGAATTTTTAGATATTTTAACATGAGATTGATGCATGGCTCATTAAGCCCCAATTTAAGATTGTTATTTCAAATTATTTGTGCTATGAGCTCCCTCAGATAAGATTACTCACAGATTTTGAGAAAAATTTAACCTTTGGCCCTAAGCTAAGATTAGAATCCACTTTGTCCAGATAGCTTGATATTTAAAGAAAGAAAAACATAATTGGTTTTCTTGTAAACCCTTGAGCTATTTTTTAAGTGAATTTCTTATGATTTTAAGCATAAGAATGGGAGTAGTATTTAGCACTGAGATGGGTAGCTTACTACGGTTTTAGACCCCAGAACTACATGCCAACTTAGGATTCACATTTATTCCCACTTATACGTAGATGACTCAGATTGTGATCACTAAGATAGAAGTTCTATTCTGATGGAAAGGGTAGAACAGCCCTACCTAATGAGGGCCATGCTTGAGACTCCATGGATGCTCATATGGTACATGTCGGTTAGAAGAACCTCCCAAAAAGATATCCCTTACTCTTCAATGGTCTATTGATTTTAAGCTTTAAGATAAAATTCTATGTTTTAGAAGTTATGGTTTTAACATTCTTAAGCCTTAAGATAATATTTTTTCCAAATTTTAGAAATTAAGTTTAACGACACAAGATTTACGTTATATGTTTTATCATTTTAGATTTATGATCTTCAGATTCCAGATTACTAAAGCCCGTGTGAGTCATTTACATTTAGCATGTATGATTTTATAAATTGTGATAATATTGTCTACTTATTGCATGCACCCCAATATACTATGTATATCATCAAAGTACTAATCCACATATATGTCTTTGTCCTACATTATGTCACAATGTAGGTTCAAGTGCTTAGTCTCAGCAGCGTGAGTGATTCTCTAGCATCTCATATGCATCTCTATTGTTGGTAAGTCCTTATAGTTTGGGGACTTAGGTATTCATACTTTCAATTTATTAGTAGATGTTCCTTTATTCATTTCAAACAATTTAAGTCAGCAGAGGGCCTATCCTAGTGACTCTCTAGATCCAAATAGTAGAGGCTTGTTGGACTACTAGATTCAGTTTTAGACATTTGATTCAAAAATCAAATTTCTCAGTATTGTTTTACCCAGACTTCTAGCATTTTTCAAATAAGATTTTCTGCATTATTATGATTTTATATTCATATTTCCCCTATGTTGGAATCCAGAAATCAAAGAAAGTAGCTAGGTTTAGCTCGGGATAATTTGAAGTTGGGAGCACCATGTGCTATCCCGATAACTAGATTTTAGGGTATTACAGTTGTCTACTGAGGAAACAAGGGTTGGCTAGTTTATTAAGCTGAGTCCTCCTACTATTATTGGTGTGATGGTGGAGGGGGATGCATAAGATTTCTTGGATTAAAAGGAGAAGATATTCAGAGTAATGCAGGCTATAAATATAGAAGGTTTAAATTTTATAGCTTATAAACTCAAGGATGTTACGTACCAATGGTATAAAGAGTTGGATAGGGATAGAGGTGATGTGGAAGAGTTGTCCTTATAGATATTTTTCTAATGATTTTCTTGATTGTTTCTTTCCTCAAAATATAAGTGAAGTAAAGATGGAGGAGTTAGTGAATATCAAGCAAGGTAAAATATCTGTCAAGAAATATTCCTTGAAATTTCATTAGTTATCCATGTATGGTCCTGATTTTATGGCTGACATGAGGGCAAGAATGAGAAAGTTCACTTCTGGGATATCTCTTGAGCTGATCCTTAAAAGAAATACTGCATTGATGACCAAGGATATAGATATTTTAAGGTTGGTTCTCCATATGTAGCAAGTGGAGAAACACAAAAGAAAATAAGCGGAGTTTGGTGAAAGGATGGGTAAGAGGATTTAATTCTATGAACAGAGTAGTGCTCAGCATTAGTGCAGTCGGGATAGAGGTAAATGTCTAAATAGGAATTGGGGAAGTTTGGATTCCTTCTCTACTGCTAGTGCTCCTTTTTTAAGGTAGTTGAGCGGCAAACGTGCGTAAGGTGGTGATGATTTTGGGGCACAAGGTTCCCAATCTCCAGCGACTAGGGGTCAGTCGACTCTTTCATGCACTTTTTTGTAGTTTTATGGTTGTCTTTATCAGGGCTGTTATGATAAAGGAAGGGACAAGTGTCTAAAATATGGATAGCCCATCCATATGCTTAGAAATTGTCCAGTCAGAAAGGGTGTATCAGGAGTGGTCAAAGCTATGATTGCTTTTTCTTCTACTCCTGTACCTAGTGGTATGTCTTTGGCTGGTCCTTTTTCTAGTACCGGTACAAGCTAGAATAGGTTATATGCTCTTTCATCTTGATAGGAATCTTAGGCATCACATGATATCGTTACTGGTACATTATAACTCTTTTCTTGTAATATGTATTTTCTGCTTGATTTGGGGTCCACTCTTTCTTATGTGATACTATTTGTGGTAGTGTGTATTGGTTTTGATCCTGAGGTTGTGTCAGATCCTTTTTCTATTTCTACCCCGAGAGGTAACTCGATTATTACTAAAAGGATCTATAGGGTGTGTGTGGTATTTGATTGTAGCAAGTAGACTTTGGTAGATCTATTTTAATTGAATATGGTGTATTTTGATGTTATTCGAGGGATAGATTAGTTGCACTCTTATTACATGTCCTTGGATTATTGGACCCATAAGGTTGTCTTTAGGTTCACTGGAGAATCGGTTATAGAGTGGGAGGGTGGTTACCTATCTCCTAAGGGAAGGTTTATTTCTTATCTTAAAATTTAGAGGTTAATCTCTAACGGTTGTCTTTATCACTTGGTCCAGGTTAATGATTCTAACTCGAAAGACTTCTCTACATTCAATTTTGATGGTAAATATGTTTTCTGAGGTCTTTCCAGATGATCTTCCTGGTGTTCCTCTGAATAGGGAAATAGAGTTTGGTATTGATTTGGCTCCAGAGACTTGTCCAATATCTATTCCTCCTTATATAATAGCTCTGGTTCAGTTGAGGAAACTCAAGGAGCAACTTAAGAATCTTCTGGATGAAGGGTTTATTCATCCTAGTGTATCCCTGTTGGGTGCACCGATATTTTTTTTGCGCAAGAAGAATTTTTCCTTTTGGATGTGCATTGACTATCGATAGTTGAATAAGGTGACGGTTAAGGATAAGTATCCTCTCCCAAGGATAGATGACTTGTTTGATCAGTTGCAATGTGCCAAGTTCTTATCAAAGATAGATCTTCAGTCTAGGTATCATCAACTTATGAATGCGGAGGAGGATATCCCTAAGATGACTTTTCCTACTCTGTATGGGCACTTTGAATTCTTGGTGCTGTCATTTGGTTTGACTAATGCTCTAGTGGCATTTATGGACTTGATGAATAGTTTGTTTAGGTAGTTCTTGGATCTCTTTGTCATTGTGTTTATTAAAGATATTCTGGTTTATTATTTTAATGTATTGACAATAAATAGTGTGGAATGATATTATATCCTTTTTTTATTTCTCTTACACTCTATTGTTTGTGGGTTTGCACTTGTTAGTTATTTAGCTATCTATAGATATATACATATTGATATCATGATGAATATTGATGATATGATTTGCCTGGTGAATTCGGAGGATATATTGATATTAGGATGGTGTTTGGTGACTCCGAAGGATATATTAATGATATTATGATGCCCATAACATATTGAAGATATACGGATTTTATTATTATTCTTGATATATATGAAGGGTATATTGATGATATGAATATGCCCGGTATGTCCAAATGCTATATTGATGATATTATGATGTTGGTAAGTTCGAGGACATTTTGATGTTATGATAATGCCTGGTACGTCGAAGGATATAATAATTATATTATGATACCTGAAAGGTCCGAAGGCCATATTGATGATATGATCATGCCCAATAAGTTTGAAAGACTAATATTGATAATATGTATGGTAAACATGTGTATATATGTCTATGTGTGATTATCTCTTTGTATGATAACATATGTATGTACTTTAAAGACATGATGTTATTCTTGGGATGTCGGCTTTAATCCCTCGATAGTAATTAGTTGTTAAGCTATGTGGTCCTTGATAGTGACGAATAGTGAGTAGAAGTATAATATGCTGACTAAAGAGTTAAGACTAATTGGCAAGTGGAATCTAGTGTTGAAATAAAAATTCTCCTAATGGGTATATTTGGCATGAATAAATGGATTAATTAAGGGTTATATCCTAGTAAAATGAGTTATGTGGCATCTAGTTGTCCCTTGAATGGTTATACTACTTTATGCCTAGAAGTCTAGATTGCTAGTTATTAAAACTTGCTAATTTGAAATGTGGTCATTGGCAATTTCAGTTGTTAGATGGATAATGACGATAATAGGTATGGCATTGTTGATGATTAGTGATATTAAATCCTAGGTTATAATGTTGTTTGGTTGTTAAATGAGGATTTATTATTTTACTATGCTAGGTGGTAAGCGGTGTTGGTTGATAGATATGTGCATTTGATGATATGTAAGTTTTTTCCTATATGATGACTAGTGCGCCTATGATAACTGAAAATAAGCTTTAGTCAAATAGCGTTTATGGTTTAGTAGTTCATCTTGACTAGAAATGCCTGTTGTCTATTTGGTGAATAGTAGTTAGTGTTATCTCGTAAATGAAGATTAAGTAAAGAATTAGTTAGGCTATAATTATGGTCCTATAATGGCTAGTGAATTAATATTCTAATGATGATAATTGTTGGTTATCTAATAATAAGTATTTAGAGTGTATTGATTTCATAGATATCTAAATGTCTATATCATTATGGTTATGACTACTTTGTTAAATATTATTCAATTGCAGTAATTTATTAGGATGATGAATTCTGGCAAATTACCGTTAGTGTGAAATATTGGAAACCATGGATAATACGAAGTTGGTTATATATCTATATACATTGGTGATTATATCTTTGATGCACTCTCCGGTGGTATGGGACGTCGTGTTGAGTTATTTACTTTATGTTCTTAAGGGTGTCCTCCCTGGTGGTATGAGATGCCACGGTGAGTTTTTTTACTTTATGATCTAACGTATGTACGTGAGTTGAACTTAGTAACTATGCATTTGTAATTATACTAGTGTCACTTTACGCTTTTTGATCGATTATCCATTCCACGTGACAGTATTGATATGTATTGTTATGAGATGTTGAATTATTTTTCTAGTTGATTAGTTATTTTGTACAGTGATGACGAAGAGGATTCAGGTTCGATTTTATACCTTGCCTTAGATATATTGTCTTGCTTTATATCATATTTTTATCATATTTATCTCAATCGGCTAGTGATGGCTATTGAGTACTTAATTTTTTGGTACTCATACTACACTTCTATACCTTTTTAGTGCAGACCTGAGTAGTAGTATCTAGATGAATATATAAACTATTTAGAATTTGGGTTGTAATTCCTATTATCATACATAGAGGCTCTTTTACAGATATTACCAGGTCGTGGGGTTGGTATTCATATTTTGATTGTCTTATTTAGTAGAATACTATTGATTACACTGTGTTCTTATATATGGGCCTATGTTTGGTATTTATAGTCAAGTAACCCATTACCTTAGCTCAAGGTTAAATTGTTGGATTACCTACTATTAGGTTTGGTAAGAGCCATCATGGCTCGTGAATTAGGTTGTGAAAAATTGGTATCAAACCCTAGGTTCACCAGTATTATCGGTATAAGGGCAATTGTCTAATAAGGTCCTATAGATTGGAAGACGTTTGTTTCTTATCATTGGGAGGCTATGGGACATTCATAAGAGTCCTTCTTTCACTAACATCATGCTATGAGTCTGAGTTGGTTTGTATGTTATTTTCTTGAATTTAGTCTTTCACAAATTCCCTAGACACATACTACAACTATGATGATGAGGGTCTAGAGACTAAGCCACAGAATCCTACTCCTATTCGAGAACAACCTCGTGACATGTCCCCAATTAGTGGTAAGGATAGGCTTCCAAAACCCCATTCCTACATTTAATCAAGATATTCTTCTGCAATATCTAGTGGTGGGTCAAGGACCAGCCTAAGCTTAATATCATTTTACTCCACTTCTTTGCTTAGAGACACTTGGTTCAACTGTTGGGTATTTTTTATAGTACCTAGACTATTGAGGTAGGAGTGCAGCCTACAGATGCTGCTCTTGGAGTTGAGGTTTCTCCAATGTCAACAATTGTTCAACTGATGGCTGCTCAACCAGTTATGACCCCACCTTGTATGTCTGCTAAGTAGCAGAAGATACTGGGTAGATTTTTTAGATTGTCTCCACCTAGGTTTTATGCTGCTCCTAGAGAGGATGTATTTGAGTTTCTTAATGCTTGTAAGGAGAAAATCCATGAGTTAGGTCTATTTAAGACTTATGGTATGGATTACACCACATTTCAGTTGGATTTGTATGCTAAACTCTGATGAAGAAGTTTTATGAGTTCTAGCCCAGTTTGGATATTCCCCCCTTCCATGGACTTAGTTCTCTGAGATGTTCTTATTGAAGTGTATACCGTGTAACCTTAGGGATCGACTAACGGATCAGTTCCCCAGATTAGAGCAGGGTTCTAAGATAGTCGTCAAGTATGAGGCCCATTTCTATGATTTGTCCAAGCATGTGACTTTTTCTATATATTGAGCATAAGAGAGTTTCTTGATTTGTGAGAGGATTGAGGATCCCTATTTGGATAGATATTAAGAGTCTAATTATTGTGGGTAGGACCTTTGTGGAGTTCATAGATCATGCTAGAGTGATCAAGGACATGAATCATGAGGGCCGTGATAAGAGGCCCAAGTATTAGGGTTGATTTTGTAGCAGCCATAGTAGTTCCCAATTAAGAGGTGATATGTAAGACCCTGCAAATTTTCCTAGTCGTTAAAACTCTTTAAAGCATGTCAAGAGAAGCTCCAACACTTAGAAAATTTTGGCTAAGTGTTAAGACTTAGTCTATTTTAGCCTTCCGAAGTTGGCGTTCTTATTTTGTGACCTTTACGTCCATAAAGGTTCGATGTGTAATTAAATCCATGCTCAAGAATGTCAATAGGGGTTCTCGGATGTGTTTCGTATTTTTGGACCTCGTTTAGACCAACATAGTGGACGAATGCATCTTGGCACGCCGCATCGCATATCGCATTGGCCAATATTTCTCTAGGACTGCTAGTCAAAAGTACTAAGGCTCAACATGATCATGGAGCAATGCGTTGGGTATCGCATCAATGCCATTTATGTGCTGCATCGACCAATGCGTTAGTACCCAATCATCAGTTATTTAAATAGTTCCGACCCCAGGGTTATTTTAGTCTTTTTCCCACTCTTATATAACCCTCTAACACGAGATTCAGCCATTGTTTACCCACATATACTAGTTTTCTCTCAAATTCCTTAAGAACACACTTAGAGTTTTCAATTGAAGATCCAAATTCAAGAAATTCCACCATCAATCTTCATAGAATCAAGAACTAAGGCATGTTAGATGTTGATTCATAGGTTCCTTCCACCCATGAAGTTCAATAATCCTTTTCTAAATTCTAAGATTATATTTTTATGAGTCTTCATGATTTATGTGAATTGAAATTCGTGTTCATGTTGTTGTTGGGGTTTGATTCACGTTTTAGATTATGATTTTCAAGATTTGAACCTAGTATGTGATGAATAGCATAATGTTCATGATAAACCCTTCAAGTTGCAAGTTTATTGATATAGCCATGATACTTAGATCTGGTATTTGTTGTATAACCAAAGCATGCTACCCATATGTTCGATTAAATGCCTATATGAATGAAGTTGTGCCATTATTGTATGTAAACATGTAGTTTCATTTATGTACAAGATAATTCATGCGAATTGTTTGTTGAAAGGCTTTAGTGAATGAATTATGAGACATTTGTATGCATTCCTATCCATGCATAAGTTTATGACTTTTAAGTTCTTTAAGAGAGATGCCTCATTGATTGTATAGTGAATGATAGAGTATTGTCATGTTATTCAAGACTTGCCATGTTTTATTCTTGTTTATGCGATCGAGTCCTGGGGGTATTTAATACCCGATAATTTAGCAGCTACCTAGAGCTTGTGTTAGTTTTAAAGATAATCTCAGTCATGCCATAATTAGTAGAACTCAGTTAGTTACAAAACTTAGGAAAACTCAGTAACTCAGTTTAGTTCAGTTAAACTGTACGATTAGTAACGGCTCAGTCAAGCCTAGTATGAAGTAGGAAAGTTTAGTGTCATTCAGTTGGGAGTAGGATTCAGCACCATGCGAACTTAGGGATGGGGGATCACCCGCTAGATAGGACTGAGGTCCCTAGAAGCAATCCTTAAGTTCTAAAACTACGTATCCAGCGTAGGCATGAGATGTCACCCATTAGATAGGACTGACATACTCCAAGATCACCAGCTAGTACAGGACTGATCTCAGGGGTCACCAGCTAGATTAGGACTGACCCTATAGTCGTTGTCTTTACCTTTGGTACGGTACTGACATCCTTTCAGCTGGGGTTATAAGTTAAACCCCACAAGTTCAGATTTGGGGCATGTCGGTTAGATGACTACCTCCCATAGTCTCAATTTTAGAATCAGTCTCAGTAAAAGAACTCAGCTTAGTAGCTCAGATTCGGGACTGTTAGATACAATCACTCATTAGCATTATCAGTGGACTCATAGATCACCCACTAGATAGGACAGATCTCAAATATAGTCAATTTGTATCAAGTACCAACAGATTCAGATATCACCCATTAGATAGGACTGATCTTAGATATAGTTAATCAGTTTTAGTAACCTGAGATATCAATATCAGAAGATTCAGTTATTCAGCATCCCAATATTAGTAAACTTAGATATCTGTAAATCAATGTTTGGGACTAAGTACTCAGTGTCACTACAATTTTAGTTATAGTTTATGCATTCATGCATGTATCCTCATTCAACATACTCAGATAATTTAGTTAGTATATTTCATACATATGAGCCCTTGTATTCAGCCTTACCCTATCTAGCATACCAGTACATCCTCATGTACTGATGTATAATTTTCTCTTGCGCTATGGTGTCTTATACCATAGGTTCAGAAGCATGAGATCTCGAGCACCTTTGGCAGTTTAGACTCAACTAGCAGTAGTAGACTTAGCAGTGAGTCCTCATCATTTGAGGATGGTTCTATTATTTTATTATATTATTTTAGACTCAGTATTGTTTAGTAGATGGATTTAGTTGGGGGATTGTCCCATCAAATCCATAGTTCAGGCAGTTTAGAGGCTTTTAGACTAGTTGTTCAGACAGTTGTTTTAGATTTGATATTGTTATACTTTATTCAGTTTTATTTTAGTATTGAACCTTATGGAAAGTTTCCACCAGTTTTTTGCATTTTTAATATATTATATAGTGCTTTACTACAGGTATCAGTTAAGGGTTAGCTTGTGATCCTTCGGGGTTATGAGCATCGTG
This sequence comes from Capsicum annuum, assembly GCF_002878395.1. Lineage (NCBI taxonomy): Eukaryota > Viridiplantae > Streptophyta > Magnoliopsida > Solanales > Solanaceae > Capsicum > Capsicum annuum. The sequence goes on along the minus strand of NC_061122.1, from coordinate 124,462,358 downwards.
TAGAATCTGGGGTACTAGAGTCAGGGTGTTACAAACTTAGTATCAAAGCATAAGGTTAAATAGTTTCCTAGGAAGTTTGAAAGCCAAATCTAGTAGAGTCTTATACATGGGTGTGTTATGAGCCACAATTCTGTACAGGAGGCTATAAGATGTTTTAGGAACCGTTTCCCCTCTTTCAGTGTTCTTATCGTACGAGTGAGCATGACCTCGATCTAATTCTTAGATAGGGTCATAGGGTGGTGATCGTTCTTAGCATAGTCGGAAGTTTTTAGTCCCAGCTCCATCCTCAGCTAGTGTGCCCGCACCAAAATTTAGGAATACTAGTCATGATGGGGCGCCAGGCTCCAAAGCCTAGGGTAATGTGAGAAGTGATCATATCTATCCACTTTGTGAAGAGTGTGGCAAGAATCACCTAATTATGTGTAGAGCAAACAACGAGGTATGTTTTGGATGTGGTAAGCCAGGACATAGGTTGTATGAGTGTAGAGTATTGTCTTAGAGGGATAAAGATTTGCGTCAGCAGGGCAAGACTACCAGTACAAGTATTAGTCAACGTCAGAACAGATTTTATGCACTCTAGACTCATTATAATCCAAAAGGTTCCCCTAATATAGATTTGGGTATGTTATAAGTCCTTTATCTTCATGATATGCCTTGTTAGATCCTTTGCTCCCATTTGAGCTTAAGTTTTTAGCATGAGTTAGTTAGTAAAGCCAGCAAGTTAGTTTAGCAGTCAGGCAATCAGATTCGTATAGTTTGTTTCACATCTTCCCATCTAGTCATGCTATCAGAAATCTCAAAAAGATAACTATTCCAAGATAGAAAGTCCTAGTAGTTGTGAGTTAAGTTTAGTTTATGAGTAATGTATTATTTTCAGGCTCCTAAGGTTTAGTTATGATCCAATCCGTGGGTGCCTTGTTCATCGCCTCAGTTTTTCCAATATCTCAGTAATTAAGCATTCTTAAGGGGACATAATGTCCCAAGGGGGAGATACCCTAGAATTCCCAGATGTTTTCATGTCCATAAATCCATTCAGTTTCATGCTCAGATTCCTCTTACAAACTTAGTATCAGTTATTATTACATATTTAGTCATGCTTTCATGACAATCAACTCAGTCGGATATCCATGCAGCCGATATGCATGTTCAGAATAACATTTCAGTATATCAGTGGTTCCAGTCATATAGTCATATTTCAGATGTTTATGTCCAGTAAGTAAGTTCAGCCTGCTAGTATTTTCAGCTTTATCAGTCCTATTTGAGGACGAATGTTCCCAATGGGGAGATATTTTAAGACCCCGCAAATTTTCCTAGTCCTTAAAACTCTTTAAAGAATGTCAAGAGAAGCTCCAAAACTTAGAAAATTTAGGCTAAGTATTAAGACTTAGTCGATTTTAGTATTTGAAAGTTAGCGTTCTTATTTTGTGACCTTTACCTCCATAAAGGTCTGATATTTAAGTTAATCCATGCTCAAGAATGTCAATAGGGGTTCCCATATGAGTTTCGGATTTTTGGTACCTCATTTACACCAAGTTCTAGTGCAAAAAATAGTGGACCAACACTATCTTGGCGCACCGCATCGCCTATCGCGTTGGCCAATATTTTTCCAGGACTACCAGTCAATAGTACTGGGGCTCAACATGATTATGGTGTGACATGTTGCGTATTTCATCGATGCCATCGATGTGCTGCGTCGACCAATGCATCAGTACCCAGTTATTAATCATTAAAACAGCTGCGACCCTAGGGCTTTTCAATCTTTTTCCCATTCTTATATAACCCTATAACACGATATTCAGCCATTGTTTATCCACATATACTAGTTTTTTCTCAAATTTAATCAAGAACACGCTTAGAGTTTTCAATTGAAGATCCAAATTCAAGAAGTTCCACAGTTAATCTTCTTAGAATCAAGAAATAAGATAGGTTAGATGTTGATTCATGGGTCCCTTCAACCCATGAAGTTCAAAAATCCTTTCTAAATTCAAAGATTATATTTTTATGAGCCTTTATGATTTATGTGAATTGAAATTCATGTTCATGTTGTTGTTGGGGATTGACTCACATTTTAGATTATGAGTTTCAAGATTTGAACTTAGTATGTGATGAATTGGATAATGTTCATGATAAACCCTTCAAGTTGCAAGTTTATTGATATATCCATGATACTGAGATGTGGTAATTGTTGTATAACCAAAGCATGCTTCCTATATGTTCGATTAAATGCCGTAGTGCCACTATAGCATGTAAACATATAGTCCCCATATATGTACAATATAATGCATGCTAAGTGTTTGTTGAAAGGCTTTAGTGAATGAATTATGAGACATTTGTATGTATTCCTATCCATGCATAAATTTATGACTTTCAAGTGTTGGAAGAGATACCTCATTGATTGTATTGTGAATGATAAAATATTGTCAAATTATTCAAGACTTGCCATATTTTATTCTTATTTATGCTATTGAGTCTTGGGGGTATTTAATACCCGACAATTTAGCTGCTACCTAGAGCCAGTGTCATTTTCAAGATAATCTCTGTCGTGCCACAATCAGTAGAACTCAATCAATTACAAAACTTAGAAAAACTAAGTAACTCAGTTTAGTTCAGTTAAGCTGTACGATCAGTAACAGCTCAGTCAAGCCTAGTATGAAGTAGAAAAGTATAGTGTCATTCAGTTGGGAGTAGGATTTTGTACCAAGCCAACCTAAGAATGAAGGCTCACCCGCTAGATCGGACTGAGATGCCTAGAAGCAATCCCTAAGATCTAGAACTACGTAGCCAGCGTAGGCATGAGATTTCACCTGTTAGACAGGAATGACATACTTCGGGATCACTCGCTAAATTAGGAATGACCCCATAGTACTTGTTTTTACCCGTGGCATGATACTAACACCCTTTTAGCTGGGGTTACAGGTTGGACCCCACTTGTTCAGATTTGGGGCATGTCAGTTAGATGACTACCTCCTACAGTCTCAGTTTTAGAAATAGTCTCAGTAAAGAACTCAGCTCAGTAGCTCAGATTCAGAACTATTAGATACAGTCACTCATTAGCATTATCAGTGGATTCATAGATCACCCACTAGATAGGACTGATCTCAAATACAGTCAATTAGTATCAAGTACCAATAGATTCAGAGATCACCTATTAGATAGGACTGATCTCAGATACAGTTAATCTATTTCAGTAACCTCAGATATCAATATTAGTAGATTAAATTATTTAGTATCCCAGCATTAGTAAACTCAGATGTCAGAAAATCAGTAATCGAGACTAGTAGTCAGTGTCACTATGATTTCAGTTATAGTTTATGCATTCAGGCATGTATTGTTATTCAACATACTTAGATTATTTAGTCAGTATAGTTCATGCATATGAGCCCTTGTATTAAATCTTACCCCATCTAGCATGCCCGTATATTCTCACGTACTGACGTATACTTTTTTCTTACGCTATGGTACCTCATACCATAGGTTCAAAAGAACGAGATCTCAAGTACCTTTAGCAGTTCAGTCTCAGTCAGCAACAATAAACTTAGCAGTGAGTCCTCATTATTCGAGGATGGTTCTATTTTTTCATTATATTAAATTAGATTCAGTATTCTTCAGTAAATGGAGTTACTTAGGTGATTGTCCCATCAACTCCATAGTTCAGATAGTTTAGATTCTTTAAGACTAGTTATTTAGACAGTTGTTTTAGTTTTGATATTATTAAACTTTATTCAATTTTATTTTAGTATTGAACCTTATGGCAAGTTTTCGCCAGGTTTCTGCATTTTTCCGTATATTATGCAGTGCTCAGTTATAGGTATCATTTAAGGGTTAGCTTATGTTCATTTGGTATTATGAGCACCGTGTACCATCCAGGGTACTAGACTCAGGGTGTTACATAATAGTTCTCACATTAGGCATCCTGTGAGTCCATCTTTTCAACCTCAGAATCAGAATAGTCGACCAGTTCTGGCATCTTTTTTGTAATACCCCAAGAAATCTAACCAATAGTGCCACCAGGAATCAAGCTCATAAGAAATAAATTGTAGTACTTGGGTCCTTTTCTTATCAAGGGTGATGTGTATTAAGGCCTTAAATATGTCCTAGCAATTAGGTGAATCAAAACATCCCTTACAGATTGAATTCTTGAGAAGGATTTTGTCATAGTCAACTTCAAATGAGCATATCTATTGTTACACTAAGAAATTTTGACCTCATATCCCTCCAACAAATATATAATTGAATTATCTTTCTGACGGTACCAATTTCACCCAAATCTGGTATCGGAGCAAAAAGTTATCCCTATTTTACTCCAGCATGGCAACCTAGAAATTGTGTGACGACATTTTGTGATGACTTGTCATAAGTCTGATGGATTGTCACAAAATATCATCACCTTAAGCAGAAAGTCACAATTTCAACATTTTGTGATGACATTTTGTGACGACTTGTCACAAAATATCGTCACCCTTAAGCAGAAAGTCATAAATTCCACCCTTTTGTGATGACATTTCAAGACGACTTGTCACAAGTCAGATGACTTGTCACAAATGTCATTGGTTATTTTTTTTAGTAATTAATGGATGTTTATTCAAAGGTATTTTGTTCTTTTCCCATCTTTTGGAGGCCCATATATATATATGAGAATCACCATCCAAACCCTAATTTCTTCATTTTCTCTTCCAATTCTCTTAATAAAATATATCTAGGGTTTCATTCAAGAACATTAATCTTCCAAAAATCATCGATAAATCTTCAAAATTTCTCCAAGAACCAAGTTCATCATAGTGTGGGCTTCGAGAATCATTTATTACAAGTGGGGATAGAGTCTCAAGCACTAGAATTCATCCAATTTCAAAGATTAAGGAATGTGAGGTTTTGAACAAGAGCAATCCTTTTGTTCTTGTGCCCAAATCTTTGATTTCTATTATGGATTTATATGATTTTGCAAGTGGGTTTATACCCAAATTAGTTCATTATGAGACTATGAGAATATAAATTGTTCAAGCTTTGTTATACATGATTATTTTACTATTCCCAAGTTATGACTTGATATTTCATATTGTGAATTTCATATTTCTACCATGAGTTAATATTTAAAGTGCTTTCAAGATATGTGTCAAGCTTTAAGCTTCCTTATGAAAAATTGGATTACTGAGTATATTGATTCATAAGTTAGAGTTGTTATAATGAGTCTCGATATTTCCTCAAAGTCATTGATGTTTCCATGATTTAATGAATTGATATATTTTGATATTGAGAAAGATTGATTTGATTTGAGTCAAGTTAGGAATCCACAAATTGATTATGATTTGATAAATGAGAAAGAGATTTGATTTGATCTTCATGATAGACCCTTGTGATGTTTATGGTAGATTTCCTAATCCATTCTAAGCTAGTGTCTAGGAGTAGTATTTAGCACCGAGCGGGAAATATGGTATTTCCTCCAAAACTATGTGCCACAGTAGGATTGGTATTGATATTTATGGGCCAGAGGCCGAGTATCAGATTGTGATCACTAAATTGATGTTGTACTCCCTGGCAAGAGTACGATGCTCCCGAAAATATAGAGTTCTCTCCTTAGGAGGGAAAAATGTTGGACTCCATATAGCTCACATGGTTTATGTCGATTATAAGAACCTCCCATGTCCATAAGAGTTGAGTTTCTAGATTTACTGAGTCACCTTGAGTCTTGAGGTAAATAGTTGAGTTGTTTATGATGATTATGAGGTTTTTATCATATAATTTATTTACTATGAGATCATAAAAAGTATGCTTCAATCTAACTCAAGCCAAGTGAGCCATCATTGTACATATGCATATTTTCATGAAATTGATGATGATATTTACATTGTTGTATGCACCCCCACATACTGAGTACATTCCAAAGTGCTAACCCACATATTTTTCCTATGGGCTATATTTTCTCATAATATAGGTTCAGGTACTCAGCCACAACCACGTTAGAGATATTTGGGTGCCTCACTACATTTTCTCAGTGGTGAGTCCTTATAGTTCGAGGACCATGTCTATATTTTTGTGATATCATTTTGTTATTATGGCATTCACTACAGTTGAGTGAGTTAGGGGTTTGTCCCAAAGGCTGCTTGATTTTGATGTATAGAGGCTTTGTCAGACTAGAGGGATGGTATGTACAGACATTCAATAAATATTTTTGTTGTACAGTTTATTATTCTCTAGTATCTCTCTTGAACCCGATATACATCTCTTTATTATGCATGACTATTGTTAAATTGAGTTCCTTGAGGTAGTTTCTGGCTTCAAGGGTTAGCTTGGGGCTACGTGTAGCCCTAAGAACCGTGCGACGTTTTGGGATGAAAATTTTGGGGCATTACAAAGTTTGGTATCAGATCCTAAGGTTTAAGGAGTCCTAGGTCCTAGGGAGTCTGACAAGACACGTTATGTAGAGTCTTGATCATTGGTGTGTAGCGTGCCGCATCTATAAGTAAGAGGCTATGGGATGTTTTAGGAAAAGTCATTTCTTTCTTTCTAAAGTTTATCATGCCTACAACTGTCTCATTATTTGTGATTAAATTATGCTCTCTTATAACAGAAAATTCCTCCTCATCGAGCTTATTGAAATAACGAGCAACCTCAACCTGTTGATCCCTTGAATAAGCATGTGTCTCATGCAGAATTCTAGGCAGCTTTTTAGGCACTAGCCCAGGCAGTTACCGCCAATGCTCAAGTTAACACCCAGGCGAATGTTCCACCTCAACAAGAGAATAATTCTACTACAGCTCAAGTTCTTGACTTTATGCGGATGAATCCAACTGAGTTTTATGGGTGGAAGGTAGGTGAAGACCCATAGATGTACTTGGATGAAGTGATAAAGATCACTCATATTATACACATGACTGAGGATGAGAGTGTTAAATTAGCTTCCTATCGAATGAAAAATATTGTATATGATTAGGTGGAGATATGGAGGAAGAGTAGAGGGGAGGATGCGATTCTCATTCGGTCATGGATTCTGGGCATGGACTATTTATCCCACTCTCAGTCGGTCATGGATTATTTTTCCAAGACCGTTACCTTATCCATGCCCAACATACCCTCAGTCGTATGGTAGAGAGTGGTTAGCTGCGAGCTAAAGGAGATTGTTTCTTATATTTGATCTAGTACACTTATATCGATAGGCTGCAAGTCTTATCTTTCTTATGTATGTGATACTTATGTAGAGAGTCATCGCTTGACACTATTTCTATTGTTTGTAAGTTTCCTGATGTGTTTCCTACTGACTTTTCTGGTATTCCACCTTATTGTAAGATTGAGTTTAATATTGATAGCGGGCTTGGCACCTGACCTATTTCTATGGCACCTTACCGTATGGCTCTTACTGAGTTGAAGAAGCTGAATTCTTAGCTTTAGGAATTTTTTTGTAAGGGTTTCATTAGACCTAGTGTATCTCTGTGGGGAGTTCCTATATTGTTTGTGAGGATGAAAGATGGCTCCATGCATATGTGTATCGATTATAGGCAGCTTAATTTGGTAACAGTCAAAAAATGTTATCCTATGCCTCACATCAATGATTTATTCGATCAACTTCAGGGTGCATCCATGCTTTCTAAGATTAATTTTGAGGTATAGTTATCATCAGTGGAGGATTCAGGATGATGATATCCCAAAGATAGCTTTGGACCCATTATAGTCATTTTGAGTTAATGGTGATATCTTTCGAGTTGACTGATGCCCTAGTCAAGTTCATGGACTGGGTGAACCATGTGTTTAGAACCTACCTAGACTCCTTCATCATTGTGTTTATTGATTATATTTTTGTGTATTTTAGAAATAGTGAGGAGTGCGTGCAACACTTGAGGATTGTACTTCAGAATTTGTGAGATCATATGCTTTTTGCCAAGTTCTCTAAGTGGTAATTTTGGATTGAGTTAATTTCGTTCCTTGGTCATGTGATATCTAAATCTACTATTATGGTAGACCCAACTAAGATTTTGGTAATTCATGATTGGGATAGGACAACATCTGTGACTGATATTTACATTTTTATTAGCCTTACTGGTTATTGCAGGAACTTTGTTGAGAGCTTTGCTATAATTTTTTCCCCAATGTTTAGGTTGGCTAGGAAGGAAGTTCTATTTTAATGGTTCGAGGAGTATGAGTTTAGCTTTGGAAAGGTGAAGGATTGTCTTACTTTAGCCCAGTGTTAGATCTTCTAGTTGAGGGTGAGGGATTCACTATATTCTTATATGATTCGAGTATTGGTCTTGGTTATGTTTTTATGCAGTAGGGTCGAGTTATTGCTTATGCTTCTAGATAGCTTAGAGTGCACGATCGTAACTACCGTACTTATAAATCAAAGTTGGCGGTGGTAGTTTTTGTGCTCAAGAGTTAGAGGCATTATATTCATGGTGTGCATTATGAGATTTTCACCGATCACCACAGCCTTTAACATTTTATAACCCAGCAAGAGCCTAATACTTGCTAGCATAGATGGATGGAGTTTTTAAAGGACTATGACATTTCCATCTTTTAACATCCGAGTATGGAAAAGGTGGCAGCTATTTCCTTGAGTCTCAAGGCAGTGAGCATGGGTAGCTTGGCATGAATATCAGTTTCTATGAGACCCATGATGGGATATTCAGTTCTTAGCTAATTTGATGGTTTTCCATGATATTTTGGATCAAGAGAAGATTTCGGCTTGTGTGGAGGTGAGATCCTTCTTATTTGAGCAAATTCTTAATTGCCAGTACAAGGATAGCAAGCTATGCTTCCTCCATAACCAGGTAATGAGGGGTGATCTGGAAGGCACGCCATAGACTCTGAGGGTATTTTGAGATTTCAAGGTCATATTTGTGTTCCCCTACTTGATGATTTTGTTCAGTCTATTCTTAATGAGGCTCATAGATCTAGATATTATATTCATCCCGATACACTAAAGATTTATACATATTTGAGGAAGTATTATAGGTCGGTCAGTATGAAGAAAGATATAACAAACTTTTTGGATTGTTTCTAATGTTGTCATAAGTGAAGGTCGTGTATCAGTGTCTATGAGGTTTGACTTAAAGGTTGCCCATTCCTAAGTTGAAATGGGAACAGATTACTATAGACTTCATTAGTATCTTGACTTATAATTCCCATGGTCTTGGTGGTATTTAGGATATTATGGATCATTTGACCAAGTCGGTACATTTCATTCCTATTCAGATGACCTTCAGTGTTGAGAGATTGGCCCATATTGATTTTTGGGAGATAGTTTGTTAGCATGGAGTACCCATTTCTATCATATCAGAACGTGGTTCTATATTTACTTCTCAATTTTAAAGAGCCTTCCAAGAGGAGTTGGGTACTCTAGTGGAATTGACTATAGCTTTTCATTCGTAGACAAATGGTCAGTTCGAGCAGACCATTCAGGTGCTCGAGGATATGCTCTGAGGTTGTGTGATGGAGTTTAGAAGACAGTGGGATCAACACTTAGCATTGGTAGAGTTCGCCTACAGCAACAACTAATATTTGAGTATTAAGATGATGCATTATGAGGCTTTGTATGAGAGAAGATGTAATTCTCTAACTAGATGGTTTGAGACCTCAAAGGTGAGACCTCGAGGTATGAATTTGCTTCAGGACTCATTAGATAGAGTCAGGGTGATTTTGGATAGGCTCTGAGTAGCCTAGAGTAGGCAGAAGGCCTATGCTAATCGTAGGATCCTTGCCTTGATCTTCAAAGATAGTAATCATGTGTTTCTTTATGTTTTGCCCATGAGGGGTGTGATGAGATTCGAGAGAAAGGATAATCTTAATGCTAGATATATTGGTACTTTTGATATTCTCCACGCAGTTGGTGATGTGGTCTCTCAGTTAGCCTTGCCTCTTGATTTTAGTGTTGTTCTTCCAATTTTTCATGTCTGTATGTTGCAGAATTATATTTCAGACTCCTCTCATATTCTTAGATGAGACTCTATCCAGTTAGATAAGAGTTGACCTTTGTGGAGGAACCCATGCTTATTTTTACTTGTGAAGTAAGGCAGTTGCATACTAGAGAGATTTATATAGTTAAGATTAAGTGTAAGCATCGTCCAATGAAGGAGGCAACTTAGGAGATCAAGGGTGATACGTGAGCACAGTATTCTCATTTGTTTGATACTTTGGTTATTTTCTTCATATTTAACTTTCAGGGTCGAAAGTTCCTTAGTAGTGGATGTTGTAATGATCCTTTAGGTCATTTATTGTGATTCCACTTATTTTCTCTATTAAAGCTTTCTCATAGCTGCCCCAAGTCATTTATGACTTGCTGGAACTGATAGTACGATTACTGGGAAGTTTTTTTAGTTATTTGAACCATTTCTCTGTTAGAAGTCTTCTTTGGTTCGAAATAGACATCAAGCAAAAACTTTAGTAAGATGATATTAGATGCAAATTCTTACTGCGCCAGTAGTTCCAAAATATTTATGTTAGGTTGGGTAGACCTTTGGCTCGAGTCCCGCTACATCCAAACTCATTTTGAATTGTTGGTCGAAAAGTTAAAAAATTTGAAATTTGGGTATGGGGCCCACATTTTGTCAAAACAACCTCAGAAGGAAAATCCTACTTTGTCAACTCTTCCAAAATGACAAAATCAATGTGGTTGTATATCTTGTTTACTCATATTGGACTCTGGGTGCATCCTGAGGTATTAGCCAAATATTGGAAGTAAATTCCAAGTTTCAGTTGTCATTGAGTGTAGTAAAGTACCGCGATCATGTAGGCTTCATAGTGATCACGAAGCCGCAATTGTGGCACACGTGTGTGCATGATCGCTCCATTTCAGGGTCTGGGAAGGGTCCTTTAAATGCACTTCTTGGCCAAGAATTGGCCATTTCTCTATTTTTTTAGACCATAAAACCCGTTAGAGTGTGTAGTCCTTAAATTGAGTCTTGGATGTTGATTGGGAGCTTGAATTACTTAAATATTTGTTATTATCACCGAATCTAAGGTATGAATTCTTCATTATTAATGTTTAATTTTTTATTATTTGACCCAAAACCCCAAAATATCTTGAGGCTTGATTTTTAGCCCAAATATAATTAATCGGCATCAATTTCTTAAGGGTTATAACTCCCTAATAGTGTTTGAAAAGTTTGTTGGTCACAGAAACTCATTTTCCATATATGGCACCCACTTGGGGATTTTTGGTGTCTTTTTGGACCCGGGCACATTGGTGTGATATGGCTATTTATATACTCATAATAATGCATAGATTATATTTTTGATAGCTTGGAGCATTGAAGAAGATTTGAGGAAAGAAAAAGCAAAGGTTGTTGGTTCGTGAGCTATATTAGGATTTGAGGTAGGTTAGGCTTACTTATTATTAGGTTGAGCTTTATTATAATATTACTTTGATATCTTTATAATATTGGATGAGGTTTTAGGTGTTGAAATGGTTGATGGTACTTTTGAAGTTAGTTGTGCCACATAGGCTATTGAACCCATAAAATGTGATGCTTGACTTATAACCTAGAACCTTGGTTAGTTGGACTTTTATCTCATGTATATCATGAGAATGATCTAGTTTCTCTAGTTAGATGGGAGTTACCACGTTAAATCGTCTTAAGTGTAAGTTGACCAAGATATGAATAGTTGTGAAATTGGCCTTAGATGCTTGGGATGACTTAATTGTAATATATGAGGAAGAATTTTCCTATAGAACTAGTGTGGATTGATAAACCTTTAATACATGATTTAGATGACTTAGTCTAGTTTCGAGTAGAAGTTAGACTTGAAGATATAATTTGGGATATTAGAAACAGAACTTGACCTGCCTTAAGCTTGAACTATGTAGCTTCATTAGTGACATAGATACTTGCTAAGAACCTAGAATATGCTTTTGGTAATATGGTGCATAAATCCGTTAAAGGGTTTATTCATGATGTTGATTTTTGAAATACTGTGCATACTTTATTGTTATCTTATTGTCATTTCATGGATTGTAATGGAAAGTCTTGTAAATTGATCCTATAACTATACTATTACTTAACCTATTGTCTAGTTTACTATGTGAGCCCTGGATCAAGTATTTACTCATGTTATGTTCAAGCCTAGTGACTAAAATTATGTTTGTGTCGAAGAATCATTTTTTTGCTAGTATTATGAATCAAGCCTAACTAGAGAGATTTTAGAAAACATAACCATGGCTTCTAATTGACCATGTTCATAATCATGTAAAGCCTGATAATGCATTGATTGTTCATACCATATAGATATGCATGTTCATGCACTTACTATTTGAATGTATTGAAAATAAATGGTGAGGTACCATATTAGGTCTTTCTTTATTTCTCTTACACTTTATTATTTGTGGGGTTTGTACTTGTTATTGATTTGGTTACATATATCTATTGATTTCATGATAAATATTGTTGATATGATGATGCGCCATGAGTCCAGAGATATATTGATGTTATGATAATGCTCGGTGTATCCGAATGATATATTCATCATATTATGATGCTTGGTACATCCAGAGGATATATTGATATTATGATGATGCCTAGTATATCCGGAGGGTTTATTGATGATAGGATAATGCCTGGTAAGTCCGAAGAATATATAGATGATATGATGATGCCTAGTAAGTCTGGAGGACATATTAATGTTATGATGATGCCCAGTACATCTGGAGGATACAATGATGATATTATAATGCCTTGTAACTCTGAAGGACAACTTGATGATATGATGATGTCTGTTAATTTTGAAGAATATATATTGATGTTATGTATGGTAAACATGTGTATATATGATTATGTGTGATATGCTTTTATATGATAACATTCATATGTACTTTGAAGACTTGATGTTATTCTTAGGATGTAAGTTATAATCCATCAGTACTAATCACTTGTTAAGCGGTGTAGTCCTTTCTAGTGACGAATAGTAAGTAGAAGTATAATATGGCGAATAAAGAGTTAAAACTAATTAGTAAGTGGAATCTTGTGTAGAAATAAGAATTCACCTACTGGTATATATGTCTTGAATAAAAGGATTAACTAAGGGCTATTTCCTATTAAAATGAGTTATTTTGTATCTAGTTATCTCTTGAGTAGTTGTACTACTTGATGCCTAGAAGTATAGAATATTAGTTGGTGAACCTTTCTATGTTGAAATGTGGTCATTAGCAATTTCGGTTGTCGAATGGCTAATGACGATAATAGTTCAACATTTTTTATGATTGGTGATATTAATGCCTAGGGTATAATGTTGTTTGATTGTTAAATGAGGATTTGTAGAATTATGATGCTAGGCAGTATTAGGTGTTGGTTGAAAGATATCTGTATTTGAAGATGTGTAACCTTTTTATGACTAGGACTCCTATGATAACTAGAAATAAGCTTTGGTCAAATGGCGTCTATGGTTTAGTAGTGCATCATGACTATATGTGGATGTTGACTATTTAGTGAATAATAGTTAGTGCTATCTCGTAAATAAGGATTAATTAAAAAATTGGCTAGGTTATAATTGGGGTTCTATGATGCCTAGTGAATTAATAGTCTAATGATGATATAATAATGAGTAGATAGAGTTTATTAATGTAAACCATGGATAATTACAAGTTGACTAAATGATTAAATTATGAGTACTAGTAAACCATGGATAATTACAAGTTGACTATCTATCTATATACGTTGGTGATTTGATCTTTGATGTACTCTCCGGTGGTATGGGGCGCCGTAATGTGTTTTGTACTTTATGTTATTTTGGGTGTACTCCCCGGTGGTATGGGACTCCGTGGTGAGTTCTTTTACTTTATGTTCTAATGTATGTGTGTGCGTTGAACTTAGCACTTATGGGGGTTGTAATTATACAAGTGTCACTTTACATTTCTGGATGGATTATCCATTCAATGTGATGGTATTGGTATGTATTATTATGAGATGTCATATTATTGTTCTTGTTGATTACTTATTTTGTACAGTGATGATTAAGAGGATTCAGGTTTGATTCTGTACCTTGACTTAGATATATTGTGTTACTTTATATCATGTTAATATCATAATCTAGCTAAGTCGGTCGATCATGCCTAATGAGTATCCGTTGTTTTGGTAATGATACTACACATTTGTTCCCTTTTGGTGTAGACTCGAGTAATAGTTTCCGCTGCTGAGTTGAGATCATGCAGTGTTGATCTTTCGGAGACAGGGTGAGTTCTTGGAGTTTTGAGTAATTCATTTCCCTGCTATCTTTACTCAGTCATTTGTATTCAAGATTAATGTATATACTATTTAGACTTTGGGTTGTAATTACTATTATCATACTTAGGTTCTGTTGTACTAATATTACTAGGTCGTGGGGTTGGCATTCATATTTTGACTGTCCTATTTTGTAGAACATTGTTGATTACATTGTGTTCGTGTATGTTTGCCCTTGTTGGATGTTTCTATTGTAGTAACCCATTGCCTTAGCTCAGGGTTACGATGTTGGTTACCGACTTTTGGGTTTAGTAGGTGCCTTGCCGACTCGTGAATTAGGTCGTGACAAAAACTTCACCTTCTTTTAAGTCAACCTAGTCAATGGGGAAACAATAGAAGAAAGGATCTCTAAAAACCTACTATAATACCCCGCTAAGCCCATGAAGCTCCGAATATCATTTGGAGTCGTGGGTCAAGTCCATTTCTTAAACACCATAAATTTCTTTGGATCCTCCATGATCCGTTCACTAGAAACAACATGACCCAAAAAAGTAACAACATTCAACAAAAGCTCACAATTCAAAAACTTAACATACAAATGCTGATTCTTAAGGGTCTGCAAAACTATACGAAGGTTATCAACATGAGCTTCCTCGATCTTAGAATAAACCAGGATTTCATCTATAAACACAATGGTGAATAAGTCAAAAATAGAAGGAAAACCCATTTCATAATATCCATGAATGCCGCCGGTGTATTAGTCAAATAAAAGGACATCACCAAAACTTAATATGGCCATACCGAGTTCAAAAATCAGTCTTAGGGATATCCACCTCCCTAATCTTCAACTGATGATAACCCGATCGAAGGTCAATCTTTGAAAAGTAATTTGCACCATGTAGATGTTTAAACAAGTCATCAATCCTAGGAAAAGGATACTTATTCTTCAATGTCACCTTATTCAACTGGTGGTAAACTATACACCGCCGAAGGGACCCATCCTTTTTACACACAAAGAGTACCGACACGCCCAATGGGGAAACACTAGGACGAATAAAACCCTTATCAATATCTTTAAATTGCTTTTTAAGTTCTTTTAACGCAGCCATAGCTATTCTATAAAGAGGGTAGAGATAGGACAGCTATCTGGTAAAAGATCAATTCTAAAGTCTATTTCCCGATTTGAAGGAACACTGATAAGATCATCAGGAAACACTTCGGGAAACACACAAACCATAAGGATATATTTCAAAGAAGGACCCTAAATCTTAGAATCCTTAACGTGAACTGGATAATATAGAAACCCCTTGGAAATTAATTTCTTGGCTATTAAATAAGAAATGAACCTTCTCTTAGTCACTTGGAAACAACATTCTACTCAATCAATGGTTTATTTGGTAATTAGAAATGACACTTCGGGTTCTACCATCAAGAGTTGCATAGAAAAAGTGGTGGAGCCAATCCATCCCCAAGATAACATAAAAATCTAACTCCTCCAACTCAATAAAATCTACCAAGGTCTCTCTACCACATATAAATACCACATGAGTAAGCTATGAAGAACAAATAAAAAATGAAAGAAAACGAAATAAGAGAAAAATACACAAGAACAGATAAGAAAAAAATTGGACTCAAGAACTAAATTATCAACTAATAGATAAATTATTAGTATTAATTTGTGTTTGAGAATCAAAGATTAAGTGAATAATCAAGAAATGAATTTAGATTGCAAAAACATTGTAAAGAAGTGAGTTGGATGGCTTATCTTGCGTTGGAACATGCTGAAGAGGATTTAGGTCATACCTATCACATATAGGGGGGAAATCCCAATGCATAAGTTACTTATTTAAGGTGATTTTGGCCTTTAAGTGCAGCTCCAAGTCATCCCAAAATGCAGATTTGCCGAACAACTTGAAAATGGGGCCAAAATTGTACCGTTTTGTACTTATAGTCATCCCCCTTTGGCCTCTTCTTTGGCATATTCTTTTGTATCTTCAAAATGTCCTTTGTACCAACACCTCTTCACACCTTTTTATCCTCTCTTTGTTGATCAAACATCACCTTTTGAATAAAATTCAAGATGAATATTTGAATCTTCTGTAAGAACCCAAAAATCTCCAATTCTTCAACCCTTGCTTGGAATGCGATAAAATTGTTGAACCTAAGCTCTTTTCCACCTTCTAATCACATTCAAAGCATAATTTTTTCTCAAATTCTCAACAATATTTTAAGATTTTTAATCCAACATCACTTTTCTTCAAGTTCAAGCTCTTATTAATGGTATCTCACTCAATATAACTCCAATTAAGCTTAAATTTGAAATCTAGACGCCTACAGTTTAGAGAACACAAATCTAACACAAGAAACACAAGAAAAACTCAAAATTTCACCGAAAGCAAAAAACGTGAATAGTCATTTTTTGGGAGTTTTGATTTTTCAAAACAAATAGACCCAACATTGGCTTTGTGGAAGTGAAATCAAGCTTGGCGTTGAGACCAAATGATAGTAGAAGAAAACCACGAAGATGGAAACAATACTAAAACAAAGAATCAAGATAGAAAATGAAATGATAGAGAGATTCAGACAAACTAATAAAGAGAGGACAATTGAAAGGTATATTAAACCTTAAGACCTTCCTATTGGTTACCAATAAACACCAACCTCTTACGAGGACCTCATAGAAATAGACTATTGAGCAACACATATTTCTCAACAATCCATAAGCTCACAACAAGCTTAAAATAAACACTCGTTAGTGTATCTCGAACCATCATTCATCAACTACCTAAAAATAAAAAGGGTCCTACCTATTTATAGGCCAAAGGCCAATTATTACAACTTGGGCCCAAAAGTGACCCTAAATCTTAATTGGGCCAAAAAGTGGCCCAAGGCCTAAATTGCCGCATTCCTATTCTCTTTGATGTCCAAGCTATTATCCAAATGCAATGTTGCTCCTTGATCCCTCAAATGGCATCATTAAATGTAGCTCCTTCCCAAGTTATCCTTCAATTATGTATGTTCTTTCTTAGGATGATCAAGTCGTGGATCCTTAGGTTATGTCCTTGAAGACTAGATCCTAAAAGAGTAGATCTAATTTGGTTTGCATCACCACACAACCCCTATAGACCTTTCATTCCACAGCAGAGTTATCCACAGAGGTAGACATAGAAAAGTGATCAAGAATACTCTCAGGACTAAAATCAAAATAAATAGCTACATAAGGGGTCACATAAAAAGGGTAGACCCGAGATCAAGAGGACAATATACATCAACAGAGAAAAGTTTTAGCATACCAATAATGACATCCAGAGATGCCTGAGAATCCTAATGGGTGGCAAGAATATACAAAATGATTTTGGCTAATGTCGGTACCTAAAAGAGCACCCTTTGGTGCTGGAGTTGATGAAGTAGAGATAGGGAATTTATTAGCCCAATAGAAACATCATTAGAAGGATAGTTCCTCTGAATATTGCATGGCTGGCCTCATCTAAAACACTTATTTATCCCCTCATCACAAAAACCATGGTGTAAGTTATGAAAAAATCTACAAGGAGGATATGATGGAGCTGATTAGGCCCCACTTGCCTGAGATTAGGCACCATGTACCTTAAACCCTCTGTTGCTCTAAAATCAGTGATCACTGGATGACTCAGGATAGGGATACTAGCCATAGAATAAGAACTAGAATTTCCATACTTCTTCTCAGACTACTTCCTTCTATCTCTACCACTATTTTCCTGGCCTCCTCCCTACTTAAAATACTTGGATCTCTTACTTTGCCTTTCTCCTATTTTGGCTTGTTTCTTCTTTCATCTTTAAACTACTGCATATACACCACCAGCATAGACATATCTATGTGTTTATCCAGCAATGCAGCCTTACATTCCAGCACCAAGTCCTGAGGAAATACCAAAGCAAACTTCCTCATCTTATCCATTGTTCTAGACACTAGTTCAGGAGCACAACGAGACAACTAATGATATTTCTGGGCATACTATTTTATAGTCATCCTACCCTATTTTAGATTCATGAACTCATCAAATTTAGCCTCCCTCAACTCCTAAGAAAAAAAATAATCCATGAAGGCACTAGAAAACCTATCCAATAATGCAAACTCCAGATCATTACCCCTTGACTGATCCTACTCCTCTTACCACCGATATGCAAAAAATTCTAGATCCTCAGAGTCAGAAGCATGTATCACTCTAAATATCTTCTTTATCTCATCCACAAAACCTTAAGCATACTCTTCCACCTTAGAGCCAATAATGGTTAAAGGATTCATCCTTTTTATCTAGCCAACTCTAGTGACCTTAAAATATGAAGGAACACAACTAACACGATAAGGTTGATAAAACTGAGAAGTCACCAATTGAGTCAGCAGATGAACAAATTAGTGAAATAAAGCATTATAAAAGTCTTCTTAGGGTGGTGGGGTATGAACTCATCCGCCCAAGGATCCTGAGGAGAAACAATAGGGACTAGTGGATCTCTACGAGGGGTAGTACAATAAGGATCCAGGGCCCTAGACTGAGTTTGTACCCAATAAGCTGGACAAGTTACATCCATATTATCCTCAATGAGATAGAAGAGTTTCCACGATCATTAGATCTTTGGGGAGGCATGATCTAGAATGCGAGCATACAAAGTTAGAAGAAATTTCAAGACTTTATACTCTACACCTCAACATTAGATCATAAGAAAGGGAAATATTCCTAAATGCCTCATAGCCTCCATCTTATAAGTATGTCATTCTACACACCCATAAAAGAGACTCTACTTGACACGAATTTATAAGAACCCAATGACACCAAACCTAGGTTCTCAACAAACTTTGTATTAATATAAACTAGGGCCTATTCGTGATGGGCATATCAAGTCTACTGATGATCCAAGACCACCCCCTTTTACTACCCAAATAGAACATATCACACCTGACAATGGTTTAGCTTTAAACATATAACAAGATAAAAATTAATAAGTTTAAAGACATCTAAGTGTATTAACATTAATACCAAATCCCTAGTAACATCCACATATCCTATATACCAGAAAACAAACTATGTCGGGACATGCCCCCAACCTTGACAATGACAATGACAATGTAACTATAAAGTCTTCAATTCTAATTTATAAAAGAAAAAACTAATGGAATGATCATATCTTATAGAGAATAAAATCTCACCACTTCACTGCAATGACCGACTCTAAGATTACTTATCAATGATTAAAAAAAGTTGAAGTTCCTTCAAACCATGGATTGAATGGGATACAACATCCAGAGATGATTAGTGGGGTAAACACTAGTATGTAACTCAGGAATAAGGGTAAAATAATGTCAATTCAAAGTTGCATTTCAAACTTACTGTACATGTTCACATACATGTATACATATATATATAATAGATTCTGGGATAGGAAATAATATTTATCCTGATAGTAAAATATTATCCTTGAGTATGTACCCCAACCATTATTAAATGGGACCCACAGGCTATATGGGTTTAGCTCCCTCTACTAAAAAAACATAAGTGGGCGTTAGCCGCACAAATTAGAGGTATAAAAAAAGACCAAGGAATGCCCTGACCCTACATAATCATAAATACAAAATATATCATTAGTGTGAACCATGAACACGATCATCTAGACCAACCCTTACGTTAGATAAGTCATTCAAGACCTACACCTTCATGGATTAACTAAATAACCCCCATTAAGCCCAACTAATACAAGTTTCACATAACCCATTCATTAACTAAGTAATTACTTACTAAATCACACCTCATGTGTCATCAAAATATTTAGCTTTCAAGCTCGTTGTTATACCATTACAGTTCTATTAACTCAAAATTAAGTCGTGAGTCACTATTAGGGAAGAAGGTAAATATCCCAAGTGCCCTTAATATAGCATTGAAAAATTATTACCTAGTCTTTACAGGCGACCTTACTACTCGTAGAGTCACCTTATAACTTATGAAGCATCAATAGGCACCCATATTGAAAAATTATTACGTAGTCTATAAAGCATCAATTGGCACCCACACTGGTCTAAATATGAGTCGTACCATACAACTCATACTAAGACATTACAACTTATTAGGTTTAATAACTGTTAAGGCAGAATCAATTAGGCACAACAGTTGTTTGGATATGGATAGGGACAGTATAACTCGTAGTGAGTCTAAATGACTCATATTTTCTCATTCATTATCAAAATAGGAACTTTGTTAAAATACATTAGTTAGCCTAAGATTAGGGTCTGATGACCTATAAAAATACCCTTTGACTTGTAGGGAGAGTCATAATCTAAGCAGTAAGCCCATAAGTTAAGAAAATTTTAAGGGACAAAAAATTTGTGGTGTTATAGAGAAATAGTTAATTTAAGGCATAGGGTACCCAATCTTAAGCCAGTTGAACTCAGTCAGTATCATCTTATACCCCTTATTAGTTCAATGGCCAGGTGCATCATGGGGTATGTTATGAGGAGAGGAATAAGTGCTTTAAGTGCAGTCAGCTTGGCTACATACAGTAGGATTTTCCTTCAAAGATCAATTCTAGATCTAATAAGGTCCCTGTTGCTACTTCTTTAGCTCCTGCACCAAAGGGTGCTGCTTCTAGTACTAGTTTTAGCTGAAATCATTTTATGCTGTTAGCACCCATCAGGAATCTAAAGATTCTCTTGATATTATTATTGGTATGTTACAACTCTTTCTCATAATGTGTATTAATTGTTTAACTTGAGCTTTAATCTTTCTTCTGTGACCCCTTATGTGGCTATTCATTTTAATTTCAATCCTAAGTATATTTCTTATCATATTTCTATGTCTACCCCAGTGAGTGACTCCTTAGTTGCTAGAAACATTTATATAGTCTTTATGTTATCTATATATGGTAGAGAGACCTTGGTAGATTTGACAGAGTTTGATATGCTAGATTTTCATGTTATATTAGGGATGTATTGGCTCCATTCGTGCTTGCCTCTCAAGATTGTTGGGCCCATAAAGAAAGTTTAAAATTTCCTAATGAGCCAGTTATAGAATGGGAAGGGAGTTCCCTAGTGCCTAAGAGAAGATTTATTTCTTCTGTTAGAGCCAGAAATTTTATTTCCAAGGGGTGTTTATTTCATCTAGTTTGGGTTAAGGATTCTAATTTATAATGTACTTTTTTATAGTGTGTCCACGTGGTTGGTAAGTTTCTCAAAGTATTTCCTAATAATCATCTTGGTATTGCTCTCGATACGGAAATTGATTTTAGGATTGACTTTATTCTAGATACTGGTCCTATGTCTTTTCCTCCTAACAGAATGGCTCCAACTGAGTTGAAAGAAATTAAGAAGCATTGAAAGATCTTCTAGACCAAGGTTTTATTCGCCCCAGTTTTTCACCGTGGAGTACTTCAATTATTTTTGTATGTAAGAAGGATAAGTCGTAGACATGACCCAAACCAGGGCCTAGTTATATCGGTCATCTAAAGTCCAACCAGGACCAGAGATGAAGCACCCTGGTTTATGGACCTTAGAAAATTTCCTAGAATTCATCTTTGGACCTAATATGACTTATGGGTATAAGCTATATGTTGGGGTATGAATGGTATGGTCCAGTCATATGCTGACCAGTATTGGTTGGTGAAATAGATTTTGGTCACGAGATGGGTACGACTTGGTGGTATGAGTCATATAATTGGATACAGATTGTTTGGTTGCTTCACTTAACCTTAGACTTGGTAACTTAAGTTGGATCTGAGTATGAGTGTCTAACCGGGAGCCTTACGCTAAGGTAGGAGTTGTACCCAAGGACTCATACGGTGGTCAGTGTTCAAACCTCCTAGATTCTATTTATGGGTAACTGTCGTACACTTGAATATAACATTGGTTATGGTGTGTCATGACTTGGATAGTGTTTTCTCCATGGGGGAAAGTCTTGATTATGAGTGGTGGGTACCACTTATATAGGGAGGATACGACTCGTAAAGGTCAATCGTATCCCTATAACGAGAATTTTTTGCAATTTATGTAGGGGGATTTTGGACATTTCCTTACTCACCATGATAAGGCCCCATGACTTCTAACTCACTTGGGATGCTATTTACCCTATTATTCTATTCATTAACACATAAAAACTCTTCCTAAATACTCTATAATTCTCTCAAAAAATTTTGGGAAAGAAAGCTAGGGTTTCAATTAGAGGACTAAATTAGGGATCTTGTTAGTGATTTCTCTCTGTCTACTTTGTCAATAAAGGAATTTTCTCTTCCCTCATTTTTAGTTCTAATTGACAAGATGTTTTTAGATAATATTTTCATAATTTGAATATTGTATGATTTTGGGTCATAAATTCCTTGCTATGGTTTTTCTATGTTTTAATTATGTTTTTATATGGATTAATTGTGGTTTTGGATAATTGCTTGCATGGGGATGGTTCTTTGGAGATGGACTTTGGTTTTTGAGATACTCTACCCCTAATGTGTTTGATAAAATGCCTTCAACAATGTTTCCATGATAATATTGGCTTTTCAATGGAACATTATGATAAGTTTAAACATGGTAATGAAACCCTAAATGATATTAATAGTTTAAATAGATTGGAAAAGCCTTTGTAGCTATGGTTTTCATTAATTTGAAATTGTGAAGGGAACATGGAATCCCTTAAATCAAGATATGGTTGGCTATGGACAAAACTTACGAGTATAGTTGGTATGACGATACCACTTCTAATGACCTCGGTTAATAAATAGTTAATGGATTGATTAGTTTCTTGGTAGTGGTTTTAATTAGGCAATAATAGCAGGGTGTGTTGCAAAGTTGTAGAAGGTAGAGATCCCGAGGGGACCAAAATAAGAAGCTCATATTTGCTGATGTGAGGTTTGGTCCAAGTGTTCATGTGCATTATGTCACGCTTTATATTTGGGGGATGTACTAGTCACCCCAAGTTTTTATTCCCTGGTCGTGCAGCTTCATGCACTGGAGCCCTTTTAGTATGGGGAGCTAAACCCATATAGCCCAGTTCTCTTTCCCATTCCATCTTACCAAAAGACTCTATTTCATATTATGGATATTTTTAGACATTTTAATTTATTTATGCATAATGATTTGGGCTATGGTTGGGGACATATCCCAATCGAATTTTGGTATTATTTTGGTTAGAGGCTTTGTGGTACTTCTATAGGTTGGAATGGGTGGGGTCGATATTGGTGTTAGCCTTAATATTGGTATTGGTATTGTTATTGGTATTGAGGTTGATACCAGCTGACGATATTGTTATTTGTTTCATCCTCTTTGATTTTAGGATTAATCATATTATTTTTTGAAATATATTTAGTTATGGCCTCGTTTATGGCCCTTTGTTCAGTATAGGTTTGTCTTGGTGGTTTGGCTGGTACTATTCGGTGGACGCAAAAACTTAGTAGGGATGGTCTAGGAATAGACGTACACTAATGTTAGTCAACTTCCAGTTATGTTATCTTGGTATATGTTTGGAATTTGGCCAACTCAAAGTACGCTAATATCGGTTGGGTTAGGTAACAGGGGGTTGTCCCCAATCCTAGTTGGACTTGGGATTCCCATTATAAAAAGGCCTCTGGTCAGGTCATGTCAAGTTGGTATCAGAGCTTTAGGTTCATGGTCATTTAGGAGTCCAAAAATCCATGTCTAGTAGAGTCTCCTTAAGGGGTGTGTAGCGCGCCACACTCATAAAAAGGAGGCTAAAAGGCATTTAGGAATGTTTAACTTACTTGAGATTCTATTTCAAGCTTAGAGTCTATGTCATGGAATTCTTCCTAATTCTTTGTTGTTTACTTTTTAGATCATGCCTCAATGATCTGGAATATAATTAAACTCTTCTGTACAATCTGTAGACAATGTTGATAAGGTACGTCTTATATCTGGCGTTCATCTTCGATCTCAAGGTCCTATGCCCGATAGTTCTAGAGTTCTTCTAGTTGCTATTACTCCTCCTCAAGGTGAGGTAACTAATACAAAATTTCACCAGTCAATTCATTGTTATTGATCAGGCTGAGTGGGTGTGTCTGGTGTTTTATCTGTTGAGGCCACAAGGGTCGGCCAATTTATCAATATGGGTTCTCCTACTATTTTGTTGTAGTGGGAGTGGAATCCACAACCTTTTTAGTATGAAATAGAGAAGATATTTTGGGTGATGCAGGCTACCAAAATGGAGGGGGTAAACTTTGAAGCTTATCAGCTCAAAAACGTTGCATACCAATGGTATGAAGAGTGGGATATAGATAGGGGTGATATGGAAGAGTAAGTCTTGTGGGATACTTTTTCTAAGTCCTTCTTAGATAATGTATTTCCTCAAGAGCTGAGGGAAGAAAAGATGGAGGAGTTTGTGAATTTTAAACAAGGGAAAATGTCGTCCAAGGAATATACCTTGAAGTTTCATCAACTGTCAAGGTATGATCCTGATTTGGTAGATGACATAAGAGCAAGAATAAGATAGTTTACTTCTGGGTTGGATCTGGATTTTATCTTTGTAAGAAAGACTGCCTTGTTGATTAAAAACATAGACATTTCTAGGTTGATTGTTCATATGCAACAGGTAGAGGATGAGATGAGAAAATAGGCACAGTTCAAAGATCGAAAGGGTAAGAGGACTACGTTTTCTAATTTGAGAGGTGCTCAGTCTCAGGGTAGTTGGTATGGTAGAAAATGGTAGAAAATAAAGTGGGGGAGTTCTGGTTCCTTCTTTACTGCTAGTGCTCTTTACCCGAAGCAATTTGGTGATAGGCATCATCAGGGCGGTGATAATTTTCAAGCACCGGGTGATCAATTTCAGCCAAATAGGGGTCACTCAATTTCTTTATGCCCTCCTTGTGGGTTCTGTAGTCATCCTCATCGGGGCTATTGCAATGAAGTAAGGCGAAAATAAGGTACCAGTGGCTTTCTTTTCTGCTCCTGCACCCTGTGATGCCGTGTATACACCTATTACTTCTCCTGGTTCTAGTTTTGGTCGGAATAGGTTTTATGCTTTGGCATCCCGACAAGAATCTAAGGCATCACCTGAGGTCGTTACTAGTATGTTACAACTATTTTCTCGTGATGTGTATTGTCTGCTTGATTCAGGGTCCATTATTTCTTATGTAGTCCCATTTGTGGCTCTACATATTGGTTTTGATCCTGATATTGTTTTGGATCCTTTTTCTATTTCTACCACGGTAGGTGACACGGTTATTATTGACAGTATCTATAGGGAGGTGTGGTATTTATTGGTGGTAGGAAGACTTTGGTGGATTTGTTTCAACTTTATATGATGGATTTTGATGTTATTCTGGGGATGGAATTGTTACAGTCTTGTTATGCGACTTTGTATTTTTGAACCCATAGGGTTGTCTTTAGGTTCCCTGGCGAACCGGTTATAGAGTGGGAGGGTAGTTCCCTAGACCCTAGGGGAGGTTGTAATACCCCAAGATTCCCAACCGATAATAGAACCATGCTTCAAGCTTATGAGAAATAAATTATAGTGATTTGGTAGTTTTATGATAATGGTTGATGTGTGTTATGGTCTCAAATACGTCCTAGCTATTAGACGACTCAAAACATTCCTTACTAATTGAATTCTTGGGAAGGATATTGCCATAGTCAACTTCAAATGAGCATATCTCTCTTTATAATATGAATTTTTGAGCTTATAACCCACCGACAGATAGATAATTGAATTAGCTTTCCAGCGATACAAATTTCTCCCAAATCCAATATCGGAATAAAACGTTATACCGATTTTACTACATCATGTCAGCCTGAAAATAGAGTGACGACTTGTCTGATGGCTTATCACATTTCTGACGACTTTTCTAACTTCTTAACACATTTCTGATAACCTTTATGATGGCTTATCACATTTCTGATGACTTATCAGCCATGTCGTCAAGCTTATACAGCAACCCATCAATTCTAGCTCCTAGGTGACGACCTAGGCTGACGAGCTATCACAGATCTGATGGCTTATCAGCCTTGGTCATCAGCCGAGAATTTTAGCAACTGGGAAGTGGCTTTGTAGAGGTATTTTGTAAGTTTCCTTCACATTCCATGACTTAAATCATCAAAACCATTACTATCATAAATCAGTTTACAATTCCCTTAAGTCCTCTCCACGCTAAAGAATAAGAAAATTTGGGTTTCCTCTCAAGATCATCTCCCAAGAACAAAATCCAAGCTCTCCTTCATGGAAACCAAGAAATTATCATTCCCAGTTCAAGAACTTTCAAGAAAAGATATTCTCTTTCAAGATTCAAGCCTTTGAGGTATGTTAGATGTTGATTCTTGGGTTCCTTTCACCCAAGAAGTTCAAGAAACCTTTTCTAAATTTAAGATTATATATTTATGACGTTGTCCTGATTTTTGTAATTAGAAAATGAAGTTCATGTCATTGATGAGTTTTAATTTATGACTTGATTTCAAAGATCGAAGTTTTGATCCTACTATATGATTTTCATGATAAAAATCCCTTCAAGTTGCATGATATTTATGTATTCATGATAATTAAGTTTAGAATCTGTGGTATAACTAAAGTATGCTCCCCATGTGTTTGATAGAATTCTTAAGTAAAGAGAATAGTTCCTTTTTAGTAAAGCATGAAATCCCCAATTATGTGATAACAAGTGCATGCTAAGCATTTGTTGAAATGCCTTAGGGAATGTATTATCAAAAGTTGAATGCATTCTTATCCATGGCTATTCCTTATTGAACAACTATGAGTTATTAGTATGCATACCCTATACATATACATATTTATGACATTCAAGTGATTGACGAGATATCGTATGGATTGTGTTGTGAATGAAAGTTTATTGTCATGATATTCAGGTGTGGTCTTATCTTATTTACTTATGCTGAGTCCTGGGGGTATTTATACCCGAAACTTAGCTGCTTGTCTAGAGCCGAGTCAGTCTCAAGATAATCTCAGTCGTGCTATGATCTATAGAATTTAGTCTGTGATAGAACATTAAGGAAATTCAGTAATCTCAGTACTAGATTAACCCAGTCTCAATATTCAATCTAATTAAGCTTGGTACTCAGTTCAGATTTTAGTAAAACTTAGTAAGTCACAGGACTCAGTCACATTAAGATAGAAAGTACAATTCATAAGTATTCAGTCAGATAACAGAACCAAGTGAACTCAGTTAGATCAGTTAAGAAATATGAATAGTAACAGATTTAGCTCAGTCTAAGTTCAGTTAAGAATTAGTTCAGGGTCCTTCAGTTGGGAGTAAGAACTAGCAATGAATGAGTGCAGGGATGACGATTTCCTTGTTAGAGAGGTAGTCGCTAGTAATAGTCCTTAAACTCCAGAACTGCATAGGCAGCACAGGACCAGGAGTCACCCGTTAGATTAAGGCTTAACTATGATACTACCTTAGGCTTGACTTCCTGTTCAGGGTCACCTGTTAGAGAGGCTTCACCATAGTAGAGGTCTTTACCCGTGGCACGATACTGATACCTTCCAGCTGGGGTTATAGGTTGGGCCCCACTAGATCAGATTCGGGGTATATCGGTTAAGTGAGAACTCCCACAGTTATAGCCACAGATTCAATCTCAATCTTTAGTATTGAAATTCAGAAATTCAAGACTGTTAGATACAGTCACTCAACTCAGTAAGAAACTTAGATAGTTCAACAGATTCATAGACCACCTACTAGATAGGCCTGGTCTCAAATAAAGTAAGCAAGTATCAGTAGTAACAGATCCAGAGATCACCTATTAGATAGGCCTAATTTATCAGTTAATCATTATCACTATCAGTAGATTTAGAGATCACCCACTAGATAGGCTTAATCTCAAATTTCTTCAATCATTGTACTTATTAGTATGCTCAGAGATTACCCACTAGATAGGCCTAATCTCTGATATAGTTAGCTTCAGATACTCAGAATCTCAGTATGTTCAGAAATCTCAGATTGTTAGTATATTCAGTATCAGTTATCAGATTTAGTCCCAGTATGCTCAGTCACAGTATGCACAGTATGATTTGTAGTTACATATTCTCTATGTATGCTAATCTAGCTCTTGTATATTATTTAGTTAGTTATTAATCATGTATGTAGCCCTTACATTTAGAATTACCTACTCTAGCATACCAGTACATTTTCACGTACTGATCGCATACCCATTTCTTGTGATATGATGTTTAATATCACGGGTTCAGGCACACAAGATCCAGAGCATCCATAGCAGTTAAGTTTCAGTCAGTTGCAGTAGACCCAGTAGCGAGTCCTCTTTATTCGAGGATGATCTCTATTTCATTATTGTATTAGATTCAGTTTATTTTAGTAGATGGAGTAAGTTAGGGACATGTCCCATCAACTCCAGAGTTCATATAGTTAGAGGCTTTTCGGACAGATATATATGTATTCAGTTTTCAAATTTGTGTATTTTAGATGTTTTAAACCTTATGGAAAGTTTTCACCAGTTTTCTGCATTTATTATATTATATTATAAAGTGCTCAGGTATAGATACTAGCAGAGGGTTAGCTTGAGGTCTTTCAGGATCATGCGCACCGTGTGGCATTCCGGTTATAGAATGTCGGGGTTTTACAAACTTGGTATCAGAGCCTAAGGTTCAATAGAGTTCTAGAAAGTCTGAAAGCCGCATCTAGTAGAGTATTGTACATGGGTGTGTTGCATGACACATTTATGTATAAGAGGCTATAATATGTTTTTAGGAACAGTCTCCCTTCTTTCAGTATTTATGTCGTGTGAGTGAGCATGAGCTAAAGTTAATCCTCAGTCTAATCCATCTCTTTCTTCTATTTACAGAGTATGCCTTCTCGTAAAGCCAATGCCCGTAGGGATGATAACCAGCCACCTCAGCCCGTAGATTCTTTGAGTAAGAATGTGTTATATCTAGAGTTCTGGGAATTTTTTTATGCGCTAGCCTAAGCTGTGCCGACTAATGTTCAAGGGAATCATCAGGTTTCAACCCCACCTCAGTAAGATGGGGATTCAGCCTCAGCTAAGATTAGAAATTTCATGAGAATGAACCCTGTAGAATTCTTTGGGTCAGTAGCAGGTGAGGATCCACAACTTTATCTTAAGGAGGTAAAGAAGATCACCCAGATTATGCATGTTTCTGAGGAGGAGAGTGTAGATTTAGCATCCTATAGGCTGAAGGATATTGCTCTTAATTGGTTAGTGATATAGAAGAAGAATAGAGGGGAGGATGCAGCCCCCATGACATGGCAAGTATTTCAAGATGCCTTTTTAGATAAGTTTTTCCTACTAGAGATGAGAGAAGCTAAGGTAGAAGATTTTATGAACCTAATACAAGGATCCATGATAGAAAAGAAGTATTGCCTTAAGTTCAACCAGTTAGCTAAGTATGGTCCTAACTTGATAGCTGGCCCTAGAGCGAGTATAAGTAAGTTTGTGATTGGAGTATCCAGGTTGGTGTTGAAGGAGTGTAGAACTACTATGCTTAATAGAGACATGGATCTTGTAGGTTAATGATCCATGCTCAGTAGATAGAGGCAGATAAATCAAAGAAGAGAGAGAGAGATCTAATAAGAGATCCAGAATAGATAGTTACAACTTTTATTAGGCAGGGTCACAGGGTGGTTACCATTCTCTTCATAGCCAGAAGTTTTCAGTTCTATCTCCATCCTCATATAGTGTACCCATACCAAATTTTAGGTATGCCAGTCATGATTGGGTGGCAGGCTCCAAAACTCGGGGTAGTTCCAGCAGTTTTTATACCTATCCTCTTTGTAAAGAGTGTGGAAAGAATTAGCTAGGTGTATGTAGATCAAATAGTTAGGTATGATTTGGATGTGGTAAGCTAGGCCACAGGATGCAGAAGTGTAGAGTGCTAGCTCAGAGAGTAGAGAATTGCATCAGCAGGGTGCCACTTCTGTTACCAATAGTGGCCAGCGTCTGAACAGACTTTATGCACTTCAGGCTTGCAATGATCAAGAAAGTTTCCCAAACATATATTTGGGTATATTATGAGTCTTGTATCTTCATAATATGTATTTTTAGGTCCTTTTCTCCCGTTTGAGCTTAAGTTTTTAGCATGAGTTAGTCAGTAGAACCAGAAAGTCAATTTAGCAGTCAGGCAGTCAGATTCGTATAGTTTGTTTTCTCATCTTTTCATCTAATCATGCTATCATAAATCTCAGGCATGTAACTATTCCAATATAGAATATTCTAGTATTTGTGAGTATAACTCAGTTCATGCATCGTACATTAGATTCAGATCCCAAACATTTAGCTATGAACCAGTTTAAAGGTGCCTTATGCATTGCCTCAGTTTTCTCAAGTACTTCGGTGAAGTAAGTGTTCTTAAAGGGACGTAGTGTTCCAAGGGGGAGATACCCTATAACTCCCTAATGTTTTCAATTTCTAAAACCCATTTAGTTTTATGCTCTGATTTTTATTACAATCTTTGCATCAGTTATCATTGCATAGTTAGTCATGCTTTCAAGAGTCAGTTCATTCAAATATTCATGCATTAGATATGTATGTTCAGTAGAAAAGTTTAGTTCATCAGTGTATTCAGCCATGCGTGCATGAGAGCAACTCAGTTAAGTATCCATGCATCCGATATGCATGTTCATTAGGAGAATTCAACTTATCAATAGTTTCAGTCATGTATCTCATACATCAGATATGCATGTTCAGAATAAGAACTTAGAATATCAGTAGTTCCAATTACATATTCATGTTTTAGATGTCATCATCCCTCAAGTAAGCTCATCCGATCATTACTCTTAGCCTAACAAGAGACATTCAAGGATGAATCTTCCCAAGAGGGAGATATTGTATTATCGCAAGATTCCCAACTGATAGTAGAACCATGAGTCAAGATCATGAGAAATAAATCCTAGTGATTTGGTAGTTTTATGATCTGGTTTGATGTGTATTAAGGTCTCAAATACGTCCTAGCTATTAGACGACTCAAAATATTCCTTAACGATTGAATTCTTGGGAAGGATAGTTCCATAGTCAACTTCAAACAAGCATATCTATTGTTATACTACTAATATTTGAGCTCAAGACCCTCCAACAAATAGATAATTTAATTGTCTTTCCAATGATACTAATTTTGCCAAAATCTAATACCGGAAAAAAAGTTATAACCAATTTACTACAACATATTAGCCTGGAAACTGAGTGATGACCTGTCTGATAGTTTATCACATTTCTTACGACCTGTCTGATAGCTTATCATATTTATATTTACCTTTCTGATGGGTTATCATATTTTTGATGATTTATTAGCCATGTCATCAAGCTTAGACAGCAACTCATTAATTTCAGCTCCTAGGTAATGACCTGGGCTGATGGGCTATGACAGATCTGACGGCTTATCAACCTTAGTCATCAGCCGAGAATTTTAGCAACTAGAAAGTGGTTTTGTAGGGGTATTTTGGACTTTTCCTTCATGTTCCATGACTTAAATCATCAAAACCTCATACATAACCATCATGAATAAGTTTTGAAAACCCTTAAATCCTCTCCACTCTTAAAAATAAGAAAATTAGGGTTTCCTCTCAAGATTATCTCTTAAGAACAAGATTCAAGTTCTCCTTTAAGGAAACCAAGAAATTATCATTCTCAATTTAAGGACCTTCAAGATAAGACATTCTCTTTCAAGATTCAAGCCTTTGAGGTATGTTAAATGTTGATTCTTGGGTTCCTTTCACCCAAGAATTTCAAGAATCCTTTTCTAAATTAAAGATTATATATTTATGAGATTGTCATGATTTTTGTAAATAGAAATTAAAGTTCATGTTATTGATGAGTTTTAATTCATGACTTGATTTCAAAGATCCAGGATTTGATCCTACTACGTGATGTTCATGATAAAAATCCTTTCAAGTTGTATGATATTTATGTATTCATGAAAATTAAGTATGGAATCTGTGGTATAACCAAAGCATGCTCCCCGTATGTTTTATAGAATGCCTAAGTAAAGAGAATAGTTCCTTTTTAGTGTTAAGCATGAAATCCCAAATTATGTGATAACTAGTGCATGCTAAGCATTTGTTGAAATGCCTTAGTGAATGTATTATGATAAGTTGCATGCATTCTTATCCATGGGTATTACTTATTGAACAGCTATGAGATATTAGTATGCATACCCTACACATTTACATGTTTATGACATTCAAGTGATTGATGAGATATCATATATATTGTGTTGTGAATGAAAGTCCATTGTCATGATATTCAAGTGTGGTCCTGTCTTATTTATTTATGCTCTAGAGTCCTGGGGTATTTATATCCGAAAACTTAGCTGCTTGTCCAGAGCCGAGTCAGTCTCAATATAATCTCAGTTGTGCGATGATCTGTAGAATGCAGTCAGTGATAGAACATTAAGGAAATTAAGTAATCTCAGTACTAGTTTAATCCAGTCTCAGTATTCAGTCTAATCAAGCTCAGTACTCAATTCAGATTTTAGTAAAGCTTAGTAAGTTATAGGACTCAGTCACATTAAAAAAAAGTAGAATTCATAAGTATTCCGTCAGATAATGGAACCAAGTAAACTCAGTCAGATCAGTAAAGAAATATTAATAGTATTAGATTTAGCTCAGTCTAAGTTCAGTTAGGAATCAGTTCAGAGTCCTTCAGTTAGGAGTAAGAACTAGCACTGAGCAAGTACAGGAGTCACTGAGCGAGTACAGAATCATGCCTATCTAACAGGTGATATCTGTTAGTAACATCCTTGAACTCTAGAACTGCATAGCCAGCGCAGGACCAGGAGTCACCTGTTAGATTATGGCTTAACTACATACTGCCTTAGGCTTGACTTCTTGTTTAGGGTCACTTGTTAAAGAGGCTTGACCATAGCATAGGTCTTTACCCGTGGTACGGTTTAGACACCCTTCCAGCTGGGGTTACATGTTAGACCCCACTAGATCAGATTCAGGACATGTCGATTAAGTGAGAACTCCTACAGTTACAGCCACAATTTCAGTCTCAATCTTCAGAATTAAAATTCAAAAATTTAGGACTGTCTGATACAGTCACTCAGCTCAGTAAGGAATTAGATAGTTCCACCATTTCATAGACCACCTGGAAGATAGGCCTGGTCTCAAAAAATAAGTCAGTATAAGTACTAACAGATCAAGAGATCACCCATTAGATAGGCATGATCTCAATCTCAGTTAATCATTATCGCTATCAGCAGATTTAGATATCACCCACTAGATAGTCTTGATCTCAAATTTCTTTAATCATTTCTATTATCAGTATGCTTAGAGATTACCCGCTAGATAGGCCTAATCTCTGATTCAGTCAGTTAGCATCAGTAAACTCAGATTTTAGTTTCAGTAGCTTCAGATACTCTTAAACTCAATATGTTTAGAAACCTCAAATTAACAATATATTCAGTATCAATTATTATATTTAGTCCCAGTATGCTCAGTTACACTATGCACAATATATTGAGTAGTTATAGATTCTCTATGTATGCTAATCCAACTCTTACATATCATTCAGTTAGTTATTGATCATACATATAGCCCTTGCATTTAGCCTTACCTCATCTAGCATGCCAATACATTCCCACATACTGATCACATACCCGTTTCTTGTGCTATGATGTTTAATATCATAGGTTCAGGCACACGAGATCCAGAGCATCCATAGCAGTTCAGTTTCAGCTAGTTGCAGTAGACCCAATAGTAAATCCTCTTCATTAGAGGATTATCTTTATTTCATTATTATATTAGATTCAGTTTATTTTAGTAGATGGAGTAAGTTGGGGACATGTCCCATAAAATCTAGAGTTCAGATAGTTAGAGGCTTTTCGGACAGATGTATAAGTATTAAGTTTTCAGATTTTTGTATTTTAGATATTTTGAACCTTATGGCAATTTTTCGCCAGTTTTCCATATTTATTATATTATATTATGAAGTGCTCAGGTAGAGATATCAGCATAGGGTAAGCTTGAGGTCCTTCGGGATCATGAGCTGCATGTGGTGTTCCGATTATAGAATGTCGGGGCATTACAGAGGTTTATTTCTTATTTTAGATCTCGGATTTTAATATAAAAATCTTGTATTTATCACTTGATCCGGGTTAAAGATCCTAACTCAGAAGGTACTTCTTTACAGTCAGTTCTGGTGGTAAATGAGTTTCCTGAGGTCATTCCAGATGATCTTCCTGGTGTTTCTTCGAATTGGGAAATAGAGTGTGGTATTTATTTGGCTCCAGACACTCGTCCAATATCTATTCTTTCTTGTAGAATTGCTCTGGATAAATTCAGGGAACTCAAGGAAAAATTTAAGGATCTTCTAGGTAAGGAATTTAATCGTCCTAGTGTATCCCCATGGGGTGCACCGGTGTTGTTCATGGGAAAGAAGGATGGTTCCTTTCGGATGTGCATTGACTAAAGGCAGTTGAATAAGGTGACTGTTGATAACTTTCAACTTATGCGTCAGCTTTGAGTTCAAGGCAGTCATTGTCAATGTATTAACATAACTAAGAGTCAGGGTCGAATCCACGAGAAACAATGTGAGTGGCGATTTAGTAAGTCCAAAATAATAGTTTCTTACTAAGATCAAACCTATTCGACAAAATGGATTCTAGGGTTTTCAGTCTTATCAAATAAGAGAGTGATTTTTTGTCTTCTAAAGGACTAACTCAAGACTACGAATAATTAGAGTATAATCAATTAAAATGGATCTTGGGATTATGCTTTCCTACCGGAAAATTATCTATGGGATCATGATAAGTCTATGCAAA
Organism: Capsicum annuum; assembly: GCF_002878395.1. Classification (NCBI taxonomy): domain Eukaryota; kingdom Viridiplantae; phylum Streptophyta; class Magnoliopsida; order Solanales; family Solanaceae; genus Capsicum; species Capsicum annuum. The sequence goes on along the minus strand of NC_061122.1, from coordinate 124,427,521 downwards.
TTTGAACCATTGATGATGGGGTAGACTAGGTTTAAGGTCTTTGAGGCTATTTTTTCAACAAAACCTCAAATATGTCACTCAGTGTCCCTTTTGAGTACATCCCTATTTGTAGGATGATACCCATGGTATGGTAAACCTCCGAATCACCTTTATGCCTAAGATAGTTAAAAATTGGCAAGACATACCCATGAATTGTCTATTTTTTTTTAATTACCACATCCCTCTTTCAAGGATGAGGTGGTTTCTTAAAGTGCACCCAAAGCCCCTTTTTCAATGATGGTTTGAGCTTTCAAAAGCTTTGGATTTTCATCCATCATATTTGGGCCTTTGGGGATTTCACCCATGAATCCAACCAATTTAATCAAGTAATAATAGAACTCATCATTACCAAACTAAAATATACACAAATAAATCATAACCCACACACAATTGCATCCTATTCTAGCATAATCCCAAGAAGTAGATCTAGCAAATCATAATGATAACAAACACAAATAAACCAATATTTCCATCAAAGTTATCCATAAAAAAATAAAGAAACGGAAAGCCACACTTTATAATCAAATGGATTTCAATGGGTGATGCCAAATCTACACTTAAAAGTTACTCTAATGCCTTCTTAGCTCAATATTTGTACATGTTTTACTCCAGCTTAAGAAAATTACAAAAACCCTAAACTAAGGATAGGCGGTAGGATTGTAGAATGATTGATTCTCAAGAATGAATAAATATTTACCTTAAATGGGAGTTGGGGTCGGCTAGCCAATTGACGTTTTTACCCCTGAGTCATTTTACCCACTCATGCGATAGCGGAGCCTTGAGCGCAATCGCAGAATATACGAATGCTTTACGATCACTACGAATGCGGTCCTTTGACCTGACTTGACTGGCCATGATCACAACTCTCAAAACATGATCTCTGTAATTAAGACCCAGTTCCTACACCTGCTTCAGCTTGTCCAGCTCTTGTACATCTATTCTTTTTTAGATCCTTTTTAGCTCAAGGTTGCTTCTTTTCTTCTAAGAACTTGCACACCTACAAAATATGGGAATTAGTGTATTTAACCACAAATATGTCTCACTATTATATTCAAATCATAGTAGTGTCCACGGATGTTGAATACAAATGAATGGTAAACTCACCACTCATCAACACCCTCAACTTACAACTTTGCTTGTCCTCAAGAACACTACCTCTTACCAGGAGACAATGAACATTTATTTCCAAATTAGATGATCAAAATGATCATGATGGATTCAACTTGGTTACTACCACAAAAGGCTCTTTGCTCATAGGAAAAGCTATTCTCATGGCACCCCTCAACATAGCTCATAATTTCTAAGAATGAAAAAGACTTCAAAGTGAAATCATGCAACAATCACTAATACTCAAGAAATGACTCCTCTTTGACCTCAAATACATTATACTCCTTTTGCCTCATGTTTAAAGAGATGACAAAATCACCCACCTCAACTTGTTTAAATGCCTCCTCACAAGAAAAAAATTCCTCACACCAAGTTATCAAATATGAAACAAGGAGTTTTAAGTACAAAACTCTCTCTCTCTCTCTCTTTTAAGAACTCTCAATGTTAATAAAAACCATGACATAGGCTTGCTCGTATTTTCAATCACAATTACAATGAATTCTCTTGGATGGAGATCTCCAAGGGCTTTTTGAGATTGTAATGTAGGTTCAGGGTAGGGTTGGATACTATTTGGGAAAAACGTGACTATACCCTCCTTTAACATCTGCATTATACTTTTTCATCCAACTTTTTATGATGGGCCACTACTTTTGTTTTCACTCTTTAAACATATGCCTACATTTACTACCTTGATTCACCTATCTTTCAGAAAGCATCTTCTTTACACCTCTTTCCCTTGTACATTTCATGCTTTTCTTCCTTTCTTGGATCCCTTCTTTTCCTATTTATTTTCTCTCAAAATTTAGCTATTAGTCATCATATTACATTCTCATGGCCCAAAGTTACCTCATCCAATATTCACCACCCGTAACTTAGGATTTTAGTCTCAATTTGCATTTTTAAGTACAAGGAGGATAGGGTTCAAAAGGGGGATCAGAATTGAAAGGCTCATGGCTTGCAATATGTTTTCCAATGAAAGGTACAAAGGTTCAAAGTCGGTGATCTATAGGGATAACATTTATGCAAGGGTAGGCCTTTTAGGCTAAAGTTGACTTCCAAAGTCAAAAGGATGTCCTAAGATTATTTTCCCAACCAAATACAATAACAATTAGCTTTGAGAGACAAGTGGGGCAAGTTCTAGATAGTACAAGTATACATGATATTCAAACAAATAAGCTCACCACATATGACATGCAAATTCATAAAAGAGGATCAATTTCCCTTCCCGCTAGAGAAAAAATGGAGTATCTACCAATTTTCACAAGTAAGAAATTTGGAGTCACAAAAAAAGAAAAAGAATTATTACAATGTCGCTCATGTCCATGCCCTTAATTTTTTGGAAAAATTTTGGATGGAGGAGGGTGTTTACTTTGTATTTGTACCATGCACAATTTTCTAACCATGGAAACAACCCAAGTCTCGATTTCACATTTTGGATTCATAAGGGCAAACCAATCATATGGCTACTCAGACTTCGCCAATGGTATGAAAGTAATCCCAAATCCACAGTGCCGCAGGTACTCAGACTTCCCCTACATATGTTGATCAAAACCCAATCGTAATCCTTTTTCCTTAAGAATATCGTTAATCAATCCATCATAGGGAAAGGCTCATCCATAATAATTATTAAATGTAAAATAGAAATAAAATGAAGATAATCAATTTACAAAATTTCCATGCTTCACATGAACTTAGTTCAAGTATTGCGAACCAATGAATAAACACAAGGTTAGGGCCACACCCCTAACTAAAAGACTTGTAGTGACCTCACTACATAACATAAAATAAAAAAAAGGGTAAAAGAACTCCGTGAAACCACAGTGATAACAAATATATAGGCTGGGTAAGCTACTGCGATCGCTATCCTCTAACTATGATTGTGGTACCTAAGGCATTCTGCTCCCCTGGTTTGACTTATTTTTTGCAGGGCTTCCACACTTCTCAAGCTTGGTTTTCTCAGGTTTTTAGCTTCCAACCTATCCAAATCACCTACAAATATCAAAACTATTTGACTTATTCCAAAAACAAAGATATGCAAATATGAAAATGATTGGTTGCCTCCCATCAAGCATTTGATTTAACCTCGCAGAACAACGACTCTTTAACCATCTTTATGCCTCCACTTAGAGGTTTTGAATTTCCTGCCCAATTTTTAATCATTACATATTTGAAGGAATTGGGAAAATGCAAGGGAATAATGACATATGTTCAATCACGCCACTTTGAATACTTAAACTGTTTGCTTTATTTTGCATCAAACTTTCATGTAGGCTCATTGGGAATGGTGAAAACATTAGAAGGCTACTTATTGGAAATCGATCTTTAATATTCTTGGTCTTTAAGATTGGGGCCTTAGCATACCCTTTTGGAAAGACAAACTGTAGGATATAAGGAAATAGTTCATTCTCACCCTCATTCAACATTTGCTCTGGTAGATTAATTGTCATAAACTCTGTCGAGCTTAATGTTGAGTAGTAGCTAGAATAAGGTCTTTTTCCTAATTTTAGAGTTGTCTCCATTTTGGTATCCTCACCCCTAAATGGATTAGAGTCTTGAAAAGGGATTTGATTAGCTTTTTCTTCTGACTCTAGTACCATTTCTTCCTTTTTGGTATCATCTCTCATGTTTAGTTTGGTTAGATGGAAAATCAACGAAGGTTCTTAAATATCAAACTTATTTAGAAGAGTCGACATGGTTGTGGTTTTTGAATGATTAACTTCTATTCCCAAGTCTTCTATCTTGAAGATTTCCTCTCCAAATTCCTTGTTATATTAAAGTATAAGAGTTGCTTCCTCCTCCACCGTTGTTGTTAACTCCAAGATACATTGAATCATTTCTTTAATGTAACTATTTCCAGTGCTTCATTCTTCCCTTTCATCATCAAAAAACCTATCAAATTGAAAAGAAGAACTATCATTTGGGTAATCATAAAAAAGAGAGGGGGCATTTAGACAATCACTCCAATGTTGTAAATCACCCTCCGTTTCTTTCTCTCCTTCCAAGATATGTTGAAGCAATGCTTCAACACCACTATTTTTGGTGCGATGTTCTTCCAATTTTTTCTCATAAAATCTATCAAAATCCTAAGAAAAAATAGAAATTGGGTTAGCTTAATGGTGGTTGGGGCATTTAGTAAATCACTCCAATGTCCATCTAGAGAAAAATTATACCCCTATAGGATTTAGATGGTGCACACATCTCTCCGGGGACTATATCTACAATCCTGCCAAAAGTAGGGTCCACCATAATATAGACATGGATTGACAAGATAGGAATTTGAACAACCAAACTCACTTTCATTCCAAGATTCCATAGTAGGATATAAACAAAAATAAACAAAATTTACCTAACACAAAAAATAAAATAGAATGATAAGCAAATCTTTACAAGTTTTAATAAAATAGAGTAAGCTATAATTCTAAACTAACTTAATATGCCAACTTGTTCCCGACAATGGCGTCATTTTTTATAACACTCAACTTACACTTCAACTTTGAGTGCAAGGAGGTCATGGTCAATATATTAACCCAACTAAGAGTCGGGGTCAAATCTATGTTGAACAATTTGAGTGGAGATTGAGTAAGTCCAAAATAATAGTTTCTTACTATGTTCAAACCTATGGTACAAAATAGTTTTGAGGGTTTTCAATCTTGTCAAAAGTGAGTAAATTTTGGGATTATAAAGGACTAACTCAATACTAAGAATAATTAAAGTATATTCAATTAAACTGGATCTTGCGACTATGCTTTCCTAGGGGCAAATTATGCATGGGATAATGATAATTCTATGCAAATTCAAATCATTTATGATGTGGTAGGATAGTTTTAATCTATTTGTGGCTAGTTTTCAATAAACCTCAAACATGTCACTTATTAACCCTTTTAAGTTCCTAACGAGTTTATCACCCACCTAATACCTCAATTGGGTATCCTTATGTATAGGATGATACCCATGGTATGGTCAACCTCCTAATCATCCTTATGTCTAAGAAATTGAAAAATTAGCAAGACCTACCTATGAGTTGTCTGCTATTATTTTGGTTTCCACATCCCTTTTTCAAAGATGAGGTAGGTTCCTAAAGCCCCTCTTTTAAGGATTGTTTGAGCTTTCAAGATCTTGGAATTCTCATCCATAAAACCTATTTGGGCATTTGGGGATTTCACCCACAAATCCTAACTAATTTAACTAAGCAATAATAGAACCCAACATCACCAAATAAAATATACAAAAATAAATCACAACCCACACACAATTGCTACCTATTCTTGCATAATACCAAGTTTTAGATCTAGCAAAATCATAATGATAACAAACACAAATAAACCAACATTTCCATTAAAGTTATCCATAAGAAAATAAAAAGATTTAAAACCATACTTTAGAATCCAATGAATCTTCAATGGGTGATGTCAAATCTACATATAAAACAGACTCTAATGTGTTCTTAGCTCAAGATTAGTACAAGTTTTATTCCAGGCTCTAAGAAATTACAAAAACACTAAACTAAGAATGAGAGTTAAGGTTGTAGAATGATTGATTCTATAGAATGAATGGGTATTTAGGATTAAATAGGAGTTGGGGTTGGCTGGCCAATTGAAATTTTTGGCTCTAAGACATTTCCACTCTCATGCGATCAAAGAGTCTTGAGCACGATCTTGCAAACTATAAATACGTTAAGATCGCTGTGATCGCGGTCCTTTGACTTGATTTGACTAGTCACGATCGTGATAATTGAGACCTAGTTCCTACTCTTGCTTTAGCTTATCCATCTTTTACACTTCTTTCTCTTTTAGATTTTTTTAGCTCAAGGTTGCTTCTTTTCTTCTCAGCACGTGCACACCTACAAAATATGGGAATTAGTGTATTTAACCATAAATACTCTCACTATAATATTAATATTATAGTATTATGCATGAATATTGAATGCAAATGAGTGGTAAGCTCACTACTCATCAACAGTCAAGAACAAGTTTTCTCTCCCAAGGATAGATGATTTGTTTGATAAGTTGTAAGGTGCCAAGTTCTTTTCTAAGATAGATCTTTGTTCTGGGTATTATCAGCTAAAGATTAGAGAGGTGGATATCCCTAAGGTGACTTTTCGTACTAGGCATAGGAACTTTAAGTTTTTAGTAATTTCATTTGGATTGACTAATACCTCGTCAACATATATGGACTTGATGAATAGGATTTTCACGCAGTTCTTTGATCTGTCCGTCATTGTTCATATTGATAACATTTTTGTTTATAATAAAAGTGAGGTGGGTCATTCTAATCACCTTCATATTGTATTATAGACCATAAAGGAACAACAGTTGTATGCCAAGTTCTCCAAGTATGAGTTTTGGTTGAACGCTATGAAATTTCTTTGTATTATTATTTCTAGCTAGGGGATCATGGTAGATCCATAAAAGGTTTTTGTGGTTAAGAGGTTGCCTAGACCCATAACTCAAACTGATATCCTAATATTCTTGGGCTTGGCTAGATATTATAGGTGGTTTGTTGATGGCTTTTCATTGATAGCTTCCCCTTTGACTCAGTTGACGGTTAAGTTTTTTTGGTCAGATGCTTGTGAGGGAAGTTTTGAGAAGCTGAAGATAAGCTAACTTTGGCTCTACTTCTGACTTTGATGGAAGGAAATGATGGGTTTGTGGTATATTTTGAGGCATCTCGGGTAGGTCTTGGTTGTGTTTTGATGGAACATTGGAAGGCGATTTCCTCTGCTTCTAGGTAGTTGAAGGTACATGAGAGGAACTATTCTACTCATGATTTAGAGAAATTAGAGGTTGTGTTTGCTTTCAAAATATGGCGGCATTATTTGTATGTTCCACACGTAGACATCTTTCTAGATAATAAGAGTCTACAATATATGTTCACTGAGAAGGACCTTAATCACAAGTACAGGATATGGCTTAAGCTTCTCAAGGACTATGATATGAGTCTTAACTATCAACTAAGTAAGGCTAACATGGTTGCTGATGCTCTTAGCAGGTTTTCTATTGGGAGTTTGGCTTATATAGAGAAGGTAAAGACGGAGTTGGTGAAAGATATTCATTGCTTAGCTAATCTTTGGGTTCTTCATTTGAACTCTAAAGATTGAGGTGTAATGGTAAAAAAAGTTTTTCAACTCTCTCTTGGTGAAAAGATCAAGGAGAAGCAAGTGTTGGATCCTATTTTGATGATAATAAAGGGTGACATTGGTAGGCTAAAAGTGTTGGTATTTGAGATCAATGGTTATGGTACTTTATGGTACCATAGGAGGCTGTGTGTTCCTGATGTCAATGGTTTGAAATAGAGGATTTTGACTGAGGCGCATGAGTCATGCTATGATGTTTATCTCGGTTCCAAAAAAGATGTATCATGATACAAAGGAGATGTATTAGTGGAATGGTATAAAGAGGGATGTAGTTGATATTATGACCAAGTATTTGGTGTATCAATAGGTTAAAGTCGAGAATACGATACCTAGAGGGTTGTATCAAGAGATTATTTATCCCGAGTAAAAATAGGAGGTAATCACTATGATTAGATTTAGGTCATCGTGGATAGGATGATGAAGTCTGCTCACTTCTTCCTTGTGAGGACTGCCTTTTCGGTGGAGGATTATTCAAAGTTATATTCAAGAGTTTGCAAAAATGCATAGGGTACCTATTTTGGTTATTTCTAATCGTGGCACGTAGATTTTGTCTTATTTTTTGTGGTCTTTCCAGAAAGGGTTAGGTAATAAGGTAAGTTTGAGTACTCCTTTTCATCTGCAGATAGATACACAAGCTAAGAGAACTATTTAGATGTTGGAGGATATTCTTGAGGCATGTGTGATTGATTATGGTGGCAATTGTGTTAAGAATCTACCTTTGGTAGAGTTTTCTTACAATAATAGCAATCATTCAAGTATTGGTATGACCCCTTTTGAGGCATTGTATGATAGGAGATGTAGATCTCTTATTTTTCAGTTCGAGCTTAAGAAGGTAGATATATTTGGTCTTGACTTGGTATATCAGGCTATGGAAAAGGTGAAGGCGATTCAGGATCTGCTTAAGGCTGCCCAAAGTCACCAAAAGTCCTAGGTGGATGTAAGTCATAGAGGCTTGGAGTTTGATTTAGGGATATGGTTTTACTCATGGTATCTCCCATGAAGGGCGTAGTGCAATCTGGTAAGAAGGGAAAGCTCAGTCCCTGATATATTGGTCTTAATAAGATTCTGTAGAGGGTTGGTAATGAAGCTTATGAGTTGGAATTACCTTCTAGATTGAGCTTGGTTCATTTGATATTTCATGTTATCATGTTGAGGAAGTGTCTTGGTGATTCTTCATCGAGTTTTCCTTTGGAGGTTTTGGGTAACTCAGACACTCTGTCTTAGGAATAGGTCCCAGTTGAGATCTTGGATAGGCAGGTTCATTAGTTTTTGACCAAGTCTGTAGCTTCGATTAAGGTTCTATGGTTGAACCAAAAGGTGGAAGAAGCTACATGGGAAGCGAAGGAGGACATGAAGTCCAAGTATTTGCATTAGTTTTTTGCTCTTAGGATTCGTGCAGAAGGTATATGTCTTCAACACATCTTTATTTTTTGAGTTCATTAAAGGAAAGATTTATGTTTTTTCCTATTTTTTTTTCAAACTTTGTTAAAGATTGGAAATATATTTGTTAATGCAAAGGACTCGTGCATGTGGTTACCCTTACCTTATCCATCATTCAGGGATACATATTCCTAGTGGGGGAGACTGAAACACCCTGGTTTCTAGACCTTAGAAAATTTCTTATAATTCTTATATGATGACCCAATACAAATCATGGGTACAAACTGTATGTTCGGGTACTAATGGTATGGTCGAATCATATGTTGACCAATGTTGGTTGGTGAGAAAGATTTTGGTCACTAAAATTTGTAGGACTTGGTGGTACATGTCATATGGTTGGATATAGATCATTTGGTTCCTTCACTTAAGTTGGATCTGAGTATGAGTGGATTACCAAAAGTCGTAAGCCAGGGTACGAGTCAAACCGAAGGACTCATATAGTGGTCAATGTTCAAACCTCCTACATTCTATTCTTCCTAGGATATGATTTATGGGTTCCAGTTGTACACTTGAATACGACCTAGGATAGGGTTTTTTGTACCTTGGAAAGTGTTGGGTCCAAGGGAGAAAGTCTTGGGTATGAGTAGCGGGTAGTACTTGTAGGGGATGGATACGACTCGTAAGGGTCAATCGTATCCATGAGATGGGATTTTGTGAAATTTAACTGGGGATATTTTTGACATTTCCCCACTCGCCCTAATAAGGACCTATGACTTCTAACTCACTTGGGAGGCTATTTACCCTATAATTCTACACATTAACACTTAGAAACTCTTCCTAAACACTCTATAATTCTCTTAAGTATTTTTGGACAAGGAAGCTAGGATTTCAACTAGAGGACTAAATTGGGGAACTTGTTGGTGGATTCTTTCCATCTACTTTATTAGTTAAGATACATTCCCTTCCATCATTGTTACTTCCAATTAAAGGAATGATTTTATACAATGTTTTTATGATTTGAATGTTTATGATTTTGGGTTCTCAAATATCATTCGGGGATTTTGATTATAAATTCTTGGTTATGGTTTTTTGATGTTTTAATTATGATTTTATATGCATTATTAGTAGTTTTGAATAACTGGTTGCATGGGAATGGTTCTTTGGTAGTGGACTTAAGTTTTGGTAATACTATGCCCCCAATATGTTTGATAAAATGCCTTTAATAATGTTTCCACTATAATATTGGTTTTTCAATTGAACATTATGCATGGGTTAAACTTGGTAATGGAATCCTAATTGATATGAATAGTTTACATAGTTTTAAATTTATTAAAAATGCCTTGGTGGCCATAGTTTCTGTTAATTAGAAATCATAAAGGTACATGGAATCCCTTAAGCCTATATACGGTTGGCTAAGTACAAAACTTGCAAGCAAAGTAGGTATGACGATACCACGGCTAATGGCCTTAGTTAATAAATGGTTAATGGATTGATTGGCTGCTTGGTAATACTTTTAATTGGGAAATAGTGGGAGGGTGTATAGAAAATCTGTGAAGGGTTGAGGTCTCGGGGGGAATAAAATTGGAAACTCAGATTTGTCGATGCGAGGTTTGGTCCAAGTGATTCTGTGCATGATGTCACACTTTATATTTAGGGGATGTACTAGTCATCCTAGATTTTTATTCCCTGGTTGTATAGATTCACGCACTGGGGCCCCTTAAGTAAGTAGAGCTGAACCCATATAGCCCATGGGTGGTTTAGGAGAGCAAAGATACACAACCCAGGTATATGTTTTAATGAAATTCTAAACCCGATTCCCTTTCCCGGTATGGTTATATATGTATGGTTGTGCATATATAGATAGTTTTTACTTGGTTTTGTAAGTGGCATTATTTTATCCTTATCCTGAGTTCATGCTCGTGTTTACCTGCTACCCCTTCTTCAGGCGGTTGTATACCCATGCTATGTAGGAACCGTCCGTTCAACTCCTCCTACATAGTGATTGATTCGGGGATAGTTGTAGGATTAAAGTGGTGAGCTTCAATCTTTTCGGATGACTCTATTTCATGTTATGGATATTTTTAGACATTTTGATTTATTTTTGGATAATGGTGTTTGCTATTATTGGGGGCATGTCCCAACTGGATTTTTGTATTCTTTTAGTTAGAGGCTTTATGGTTCTGTTATGGGTTTGAATGGGAGAGATCGGTATTGGTGTCAGCATTAGCATTGGTATTGATATTGGGCCTGATACTATTGAAGAAATTGTTGTTTGTTCAATCCTCTTTTATTTTGTGATTAATAATGTTATGTTTTGAAACTCATTTGGTTATGGCCCGGTTTATGGCCCTTGGTTCGATATTGGTTTAGTTTAGTGATTTTGCTGGTACGGTTCGGTGGATTGGAAGACTTGGTAGAGCTAGTCTACGAATAGACCTATCCCAAAGTCAGTCCTTGTCCAGTTACACTCTCTTTTTATATTTTCAGAATTCAAATGGCTCAAGGTATGCTAATGGTGGTTGGGTTAGGTAACAAGGGGTGGTCCCCGGTCCTGTTGGACTTGGGATGCCCATTATGACAAGGCCCTTGGTTGGGTCGGGTCAGGAGACCACCCCAAATACCCAACCATAACCATCCCGCACCTTATGTTGGATGAATTCTGAACATATAACAAGATAAAAAAATAATAGTGTAAAGACATTAAATAAAGTCTATAATCATAATCCAGCAATCTCAACCAATTATCAAACCTATGACATCCCAATGCCAATACCAATACCTAGGTTGACACCCATACCGACACCGCCTATGCCTATAGTAGTCTGACAAAGCCTCTCTCCAAAATCAATAACATCTGGTCGGGACATGTCCCCGACCATAACCCAAATCTAAACCAATGAAATAACAAAAGTAAAAGAGGTACATACCACCATAAAATTTAGCCTTTTCGAGTATGGAAGCTCACCATTTTAGTCTGACTCAAAGTTGTCCCTGAATCCACATCACTAAGCAGGAGGAATGGCAGTATGGCCAGTTCTTCCACTGAATAGGGATATAATTCCCAAAGATGGTACGTGGTTTGAATGCTATCATGTACTCAGGGATAAAGATGAAATAAGGTCGTTATTAAAAACTAAGTCAAATAACCATATATAATCCAATATTTACATATATATTGTTTTGGGAAAAGGAACTGGGTTTAGCATGCATTTATAACCTTAACCTGGGTTGTGTAGCTTTGCTTTTCTAAAACCACCCATGGGCTATACAATTTCATCTCCTTGGTGTGTAAGCAGAGGCTAACAAATTTGAGGCTCTTCACTGAGAATAATTGCATGGTCTTAAGCAACTTTTGTTGTTTTTGATTATTTTATCTCTGATTTTGCAGTAGAAGCCAAGATGCAAGAGAACTAACAGGAATGGAAGCAAAAGAGTTAAAATATGAAGTAAATAGAAGAGAAATATGGCTGACGTCATTCCTAATAAGTCATCATCCCTGTGATATGTTATCAGATATACCATCAGCCTTAGTTAGAGAATCGACCTCAGCTGAAAGTTGTGACGACATTTCCTGATAAGTCGTCAAAGAGTTGATAAGTTGTTAGAGTCGCCATCAGCCTTAGGCAGAACATGCGAGTTGAGGTGGAGAAGTGACGGCACTGTCTGATATGTAATCACATTTTTGATAAGTCGTCAGGATTCATCGTCAGCCTTAAGAAGAAAGTGCTAAAACTGATGAGGGAGCTGACGACATTTGTGATAAGTCATCAGACTCCTTATAAGGTGTCAAGAATGTCGTCTCCTAATATGAGGAATTATTAAACTCTGTGATTTTGTTTCCTTATTTAGGCTAAACTATAAAAAGTATTTTTTAGGGTTTTCAAAAAAAGTTCTGAACATAATTTTTGAACATACGTATTTTGTTATTTTTCTCTCTAGTTTCTTGGCTTGAAAAATGAATTAACTTTGAAAAGATTTTCATCAATATTTTGAGATTTATATTGTTATCTAATATGAGAATCACTAGTTATCATTAATCTTGTGGTAAGTTAATCTTTCAAATTATGAATATGTCTAGTTGTTTCGCTTATTACATTATGAGTAGCTAAATCCCTTTGACTCGAATTATGGGATCTATGGGTTAAGTCTTGGTAAGATGCTATGTGTTTTAGATTCTAAAAGTAATAGGACTCCTTGATAATTTCGAGAGTTTAATTATTGTCTATTAGTTGCAAACGATAGATAGCACCTACTATGATTTTCTTGAGACAAGAAATCAAATATAGTAGGAAGTGAATTATTGACAGGGACTTGGAAACACTAAAATTCCATTTAATAATCGACGTTGTAACATGGTTGATTAACCTAAGGTACAGTCTGGTTATTAAATATAAATTCCCTAAGTCCAAGAGGACTAGGTAATTAAATTCTTAAGTAGGTCGAGAGACATTTAGGTATAACTTCGATAGAGATAATCTATTGTCCTACCTTCTGTGAGAATCTTGAATCACTATTAGCATTTATCAAGTACTAAAACCCTGAGTGAACATAATTTTGGTTTTCCATAAACTCTTTATTAGAAACACTGAAACTAAAGTGACCAACAACCATTTCGTAATCTCCAAAACCCTCATTCCATGAAACATTCAACTATCAGTTGGCTAAATCACAAGCAACTTAAGTCACACCATATTCTCTGTGGGATTCGACCCCAACATAGTTGGGTTATATATTGACAATGATCGCTTAGTGAATGCGGTTGTAAACTGAAGTTTGTGTATGCTAATTAACTATTAGTCAAGTTTCCTAGTTTTACATTTATTTGTTGCTTTTGCTTATTGCAGGACCTTTGTTGTGTATGCCAAGAACCAGAAGTTTTGGAGAAATATTATTACCATTTAACTCAAAACCGCAATGAATTGGAAGAATGGCAGACCAGTAGGACACTGACAGGTTAGCAGCCTTTGCTAGAGCTCAGGTGAATGTGTAGAATGTTAGTCAGTAGGTACGACATCCATATCCTGAGGATGAAGATTTAGGAGATGAGGAGTTGTTAAACCCTGGTAACACAAGGCGTGCAGACAAAGAAGGTGCACCAGTACAGCGTAATGCTAACATGAACCATCTATTCTGAGGAATGGATGAACCAGTATGACCTCAATTATGATGATGATGGAATTGATGGAGAAGGTGCAATGGGTGCAATTATTCCTCCACCGTTGGCACCTGGGTCGAAATTCAATATTACGAGTACAATGATTCAACTCCTTAACCTGAAGGTGTTGTTTGGTGGCCTTCATGGGGATGACCCCAACTTGCATCTGGTGAAATTTGTCACCATCTGTAAATCTTGTGATAACCCAGGAGTGGGTCAGAATACTATCTGATTGAGATTGTTTTTGTTGCCTCTGTCTGGGGATGCAATAATATGGCTCAATGAGCTAACACCTGATTCTATAACCAATTGGAGGCAGTTGAAAAGAGCTTTCCTAGAAAGGTTCTTTCCGTCTTCCCAAAGGGTAAAGTTGAGGGATGAGATCAGCAACTTTAGGTAGCTCCCAACTGAAGCCTTGCATGAAACCTGGTAGAGATTCAAGAAGAAGCTGACACAGTATCCGAACCACAATATGACAGACATAGACTTTATGGAAACTTTGTACAAGGCTCTTAACACTGTAACAAAACCTACAGTAGATAATACTTCTGGTGGTTCATTTGTTGATCTTACATTCCCAGAGACTTTAGAAATGCTTGAGAGAATGACCAAATAGAGTAGAGCATGGCATACCAAAGACTCTGTGATAGAAATCCCCATTATTTTTGTGGGTATGACTGTGTTACAATGCAGAACAAATGAGGAGCATGACTAAGACATAGCTCACCTAAAAATGCAGATGGACCTGCTAACCAAGCACTTGATATCAGGCAAGACTGAGAAGGTAAAAGATGTGGGTTCTCAAGATAGAGTTGATACTGATGCAGAAGAAAAGGTGAACTATGTTAATAATCAGGGGGTTTTCAAGGATATAGCCAAGGAAATCAAGGTCGAAACTATTATTATAAGCCTGGTTATAAAGATAGAGAGCATGGAAACTGGAGAAGCAATAATGATAGGAGCAGGCTATATGTCCCTCCTGTAAATCGTGAGGCTGCTAAAACAAGTTCTCAAAAGATGGCCATAGAGGACATGATGGCTTAGTTATTGAAAGGAGTAGAGTCTACCAACTCTGGTGTGACTACTATAAAGACCACTCTATCATCTATTAGTCAGTTGGTAAACGCACTCCATCACAATCAAATAGTTGGAGTAGCAGATGAGCCAACTCTCCGCAGTATTTAACTAGAGGAAGAGCAGAACATTACCAAGTGATATAGTCCAAAATTCATGGAATGATGGATCATTTATGGCGATTACTACTAGGAGTGGTAAGATGTTAGCTGGCCCTTATGTGGGCAAAAGTTTGGTTGAAGATATGACTGAGGCAGAGCATAACCCCAAAGTAGAATGTCCTGTGGAGTTTGAGAAGCTGGATAGTTCTGATGATGCTCAGGGAAAGAGAAAGAGAAGGAGAAGGAGGTCGTGGTGAAAACCCTCCCAAGGTTACCACATCCCTTTTCTCAATGATTTAAGAAAAAAAGTGATGATGAAAAATCAGCAAGTTCATGGCAATTCTCAAACAATGGACAGTGAATGTGCCATTGGTTGAGGCACTGGAGCAAACCCAAGATATGGAAAATTCATGAAGAACCCGGTAACAAAGAAGCGAGAAGCAAGCTATGAACCGGTGGATGATATCCACTATTGTAGTGCCATTTCTACACAATCCTTAGTGCATAAGAAGGCCGACCCTGGAGCGTTCACTATTCCATGTGCAATCGGGTCTCTAAATTTTTCTAAGGCCCTATGTGATCTAGGGGCCAGTATAAACCTAATTCCACTCTCTGTGTATAAAAATCTGGGTGTAGGGGATCCTACCTCGATGAACATGTGATTGGTGATGGCGGATAGGTCTGTAAAGTGGCCAGTGGGCATATTACATGATGTATTGGTAAAGGTGGCCGACTTTATAATGCCTGCTAATTTTGTAGTACTAGACTGTAAGGTGGACTTCAAAGTACCCATCATCCTAGGTAGACCATTTCTAGCAACTAAGAAAGTAATAGTGGACTTGGAGCTGAATGAGCTAAGTTCAAGCTCAATGACAAAGAAGCAAGATTCAAAATACACTCATCCATGACACAGCAAAAGAAAATGAGTGTTTTCTTAACTGTGGATGTATTCTACTAAGATGGTAAAAAGGTGTCAGTAGGTTGCCTTGACGAAGTCTTTAGTCATGATAACCAAGTCGTGCCGCGATATTATATTAGGTGCTATTGGGAGGTAAACAAAAATTTTTATGTTTTAATGCAAGTTACTTTCATTTATAGTTAGATGGAAAATGTGAGTAACTGAAAAGGTTTGCTTTCGGGCCTGGTCGAATTTCTTTACGTGGGCCCAAAATATCCTGATAGCTGATTTGGGTCTTTTTTGACAACATTTACTTACGACTTATCACAAGTGTGATAGCCCATCACAAATGTCGTCATCCTTAACAAAACCTACCTCAGAGCTGATTTTTTTGGTGATATATCTGACAGCTTATCACAATTGTGATAGCTCATCACGGATGTTGTCAGCCTCAATTAATTCTCGTTAGATACTCTTAAGTGTTGCCTAATTGTTTTTCTCTTGCTATAGGTCTTGTAATGGCACCCAAAGAAAAGAACCCCAACCCTACAAAGAAAGAGAAAAAGAGGAGTGTACCCCGGAAGCTCTTTAATGAGGAATCCAATTATAAGGAAGAAGAGCCACTGCTCAAAAAGAAAAGAAAGAATAAAATCCCAAGAAATCCTTCACCACCCCTACCAGTTGAGGTGGAGGAGAGTGAAGAGAGTGATACTGAGCCAATCACATCTGAACATACAGATTTTGAGTAGACGGCCTCTGACCAAGAAGAGTCTGAACATGCTGAATATGAAGAGCATGATGCAGATCAACCTAAATCCGAAGGACCATCATCTGAGTCCCCTTCTGCTGAGCAATAGGATAATAAAGAATCTCTGATTCAGAGAAGTATGTTTAAATGAAATAACCCCAAAGTCCAAGACAACACTAGGTGGAAAATCCCTAAAGCACAAAAAATCTTTTTTGATGGGCATTGCAGAACTAACAGAAGAGCTGTTAAAAGGCCAATCTTTGAAGAAAAAAGGATCATTACTAAAGGATTGAGCAGATATCCTGAAGTTAAGAAGAAATTTTATGAATACGACTTGGGATGGACAACAAGAGGAGGAAACTTATTTTTCCCTACACTAGTTAGGGAGTTCTATGCAAACTATCAGGCTCACTTGGAACACATATGTAAAGAAGGGGAGAAAGTAGCATATCAGCCTTTGTTGGATAAAGTTCCGACACGGGGTGTTATGGTGGATATTTCTAAAGCGATAATCAACAGATTCCTTCATGGCCCAAACTTCACTCCTCAGGCCACTTCACCTATGTTCTGCGCTCGGTTGAAGCATTGGGGAAATCAACTATCTTAGTTAGCCATACTTATAGCTGATGGAGAACCTGAATGGCTGATCAACCTGAGTGAAAGGATCTTTAAGGCCTCCCTGAATCCAGAGGCAAGATTTTGGTGGGGTATTGTACGTATCTGGTTGATGCCCAAAGATAGAGATAATATCTTTGGGGATGATAGAGTGATATTAGTCACAAGTTTTGTGGCTAACCTCAAATTGAAATTTGGAGAGATTATCGCTGAAGAGATGAAAATTTGGGTCTCAAGGTCTGATACAGCATATCCTTTCCCTTGTCTAATTATAAGGTTGTGCAGGGCAGCCAATCTGGCTAAGGTTATAGGGTTAGAAGAAGAACTTCTTTCCAAGAACACCCACAATCCTATCTAAAATAATGAAAATCAATAGAGGATGACACTTGATAGAGGATCAGAGGTTCCAACAGATCACCCAGTTATAGGTACTAGCTCGGCACCTAATGTAGAAGTACAGGATTTTGAAGCTACACCATTGACATCTTCAGAACAAGCAAATTTAGTGACTGGAAGTGAGACAAACCCTTCATCTGCAGTGCCTACAACATAATTTTCCTTCAACCCGATGAACTTTAGGAGAGTGGCAAAACAAGCCAAATGGTGTGAAGCTCAGCTACAAATCTTTGCTAGACATAATTATCTGTGTTTATACCACTACAGTATAACATTCCATTCAAAGACCAATGGACAAAGAGAGTGACCCATTTAGACTTTTCAAGATAATTCAAAGACCGATGGACAAATAGAGTGCCCCATTCAGACTCTTCAAGATATTATAAGGTAATTCTTTATTGACTTCAAAGGTAATTGGGATGGTCATTTATTTCTTTTTGAATTTACCTACAATATAGCTATTACTTCAGTATTTAAATGGTATCATTTATGATATATCATAACAAGAGATGTATGTTTACTATTGAGTGGTTAAAAGTAGGTGAAGATTCTTTGATTAGAACCTAATTTATTACATCAATTTGTGAGGAAAGTAATATTGATCAGAGTGTATTTGAGGGATGATCAAAGCTGACAAAAGTCATATTCTTATGTGAGGTGTAGAGACTTAGAATTTCATGTTGATTATTGGGTCTTCATAAAAATTCTACCTATAAATGGGGTGATAATGATTTGTTAGAAAGGGAAGTTTATCATCATTACATAGGTCCTTACAAAAATTTTAGTAGATATAACAATAACTTATAAGTTGGAGTTGCCTACAGAGTTAGCAACAGTTCATCCTATGTTTCACGTGTCCATTCTTATGAGTTCATTAGAGATTTGTCTCTTATTATTCCATTATAAAATGTTGGGATTATGAATTTCCTTTAATATGAAGATAGTCCATTTCAAATCTTAGATTATTGAATTCATAGGTTGAGAGTAAAAGAAGTAGCATTAGTTAAGATATTGTGGAGAAATCAAAAGGTTGTGGAAGCTATATTAGAGGTCAAAAAAGATATTGAGTATAATTTCCCTCACCTATTCACTTCTCTTGATGATAACATTTCAGGAAATGACATTTTTTCTATACAAATTCATAATATATTTCTTGTCTAATGTTTCTATCTTGTTGTTCCACCATTATCTCCATTCCATGTACATCTAACTCTAAACTTATTCTTGATATGAATAAGTTCACTTTAAGATTAGTAAGACAATTTCAATGATTAAAACAAGACTAGTCTCATCCATTATTTGCTTATGACTTTAGATATCATTTGCAGACAAACAATCCTAAGGGAGAATATTGTAACATCCCTAAAGTTTGTACATGTTAACAGTAGGTTTTCTATGGGTTTAGAGTCATAAAATAAGGTTATTTTAAACTTAAGGTCAGAAATAGTTTAGATTGAGTATTCATAAAAAAATACCATAGAGCAAGAAATAGGACTGTGCACTACACATAGGAGACTCTGCTTTGGGCCTTACTTCTGGAGCACTTGTGGGAGCCAGCGATTGTCTTATGTGAAGGAGGCGTGTTGCATATGACACACCTCATTGTTGGGGTGTGATGCATAGCTGACCCTCCCAGGTATAAATTTTTTGCTTTTCTCTTGTAAGTTGAAGGAAATCTCATTTTTTCACCCAAATATAACCTCTCCAAACCCAATTTTAATCCTAAATTCATCTCGAAAATTTAAAATTATATCTAATCCCTAATCACTTTTCTCTCCCAAAAATCAAGAACTAAAGTAAGGGTTTATTAATTCCCAAGCTCTAAAGGCTTCAAACTCAAGATTTTCTCCATGATCCCTCTATTCTAAGGTATGTAAGACTTCATCGAGGATTTGTTTCCATCCTTATATCCAAAAATCTATTCATTTAATGAATTAAAGTCCATAATTAGGATATATAAACCCACTACCAAATCCATTTTTATGAAGCAAATTTCATGGTTTCTTGAAACTTTTATTATAATTAGGATTTTAAGTACATTACATTTAATTTTAAATGTAGAAAAGTTTTGTAGTATCTCCTTTTTATTCTTGATATGATTTGTATCTATTGTTTCATGAAATTATTATCTCAAGCATGAATTTTGGATTCTAATGACATTATGAACTTTCTAAAAAGTAGAATGGACTCAAAGAAGGGTGAATCCATGATAGTTTTGAAGTACTAAATTAAGTAAAGATCAAAGATTTAAGCATGAATAGCTATGATTTTGGTATGGTGTGAGCATATGATTACAAGGCCATTGTTGGAGTATTATTTAGCACTAAGACACTAATGGTTCAAATACACCCCAAATTCATAGATACATTATAATCATAGGTTATTGTCTCTTTATAGGCATAAATTTAGGATCCTTATGTATATAGTTCTAACTTTGGACAGTTAGAATAATCATTTTTAGTGTGGGTGTATGACACTAAATTTCATGGTATTGACAGAATTTATGTTAATTATAAGAAACTCTCACTTAAAAATTTAAATTCATTTTTATAGATTTTGATATCATCCTTATAATATTTCATATGGTATGGTTCTAAATATGCATTGTTTTGGAAATACTCAATTATTGCCCTTATCTATTTTTACATGCAATTGATACTTTCACTTATGAAATTCATATTTCTATCCTTTCCTTAAATTGTGATATAACCATGATTTAGGTAATCTAGTTTTGGTCCTATACACTCAATATCATCCATGTATTTATTGATGTAGATACAAGCGTTCATACTTAAGCTCGTCGCTATATTTTAGCTCGTCCCTATACTTTAGATTTTATTTTTATGGGTAGTTGAGCCCTTGTCCCCTTTTATTGTTTTACTTAGATTCATATATTTGATGAATATCTGAGTATGATTTATGCATGTACTTTGGACTTCAGTATTTTGTTCATTAAGTCTTTTAGTTATATTGTAGAGCTTATAAGTTATGTTTTAATTATAGCTTTTACTTTATATCATTAATGCTCTTAGATATCTATGCCAAATGCTAGTTTTAGATCACTTGTGGTTCTAAGAACCAGGATTTAGACTAATGTTATGAATAATTCCTTATAACTGCTGATGGGTCCTATACTTTGCTATGTATTACCATTTTGTCTAATCGTAATCTTATCTTCTCTATTTGATCATTCTTCTAAAAAAATCATAGTAATTTCTATGTTATGGCATTTTCCTCTATGCTCCACTTCTTGTAGATTAGCTAATCAGTAATATATCTAATATTTAAAATATACACCAAAGGCTTCCATAATATGCAAACATTCCTTCGGGGTGAGATGCATGATTAGTCACAAAAATACTTATCCATTTCATAGTATTGTCTTCTATTCGTATTATATATGCTGCTCCATTATGCTATCCACTTCTTTCTTAAACGTTACAACAATGGGATACTCTTAATTTATTGGTACTTCTACAAGTACCCAAGAAAATGTCATCCTCCACAATGTTCTTCCTATTTGCAATATTTCACACCATAAATACCTCTTTACTCACTTTTGATACTTTATCAATTCACCTACTATTCCACATTCTCCTAAAAGACCCTCAATCAAACCATTAGGTAGATTCAAACCCATCACATAACACACCAAAGTAGTGGACTAATAATCTATTTTTTCCTAGATATAATCCAATATTAAGTTATTTAAATATTTGATTAGATTTTACCTTCATCATAAGTTCAGATCACTCTACATTTCCTGGTGATCCCGCCACTGCTCCAAGAAATTTTTTAAGTCGCAACTCTTCTATAGGACCCCAAGGATTAGTATATTACCCGCTAGAATACCTTAATCATCACTCCAAGTATCTACTCATCATTTCTTCATCAAACTTTTGTTAGGACTTATTTCTGGTGTTTTTGGCTGATTCAGAGATGGACCTCCTTGGTACATAATGTCAATTGGGAAAATCCTTTGTAGGAATTGCTCGAGTTTATACAACACTTCTTTTACCAAATCCTTATCTTTTTCCTAATCAATTTATGAAAAATGATATAGAGATGATTTTTACAATCCATAAATCATGAGATTTTTGAAAACCGCATGAACGTTACACCTTTATCGAGTTTTACACCCTCAATAGAGGAAAATAGTAATGCATGCTTGAACTTAAACTAAGAGTATGGAATTTAATGAATTCATCAACTTACGTTGAATATAAAATATTTAAAGATTAAAGATGTTCTTCATACTTCAAAACAAAAAACTAGAGAGAATTTGAAACTTGAACTCTACAAACTATACTAACAATATGACTAAAGTTGTTCTCCTAAAAAATAAACCTAAAAGGACTATTTATATTAGACCACAAAGTTGAATCGTAAAACTAACAAATTGGTCTACTGCTAGGATGTATGACCATTCACGACTATAAACTGATATTGGTCAGTGAATTGCACTTGAAGTTCTTGTCAATGGAAAATAAGGGTTTCTAGACCTTACATCTTGGACTGGATAACATACCATATTTTGTTCTATACTTTGTAACTGTTGAAAATATGTCTCAAAAATAAAGTAGAAATAGATATTTTTAGTATTTTTAAATTATTAGTCCTATGTGACTTAGGATTTAGTTGTCCCTTTATTATTTGAATAGAAATTAGTTATCCCAATTTAAATTAATGTGTAGTTAGAAATTTAGCAATAAATATATGTTTTCAGTTAATAATAAAAGAATTTCCTTTGATAATACAATTGCAGTATTTCTTTCTCCAACTCTTTCTCTGTTATTTCTCTAATTTCAAAGCTAAAAATTAATAATTGGTATCAGAGCCAGTTTCTTGAGGGATTTGTAAGAGAGATGAATTCTGAAAATAACTTTTCACAAATAGCGCCTCCTGTCTTTGATGGTGAGAATTATCATCTTTGGGCAATAATAATAGAGACTTATTTTGAGGCTTTAGATCTTTGGGAGGATGTGGAGGAGGATGTCGATGTTCTTCCACTGCCCAATCATCCCATGGTAGCCTATATCAAAAGTCATAAGGAAAAGAAAATCAAAAAATCAAAGGCAAAACCAACTTTGTTTGCTAGTATTTCTCCAACAATTTTCACAAGAATTATGGCCTTTAAATCAACAACAAAAAATTGGGATTATCTGAAGGAAGAATATATAGGAGATGAAAGAATAGGAGGCATGAAGGTGTTGAATCTAATAAGGGAATTCAAATTGCAAAAGATGAAGAAATCTGAGACCGTCAAAGAGTACTCAGACTGACTTCTTTGCATTGTTAACAAGGTAAGATTGTTTGGCAAAAACCTTAAAGATTTAAGAATTGTTGAAAAAAATCTTTTTACACTGCCTAAAAGATACGAAGTATCAATAACTACCTTGAAAAACACAAAAGAACTGTCTAAGATTACCTTGGCAGAATTGATACATACAGTGCAGACGCAAGAGCAAAGAAGGCTTATGAGGCAAGATGGTATGGTTGAAGGAACTTGGGCAGCCAACCACAAGACTTAAAACAAGAGCAATAATCCAAGGAAAAATTACTCACCTTGCCAGCACTGTGGAAAAAAAGATCATCCTTCATTTAAATATTGGAAGAGACCAGATGCACAATATAAGATCTGTAATTAACTTGGCCATAGAGCTGTGATTTGCAAAAACAAATCTAAAAAATATGAAGCAGATACCTAAGTCACTAAAGAAGAAGAAAAAGATCACTTATTTGTGGCAACATATTCTTCCATCAAGAAACCTGATTTTTGAATGAATGACAGTGGTTGTACAAACCACGTGACATATCAAAAAATTCTTTTTAAAAAGACTCTGCATTTGAAAAATAAGAAAGTCATAATTGGGAATGGTGACTATATTCCTGCAGAAGAAAAAGAAAAAGTTGCAATTAAAACAATTTCAGAAGATGCACACAAACCTTGCAAGAATAAATATGAAATGGCAGATTTATTCAAGAAATCAAATTCTGCCGAAGTTGAGAGTACCATCTACAATTTTCGAAGCTGATACTGCAATCTATAATTTCTGATTCAAGGAGGAGTGTTGAAAATATGTCTCAGAAATAAAGTAGGAATAAATATTTTTAGTAGTTTTAAATTATTGAGTCCTATGTGACTTAGGGATTAGTTGTCCCTTTATTATTTGAATAGGAATTAGTTATTCCAATTTAAATTGAAGTGTAGTTAGAAATTTAGCTATAAATATATGTTTTGAATTATTAATAAAAGAATTCCTATGACAATACAATTGCATAATTTCTTTCTCCAACTCTTTCTCTGTTATTTCTCTAATTTCAAAGTTAAAAACCAACAGTAACTTTAGTCATAAGTTATCCTGACTACTTGGATTTTTCTTTATAATAGGTCATATACCAAATATGTGACCATATATTGCTTTATATTTCCCGGCTCTGCACGTTCCCTTTAACACTTTCTCTAAGCATCTCTAAGGAATGACATACAATCCGTAATTTGATTTTCAAACGTAAGCGGGATCACACACAATTTCTAGCAGTTTCTAAATTTATTTCATTTTGACCTTTTGACTTTTAAAACCTATAAAGTAATATTTTAATATTAAAATATAGAGAAATAAGAATGGATCTATTTTACCACACAAGTTATCCGCACCCCCTACAATTTTGTATTAGAGCCTATGCTGTTTAAAGTTACGGAAGTAGTATATATTTGGATTTATTTGATTAATTTATTATTTGATTAATTATGACTGACTTATTTGATAAAACTAAATTTAGATATTCCCCAAAATATTATTTAGATGAATAAAGTACAAAAATTACCAAAATATAAAGAATTAAAGCAAATAGTATCTAAAAAACGTAAAGAATTAAAAATGAGGATACAAAGACTGCAATATAACATAATTGTCGAAGTTAGTAAAAACTTAACAAATGCACAAAAACAAAAAATATCAAATTTAGAATCGACAATAGATAGTCTAGAATATACATACCAACATGATCTATTAACAATTAAATATAAAATGAATAAAGAAGAATTTATAATAGATGAAAAAATATATGAAAACCATGAAGGATTAAAAATAAAAATAGTATTTTATAATCTAGAAAGAAGGTATAAGAAAATAGGTGAACATTTATATTTAATGTTAGAAAAAGAATAATTAAAATTAGAACATAAATTGACAGTTATGGTAAAATAGAAAAAGAAAATGAAGAAATAGATAGAAAAAAGGAAATAGAAAAAATAAAACAACAAACTACAGAAGAAATACGAAAAATCAAAGAAACTAAAAATAGTAGGATTGCTGAATTAGAAAAAGAACTACAAATGCTAATAGATTTGTATGAGAAAAGACAGAAAGAAAGAGAAGAAAAAGATATAGAACAAAAATTATTAAACGAGATAATCAATTTAAAGAAAAATTAGAAATAAATACAATAGATTTTGAAGAAACAGATAATTATGATTCGGAAGATAGTGAAACATATACAGAAATTTTAACAAATACAAAAAATTTAGAAATCAATGAAAAACAAGAAGTAATTAATGAAGAAAACTTAGAAAATAGAAACACAAAAATAAATACTCTTGATAAGAAGATGAAAATATAATACCTAGAACATCAGAAATAAGAAAACCTATGTATTATAAGAATAAATTTAAAAGATATAATCTAAAAGATGAATATGAAAAATGGACACCAAAACAAATAGTCAATAAAAATTATAACTTTTTAGACTTAGATTGTGTAATAAATACAGAAAAAACAATACAATTATGGATAGGATATATGACAAAAACAATTATTAGATAATATTATAAATGTAACAGATGCACCAGAATATATAGAAACACTAATAGGAACAGTGAAATTATGGTTTTCAAATCTAACTGAAAATAGTAAAAGGGTATTAAGAACTGATAAACCTACAGAAGAAACATCATCAACAACTACAACTAAATTAGCACCTATAGAATTATTAAAAAATTATGAAATAGCTATAAAAGACGAATTTAGCAGCACGACAACAACAGAAGAAGAACAAAATGAAGAGAAAGATACAAATAGAAATTTAATGTTAAAATTAGCAATATGTAATATGTGTTACATAGATGAGTATACTTGCGCATTTAAAGAATATTATTATAAAGGAACATATAATATAGAAAAAAGTAAAGAAATAAGAAAATTATATTTTAATAAATTACTTGAACCATTTAGTTCAAAAATAATAAAAAGTTGGGATGAAGCAAAAATAGTAGATACTTTAGGAGCGAGAATAAAATTTTTATAACAATGGTATGGAAACCTATGTGAAAAATACAGAGAAGAAATAAAAATGGAAAAAACATTAATAAAAAATTTAGCATGTTGCAAAGATAAAATAGCACGTCAATTTGGATGCAAAGAAAGATATTATAAAAAAAGAAAAAGACGTAAGAAATATAAGAAATACAAAAAATCAAAATATAAATATAAGAAACCAAGAAAAAGATATTATGTAAAAAATTATAAACATAAAAGACCATATAGGAAAAAGAAATCTATAAAAGAATGTACTTGTTATAATTGCGAAAAATTAGGACATTTAGCTAGAGATTGTAAATTACCTAAAAACCCAAAAAATAAACAAATATCAGAAATAAAAATAGAAAATACAGAATATATGCAGATAGATTATATAGATTACAAATTAGAAAGTGAAGATAGTATATATGAAATTTCAGAGAATGAAACAGATAATGAAATATATAGTGAATTAGATGAATTAAATGACTGAAGAAGATATAAAAATAATAACAAAGGAAGAATATTTAAGTGAAAAAGGAACAGATCAAAAGATAATATTTGATAGTCACATATTTGATGAAATAAAAGGAAAAGAATTAGATTTAAGTGTAAAAAAAATATTTAAAATACCAAAAATAAAAAACATATTTAGTAAAAGAAAAGAAGAATACTACTTAGTAAGCCAAAAAGAACATGTAATAGACTGTAGATATGCAAAAGGTAAAGCTAGTATACCACTAGTAACAAAAAGGATAATTAATAAAGAAATAAACGATATAAAAATTAGAGACCCAATAAAATACATACACCTAGGAGGTACAGAGATATTAGTAAAAGCATGTTTCAGAGAAGGAATAGATACACCAACAGAATTATACCTAGCAGATGATAGAATTATAAAACCTATAGGAAAAAGTATAATAACTACCATAAAAGGAAATTTAATATACCAAAAATTTAAATTTATAATAAGTGTGAATTATTCAGTAGCAATAACAGATAAAAATATAGATAAATCATTAGTATTATATTGGAAAATATCAAGAATAGAACTAACCCCAGGAAGTAAAATATTTACAGCAAGATGTAAAAATCTATATGTATTAACAACAAAACATAAAATAACGGGAAAAAATAAAATTAACAAAATACAAATAGAAAGTCCTGTCGAATAATTTATAAAAACAATTGATAATAATGATTATAGTTATAGAGACATAGATATTGAAGAAAATTTAGAAATAATAAATGATAGAATAAGCAGAACAAAAAGAATAGCTTATGAAAAAACAGAATCATCAAGTTCATCAAAAAGAACAAGTTATGAAACAAGTTCAACAACTAATTTAAATCAACATTACATAACAGGAACAATAAATGAAAAAGAATATTGAATACTCTTAAATACGGGACAAGAAGAAAATTATATAGCAAGATATCTAATAAAAAATGAGGAAATAAAATCTGACAATAATATATGCCCAGATCTACCAAGAAGCTTAATAAACACTAACAATATAGCAGAAAAAGAAATAACAATAGGAGTTAGAAAAATAAAAATAGAATTTGAAATAAAGGAAGAAATGCAAAAAGCAGACATAATATTAGGAATAAAATGGCCGGAACAAGTAAAACCATATAATATAGAGCATACACAATTATCTATAACATATAACAGAGAGTAATTATTCTTAAGAAGAGCTTTAACGTGATATGAAAATATATGTATTAATGAAGATAGTAGTAGAAGGGTATTACAGTAGATATCATACGCCTATGATAGATACAGGAGCAGAAGCTAAATTATGTAGATATAATTGTTTACCAAAAAGTAAATGGGATAAATTAAAGACACCAATAATAGTTAAAGGATTTGATAACGAAGGAAACTTAATTACTTATAAAGCTAAGAATGTAAAAACACAAGTATGGGATATAATATTAATAATAGAAGAAATCTATAAATATGAGTTAACATCAAAATATATACTTTTAGGAATGCCTTTTTTAGATAAATTATACCCACATATAATAACTAGAACGGATTGATGGTTAACAATATCATGTAAATAGAAAGTAAGAGCAAAAAGAGTTACTAATAAAATAAGAAAGAAAACTGATTAGTTAAAAGAAAGTGAAAAAATTACACAAATTAGAAAATATAAAAAATACTGAAGATACAATAGAATTGGTCGTATTTTAAATAAATAAAAAGGAAATAACTATATTTTCAATAAGTAAGATAGAAATAATTAAGAAAAAATTAGAACAATTATATAGTGAAGATCCATTAAAAGGATGGAAAAAAATATAAAACCACTATAAAAATTGAATTAATAGATAAAAATAGCATGATAACTCAAAAATCATTAACATATAATTTTGACGATTTAAAAGAATTTAAAATGCACATAGAAGAATTATTAGAAAAATAATATATACAAAAAAGTAATAGTAAACATAATAACCTAGCATTTATAGTAAATAAATATAGTAGAGTAAAAAGTAGAATGGTTATTGATTATAGAAATTTAAATGCAAAAACTATGACATATAATTACCCAATACCAAATAAGATATTAAAAATAAGACAAATACAAGGATATAATTACTTTAGCAAATTTGATTGTAAATCAGGATTTTACCATTTAAAGTTAGAAGAAAAATCTAAGGAATTAACCTCATTTACGGTACCACAAAGATTTTATGAATGTAATGTACTACCATTTGGATATAAAAATGCACCAGGTAGATATCAACATTTTATGGATAGTTATTTTAAACAATTGCCTAATTGTATAGTATATATAGATGATATACTATTATATACAAAAACCAAAGAAGAACATTTAAAATTATTAGAACAATTTATGGATATAATAGAAAAATCGGGAATAAGTTTAAGTGAAAAGAAAGTTGAAATTATGAAAAATTAGATAGAATTTTTAGGAATACAAATAGATAAAAGTGGAGTAAAAATGCAACAACATATAGTACAAAAAATAATAAATTCAAAAGAAGAATTAGATACAAAAAAGAAATTACAATCATTTTTAGGATTAGTAAACCAAATAAGAGAATATATACCAAAATTAGCAGAAAACCTAAAGCCTTTACAGAAAAGGTTAAAAAAGGATGTAGAATATAATTACAATGAAGAAGATAAAAAACAAGTTCAAAAAATAAAAATACTTTGTAAAGAATTACCAAAATTATAATTTCCAGATGAAAATAGAAAATTTATATATATATAGTAGAAGCAGATGCTAGTGAATGTAGTTATGGAGGAGTACTTAAATATAAATATGAAGAAGAAAAATTAGAACACCATTGTAGATACTACTCAAATACGTTCAATGAAACAGAAATAAAATAGGAAATAAATAAAAAAAAATTATGTTCATTATATAAATGTTTATTAGCATTTGAGCCATATATTGTATATAACAAGTTTATTGTACGAACAGACAATATACAGGTACGTTGGTGGCTAACAAAGAAAATACAAAATTCAGTTACAACAAAAGAGATTCGGAGACTAGTCTTGAATATATTGAATTTTACATTTACAATTGAAGTAATTAGTACTAACAAAAATGTTATTGCAGATTACATATCAAGACAAAGCTACACAGACTGATATAATAGAAGAGGATACTCTAGAAAAGATATTCAACACCCTAACTACGCTTTCAATGAAAGTGGACAGTATGGGTAATGAAATAGAAAATCTAAAGACTAATGAAGTTAAACTGAAGTCTGAAGCTACAAATCATCTAACTCAGCAGTGTGCAGAGTTATGTCGATCGGAAGACTTTAAAATTTCAGAGCTAAAAGGACACGTTGGGATACTCAATAAAACCCATAACATTTATCAATCTACTTCTGCAGGTACAAGCAAAGGAGTTAGGAAAAACACAAATATGAACCTAAACAGGCTATTTGATAAACCATTTATTCCAAATACACCAAAAGATCCTACGTTTATACCCCCACAAATTACCACATACCGAGATAGTTTAAACCAAGACAAAAAGAACTACAACTATACAGCCCAAACATACATAGAAAATATTTACAAAATACAAGCCTTCTTAAATACCAACCCTAGAGCTATAAACATCCAAGAACCACATACGAATTACATAACCTAGAAGCTAACCGGATACAATAAGCTAATTGCTTTACCCAAAACCAAATCAAGTATAGTTAAAACCTGTTATGAATATGG
Organism: Capsicum annuum; assembly: GCF_002878395.1. Lineage (NCBI taxonomy): Eukaryota > Viridiplantae > Streptophyta > Magnoliopsida > Solanales > Solanaceae > Capsicum > Capsicum annuum. The sequence goes on along the minus strand of NC_061122.1, from coordinate 124,397,341 downwards.
ACTACTTAGTACCATATATACCCAAGACGGAAATGAAATATCCACTATACCAGAAATATATGAGTCATTTAATATTTTTAACTAGTGATAACTAGATCTAAGGTCAATCTTAGAAAAAATTACAGAAACCCCAAGCTCATCCGACAAGTCTTCAACAACTGGAATTGGGAACTTGTTCTTGACAGTTTGTTTGTTCAAGTCTCTCTAATCAACACACAATCTCCATGTACCATCTGTTTTGCCAATCAATACTACTAGAGCTACAAATGGACTACAGCTAGGTTACACCGCCCCTTGACCAACTATCTGCTGAACTAATCACTCAATAGTGTTCTTCTTGATAGAAGGATATCAATAAGGCCTCTTGTTTATAGGTTCAGTATTGTTGTACAACACTATTCTGTGATCAAAGATTTCCCTAGATGGATGAAATTGTTGGGGTTCTTCAAACAAGGTCTTATGGTTGTGTAAGAGACTCATCAATCTAGGATCACCCTCAAGGATTTCCTTAGCATCAACTGAATTACATTGATATTTACTAGTCATAGAAGGCACAACTTGAATCATGCACAATTGAGAGTTAATACCTGATATCTTAGCTAACTTTCCAGCTCCTGTGGTTTTTATTTATCTGCCAACTCCTTTGAGAATATGCTTTCTCCCTTTGCACCAAAACTTCATTATTAGATTCCTGAAGATCTTCTTGATATCTCTAAGAGTTAATAGACATTGCACCCCTAAGACCACTCCACAAGACCCTAATGGTAGGAGCAAAAATTCTGCTAAAAACTCCACCCCTTGTAATAGCCAAGAGAGTCTGCACATCTTACTCACTTGCATGTCATTACCATTAGCTGCAGTCACTGCCTGAGGAGTAGTAGATGTCACTTGGCATCCTAGTTCCTTCACAACATCTGGATCAATGAAATTATGTGAACTACCTATGTCCACTAAAATATGGAGAGGTTTCTTTGAATGGTAACCAATCACTCTTTATGTCCTGAATCCTAATGATCCATTAAAGGCATGAACAGAGATTTTCATATGCTCTAAGGGCCTAATCAATTCCGGCCGTTCTTCATTATCATTTGTTGGTTCTTCTTCATGTTCACATTTTACTTCTTTATGCTCTGTTACCTCTATCAAATACAATTGTTTCAAGTTTGTGCACTTGTGACCAAATACTTACTTCTCATTACAGAAGTAACATAACCCTTTGGACCTCTTCTCATTCATTTCTTCATGACTTAAAGTCCTTCTACTGACCCCTTTAGATATTGGTGCAACTGCATTTCTAGTAGGAGTAGGTAATAAGGGAGGTTTACTGGTTGCTTCATAGCCTCCAAATATGCTTCTTGCATCCTTGTTGATTTGTAGACTTGAGATAAGGTCCTTGGATTTGCTATCTTTACTGCCATATTCAACTTATTCTTTAACCCTCCAAGATAACAGTTGATTGCATTTTCCTCTGACAGGTTGACTCTAGTTAGATGCCTTTCAAAAATAGCCTGATAATCTTTCACGAATCTTGTTTGCCTCACCTTCTTTATTTCTTCCATGGGATCATCATATTCTGACCCAAATCTTTCAACTAAGGCCATAGCATACTCACTCTATGTTAGAGGATCTAAGTATTGCCTATACTTCATTAAAGCTAAGTGCCACTGGACAGCTTCACCCTTAAATTGTAAGGATGCAACATTTACCCTCTCATCTATGGGAATATTATTTATTAAAAAACTGCTCCACCTTGAACAACCATGACCTCAAATCCTCTCCTGAAAACTTTAAGAAATCCAACCGTGACCTCCTTGAGAATTGGAAATGATAATTGTTGTAATTGCCTGTACTTTTCTCCCTTTGTGACCTTTCATCAAACTACCTAGGTGCATCATTTAAGCCTTCCCTTTCTCGAACAATTGCAGGAGATTTACCCCTTTGATTTTCACCTGTCGAGGCCAATTTCTCCCTAATTCCCATTACTGCTTGATCCAATCCCTTGAGAGTCAACACTTCTCCTGCCAGAGTTCCCACCCCTGTCAAAACTTTTTTGCATTGTCTCCCTTAGTTCGCCTATTTCACTACTGGTTGCTACATCAATCCCCCTATTATTCTTTGTCATTATTCCAAGAAACGAAAAGCTTTGATACCAATGTTATGAAAATAGCTTGAATCACTGACGATTCAAGGATTTGGAATAAGCTATTGCAGAACAGTACCACAAGTTAAGAACAGAGAAGAAGAGAATAAGAAGAGAAGAGAGATTTTAGAGAAGAAAGTAATGAATTGTATTATTCTAAAACTCTTGTTCACTTCACTAGTTTATATACAATTGTGGAATTGACCAACTCCCTCTAATTCTTAACTAACTATTATCTTAACTACCTTTCTTAAACAATATCTCAATGTAATAGTAATGAATAGTGGCTAGTTTAACTAACTGTCAGTTATAACATATTTTGTTGACATGGCAATTTCCAATTCTAATTAGCTAATTGTTGACATGGAAATTTCCAATTCTAATTAGCTAATTACTGTAACAACCTCCTATTCAATTTTTTCCACCTATATTATCCTAGTTCCCTCAGAAACCTTGGATTGCTTATCGAGCCTATAATTATACCTAACAAAGTGATCAAAATTAGAGGACAATATGCTAATGATGATTCAAAGAAAAATAAATTGAATACGTGGATTTGATTAAGCCTAATAGTATCATACAATAATACAAAGAGTTGTAACCAAATCAACTCCTATGAAGCTTGTTTACTATTAGAATGGGGTGCCCAGAGTTTCGTGGACTGAAGAAGTTAAAAATATGAATGTGATTAAAGAATTACAACTTGCATTGATCAAAATGATGTCCAAAAGGCAATGTAAGATAAAAAAGGCAATTGTCAAATAGGATACTCATGCACATGCAGATTTTGATGAGGTTCAATTTGATGGACAATTTTCTCCACATGATGTCCAAAAATGTGTATTATATCACAACGAATGATGGAGTCTCATATAAAATGAGGCCCCTTATATATGATGCCTGTTTAAAATGGATGAAGAGATAACTCAAGCAATGGACTGGATATCATTCCCAATTTACTACCTACATTTTTTAGTTAAGCACTGCTAAAAAAAACTATTTTTGCGACCACAAAAAAAGCAAACACAATTTGTGGTCGCAATAAAAGCGACCACTTTTGGTAATAAAAATAAAAAAGCGACCACATGTTTTAAAATTATCAAATAATCATTTCAAAAATTTTTATATCGATCATTATGTTTTTTTAAAATTAAAAGCAACCACAAGTGGCCTATTTTCAACTTAAAATAATTATTTTTCTAAAAACGATCACGAGTGGTCGCTTTCAATTAAAACAATTACAATATTATACAAAAAGCAACTACATTTGATCAGTTTTTGATAAAAGAAAATGGACAAAAAAATGACCACAAGTGGTCGATTTTGGATTAAAAATACAAAAAGGAAAATATTTTGTAAAAGCGACCACATTAAAAAAATAAATTAAAAATATTTTTTAAAAAACTATCACTTGTGGTCTCTTTTTGATTTTAAAAAACTGGAAAAAAATTATTTAAAACAATCAAAAACTTGTAGTCACTTTTATTTAAAAAATTAAATTAAAAACTACTTTTAAAAGTCGACAACTTGTGGTCGCTTTTATTTTAAAAATTAAATTAAAAATATTTTTAAAAAGCACCACACTTTTTAATTTAAAAAAATTAAAAAGAAAATTATTTAAGAAACTGACCACTTGTGGGTGCTTTTTTATTAAAAAAATAAAAAAAATTGAGACCACTGGTGGTCGCTTTTCTTTAAAAGTTAACTAATATATTTATATAAAAGCCACTACAAGTGGCCGCTTTTTTTTTTTTAATCAAAAATTGATAAAAGACATTTTAAAAAGAGACACTTCTGGTCTCTTTTTATTAAAAAATAATAAAATCAATTAAACTTAAATTTTGAAAATAAATTATATTAAGAAATATATTAAATAAAATAAATAAATTACGTTAAACATAATTTGTATCTTTTATTATGTTTCAATATATAAAATAAATATATTTTTCATTGTATATATGTTAAATTACGTTAAACCTAATCTTTGTATAATAAATATGTCTATATCATATAGTCGAGGTAATAATATTAAGTTAGTGGGGTTATAATAATGTAACGTATATATACAACCAATAATTCATCAGAATATAATGAATGTGTTGATTATGAGGTTATATACATGAGGATGTGGTGTATGTAGTATGCATTCAAAAGTTGATATATATATATATATATATATATATATATATATATGATGTAGTGATTGCTGAACAGTGTAGTAAAAAACTAGCAGAATCTATCTAAACATATTGAATACCTTAATTTAAAATGATCAAAGTAATAATATATTGTACGTTGAAGTTATATTAATGTAAGTTAATTTGTTATATTAATGTAAGATCAAATTAATCGATAACTCATCAAAGTATGTATATGAAATACATCGCATTATATTATGGAGTAATATACTCGCGTACGTATGTGACATATACAGTACGTATTTATTAGAACGTGATAGCCGATAGTGTGTATGTGTGTGTTTATGTATAGGTATATATTGTGTATATACATATATATATTATGTAGTGATGGTATAATAACATACGATAAACTAACCAATAATTCATCTGAGTATATGTGAAATACGTTGTATTATTATGCGGCAATAAAATCATGTATGTGATGTATATAGTGCAGTGCGTATTTAGAAGCTGATAGCCAATCAAATATTTGTATATATATGTATATCTCGTGTAGTGATGTATACAGTAATCAAAAGCTAGACAACTGAATCTATATATCAAAATATTTTAAATATTACATTGATATCATACTATTGATAAAATACACTACTTGTGTCAATGTAGACAAGGGTATATTGTTGAAGTTGGAATAACATAACCTAATTAAACGATAATTTAGCTAACTAACACGTTGTATTATGAGTTATATAATATTGTATTTAAAAACTAATAAACCAAAAGTTTATCCTAATATACAAAATGAATTGATATTATTATACAATAGAAGAAATATACATATTGAGAAATCTACCAGTTGAACTGAATTAAATTAATTCATTATATAGATTTTGATTTTTTGGTTTGTCGGTTTAATTTCCATATATTTTTATGTTATAAATTTGATATTTCTTTTAAATTTTTTGTTATTAAATTTATATAATTCGGAGTTTGATTTAAATAGAAATTTATAATATACATTTGTACTTTTAATTTTTTTTAATTATTATACACGTTATATTATTATAATTAAATAAGTAAAATAAAAAACTAAATTAAGGCAAAAGCCCTATTTTTAGTGTGAGTCTCTCTCAACCTTAAACTATCTTAACTTTGGCGACAACCAATGGCAAATAAAGTGACAGAGGCAACCAACAGATCGGAGGTATTGTTTTCTTTCTTACCACTGGTTGTCTGACGACCCGGGGCTTATCGGCTGACGATTCTGTTGGTAAATGGGATGATTGATTATGTAGGTTTAGAGGCAATGTGGAACACATCTGATGTTCAAACATGGGAAACAGTGGTAGTCTTTGAATTAGGAGCTGTTGTTTTGGCCGTAAGTTCCGAATTAATCGATTGATAAGTCTTGTAATTAATGAATATTACAGTTGTTATTCTCAACAAGATCATGAATATTCTTCACTTGGTTCTATTTTTGTATTTTCCCCTAATTACGAGTCTTGTAAGTTCTCTTGTCTATTTTGCCTAAGGAGTTATTCAATTGGTGAATGTCATTCTTTAATTATAAATAAATGTTTCTAAAAATATATAATATTTTCTGTTCTTACTGCACATTTTCACAAAATAGGTTGAGAATTGAAAAGAGTAACTGTTAGCAAATGAGTTTATATGGACACTATTTGTGTCTTCCTATCCTGTGGGTGTATCAGGAAGGTCCTTGTTTTTCATTTTATTTAGTTGTTCCAGGCTAGTGATATCTCCAACTGTTATTGTCTCACCCAGTTCATTTGAATGAAAAACTCAGTACTTCAGGATATGGGTTACTTATGTAGTTGATACCACTATGCCATTCCTAAGCCCACTATCTCCATCAATTAAAGAGAGTTTGCATCCAAATTCTTTTATTCCAAAAGAGGAATAGCTTTAGGCTATTTATATATTGTCATTTCCTTCTTCCAAAAGTTGACATAATTGAGAAGAAAGCTTTGGAGTTTTATTACTTCAAGTGTTCATATCGTTTTTTGTCATTATGATGTGAAGTAATAAGTAATTTGACATTGCTTTCTGTTAGAACCTGAATTCATAAAAAGAATTACTTTGTTACATTTCGATGACTGGTTGTTGTCTCTTTCTCTTTAACTTAGATCAAGAAAAGGTAAGTTGATTTTTTTTTATTTTCTTGTAGTAGAGTCTTTAAATATATTGTTATGTTGGGATTGTTTCCTGCAGAAGGCATAGAAAGCCATAGGTTTTGTAATGATTATATGGTGTGAGAAGGACATGCGACGTCTCTACTTATTTTCTTTTTTAAACTTGTTGAATTGTTTGAATTATACAATAAATGAATTAATTAATTGAAAGGTGAACATGTACTTTGAATTTTGTTAAATTTGGCCACTTGATAAGTGAATTAGTGATTTGAAAATGGTTTAGTGTAGTCTCTTGAAATGTTAAATCATGACTTAAAAATGGTTATGTGTTGTCACTTGAGAAGTAACTTAGTGACTTGGATTATTAATTACCGTCCTGTGTTTTGAATTTAGTTACTTGAAATGTGAATTTGTATTTTGAATTTAGTTAAGTGTGGTCACTTGAGAAGTGAATTAGTGACTTGAGTTGTGAACTTAGTTACATGAAAGGTGAACTTGTGTTTTTAATTTAGTTAAGTATGGTCACTTTAGAAGTGAATTAGTGATTTAAAAATGATTTAGTATAGTTGCTTGAAATGTGAACTTGTGTTTTGAATATAGTTAAGTGTGGTCACTTGGAAAGTGAATTAGTGACTTGAAAATGTTGAGGTGTAGTTATTTGAAAGATGAACTTATTTTCGAATTTAGTTAAGTGTGATCACTTGAGAAGTGAATTAGTGACTTGAAAATGATTAAGTGTAGTTACTTAAAAGGTGAACTTGTTTTTTGAATTTAGTTAAGTGTGGTCACTTGAAAATATGAATTTATAATTTGAAAATGGTTTGAGGTAGTCGCTTTAAATTTGAACATGTATTTTTAATATAGTTAAGTGTGATCACCTGAGAAGTGAATTAGTGACTTGAGAATATTTAAGTGTATGGACATAAATTATAAATTACTGACTTGTGTTTTGAGTTTGGGTACTTGAAATTTGAACTTTCGTTTTGAATTTAGTTAAGTGTGGTCACTTGAAAAGTGAATTGGTGACTTAAAAATGTTCAACTGTAGTTACTTGAAAGGTGAATTTGTTTTTTGAATTCAGTCAAATGTGGTAACTTGAGAAGTGAATTAGTGATTAGAAAATGGTTTCGTATAGTCGCTTGAAATGTGAATTCATGACTTGAAAATGGTTAAGTGTTGTCGCTTGAGAAGTGAATTAGTGACTTCAAAATTCTTAAGTGTGTGATCTTAAATTATGAATTAGTGACTTGAGTTTTGAATTTAGTTACATAAAATGTGAACTAGTGTTTTGAATTTAGTAAAGTGTGGTCACTTGAAAAGTGAATTAGTGATTTGAAAATGATTTAGTGTAATGACTTGTAATGTGAACTTGTTTTTTTGAATATAGTTAAGTTTGGTCACTTGAGAAGTGAATTACTGATTTGAATTATAAATTAATAACTTGTTTTTCGAACTTAGTTACTTGATATGTAAACTTGTGTTTTTAATTAAATTAAGTGTTGTCTCTTGAGAAGTGAATTAATGATTTGAAAATGGTTTAGTGTAGTCAGTTGAAATGTGAATTTGTGTTTTGAATTTTGTTAAGTGTGATCAATTGAAAAGTGTGAATTAGTGATTTGAAAATGGTTTAGTGTAGTTGCTTTAAATATGAACTTGTGTTTTGAATTTAGTTAAGTGTGCTCACTTGTAAAGTGAATTAATGATTTGAAAATGGTTTAGTATAGTAACTTGAAATGTGAATTCATGTCTTGAAAATGATTAACTGTTGTCACTTGATAGGTGAATTAGTGACTTGAATTATGAATTAGTGTCTTGTGTTTTAAACTTAGTTTCTTGAAATGTGAACTTGCGTTTTGAATAAAGTTATGTGTGGTCACTTGAGAAGTGAATTGTTGACTTGTGTTGTGGACTTAGAGTCTTAAAAGGTGAACTTGTGTTTTAAATTTAGTTAAGTGTTGTCACTTCAGAAGTTAATTAGTGATTTGAAAATGGTGTAGTGTAGTCTCTTGAAATGTGAACTTGTGATTTGAATTTTATTAAGTGTGGTCACTTGAGAAGAGAATTACTGACTTGAAAATGTTTAAGTGTAGTTACTTGAAAGGTGAACTTGTGTTTTTAATTTCGTTAAGTGTGGTCTCTTGAGAAATGAATTAGTGTCTTGAAAATGGTTAGTGTAGTTACATGAAAGATGAATTTGTATTTTGAATATAGTTAAGTGTGGTAACTTGAAAATGTGAATTAGTGATTTGAAAATGGTTGTGTGTAATCACTTCAAATGTGAACTAGTGTTTTGAATATAGTTAAGTGTAATCACTTGGAAAGTGAATTAGTGACTTTAATTAAGAACGAGTGACTTTTGTTTTGAAATTAGTTACTTGAAATGTGAACTTGAATTTTGAATTTCGTTAAGTGTGGTCACTTGAGAAGTGAATTAGTGACTTGTGATTTGAACTTAGTTATTTGAAAGGTTAACTCATATTTTGAATTTAGATAAGTGTGGTCACTTGAGAAGCGAATTAGTGATTTGAAAATGGTTTTGTGTAGTGTTTTGAAATGTGAACTTAGGTTTTGAATTTAGTTAAGTGTGGTCACTTGAGAAGTGAATTAGTAACTTAAAAATATTTATGTGTAGTTATTTGGAAGGTAAACTTGTTTTTTGAATTTAGTTAAGTGTGGTCATTTGAGAAGTTAATTAGTGACTTGAAATGGTATAGTGTAGTTACCTGAAAGACGAATTTGTGTTTTGAATTTAGTTAACTGTGGTCGCTTAAAAATGCGACTTAGTGATTTGAAAATGATTTAGTGTAGTCTCTTGAAATGTGAACTTGTGTTTAGAATTTAGTTAAGTGTGGTTACTTGAGAAGTGAATTAGTGACTTGAAAATGTTTAAGTGTATGGACTTGAATTATGAATTAATGACTTATGTTTTAAATTTATGCACTTGAAATGTGAACTTGTATTTTGAATTTAGTTAAATGTGGTCACTTGAGAAGTGAATTAGTGATTTGAAAAAGTTTAAGCGTATTTACTTGAAAGGTGAATTTGTGTTTTTAATTTAGTTAAATATGGTAACTTTTGAAGTGTGAATTAGTGATTTGAAAATGGTTTAGTGTAGTCGCTTAAAATGTGAACTTTTGTTTTGAATTTAGTTAAGAGTGGTCACTTGCTAAGTAAATTAGTTATTTGGAAATGCTCTAGTGTAGTCGCATGAAATGTGAATTCATGACTTGAAAATGGTTAATTGTTATCACTTGAGGAGTGACTTAGTGACTTAAATTATGAATTATTGTCATGTGTTTTGAATTTAATTACTTGAAATTTGAACATGTGTTTTGAATTTATTTAAGTGTGGTCACTTGAGAAGTGAATTAGTGACTTGTGTTTTGAACTTAGTTACTTGAAAGGTAAACTTGTGTTTTGAATTTAGTTAAGTGTGGTCACTTGAAAAGTGAATTAACGATTTTTAAATGGTTTAGTGTAGTCTCCTGAAATGTGAACCTGTGTTCTAATTTTGTTATGTGTGGTCACTTAAGATGTAAATTAGTGACTTGAAAATAGTTTAGTCTAGTTACTTGAAAAATGAATTTGTGTTTTGAATATAGTTAAGTGTGGTCACTTGAAAATGTGAATTAGTGATTTGAAAATGGTTTAGTGTAGTCACTTGAAATGTGAACTAATGTTTTGAGTATAGTTAATGTAACAACCAGCATTCTTGAGCTAGAAATTTAACCTTCGTTTCTACGTGTGTAAACTCTAATCTCATGATTTATAATTTAGTTGAAGTCTCATGATCTTTATCCTAGTGTGTGAAGTTCTTTCGAAGTGAAAAATGTCATAGGAATCACTTAGGGTAAATTTTAGCTAAGAGCATTTGATTCGGCCAAATTTTGGTGTTCGATTCTACATGGGTCAACTTTGAACGTGTATTATATTTTATATATGTGTTCATTTTCAGATCAACACCCACCAAATTGTATATAATTGAATTATCTTTCCAACGATACAAATTTTGCCTTAATCTGATACTCGAGCGAAAAGTTATGAACATTTTGTTTGAACCAGTAAGCTACCACGATAGCGCGCGACGTGCAACTAAGTTACCACGTCTAGCTCCGATACGCGGAGTAATGTTTTCCCGCATCCGTAAATACAAGCCCAAAGGGTATTTTAGCCATTTTCCTTTGCCTCCAAGCACCCAAGTGATGGATTAAAATATCAAAATATCATTATTTACCTACTTTTCATCATCAAATACATATGTAAACCCTTCCCTTCCCAAGAAAAAAAATCCAAACTCTTTTTCCCTAGAATCCAAGAATTCAGCTTCCAAGTTCAAGAATCTTCAAGAAAACTTTCAAGAATAGGGTTTATCTCTCAAGTTCATCATTCATGTCCCAAGATTCACGCTTTCTTCCTTAAGAATTCACTTTGAGAATTTTTTCAATTATGGTATGTGGGATGTTCATCCATGGAGCCCAAAAACCTTCTTTTCAACAAAATTAGAATTTTCCTTTTTTATGGTATTTTATATGTTCAAGATGGTTTAATTCATATTTTCCTTGGTAATTCAAATTCAGTTTAGCCCATGTATGATCCCATTAAAGATTTGATTTCCTCATGCTTTAAATTTTAGTCCCCATGTCTTGTTTGAGTAAATTTCATGTTAAATTCTCTAATTTAAGAATTTAGCCATTTAAATCATGTTGATTTTCTATGTTTAACACATTCGCATGTTCAAGTTCATGATTTTCACATGTTTGATGAAATGTCTATGCTTTTGGGTTTGAACCATGATCTCATATTATTGTTTAAGAAGTTTATTATTGTAAATTATGGTTATTCAATGCTGATGGGTTATGAACACCCAATACCTATATGTTTTACATGACTTAAGAACTTTTAAGTAATGATTTCAGTTAAACCGTGAATATTACCATTTACTCAGATATTATGATCATAATGAGCAATGTCAGTTGCTATGTTCAGTTGAATTTAATTAAGTTCAGACCAGTATCTGTGTCATTCAGTTAGGAGTAACACTTATCACCGAGTGAATGTAGGGATGGTGTCTCCCCCATCAGTTAGGAATGAGACGTTAGTAGTAGTCCATATGTTCCATACCTACAGTGCTACAGTAGATTTTGAGGGGTCTTCCATTAGTTAGGCATCACACCCTCATCCTTTAGGACTTTTAGCTAAGCCTTGTGGATCCACATTGTCAGTTAGTATTAGTACCCTTAGAAAGGTACCAACACCCTTCCTAATAGGGTTACAGGTTGGATCCCGATAGCTCAGATTGGGGCACGTCGGTTATAGCTAGCTCCCACAGTTTCAATCAGTATTTAGTATGTCTCTGCTCAGGTTTGCTTTACCAAAGCACACATATTTTCAGTTATTTAGTTATACAGATTTTAGTCTCTCAGAATACAGATTATCTCAGAAAAATGTTTATGCTTGGTCTTGCATTCTCAATTTTACATATTCATGTTTTTCATGTTCAATATCCATGCATGATCCTCAGTTTAGTTTTACAGTCTATTCAGTTTTATATGAGATTTACACACAACATTCATGTTTTACTGCTTCCAGTATTCTTTTTTACTTATTCTACAAAAAGTAAAGATTTAAGTAACTAACTGTAGTGATTCACCAGCTTATTAGACTATGTTTTTTACCTATGTTTTAAGATACCTCACCTTTCAGTTTCTCTTAGTCTCTTGGTGAGTCTATTTACACTTAGCATGCATGTTTTAAGATTACGTATGAAATCAGTTTTACTTATTACATTCACCCCAGCTTACTCAGTACATTCTAGAAGTACTGATCCATATATATGTCTATCTGCTACATTGTGTCATACTGTAGGTAACAGTTGTAGTCTAGATGACATAATCAAATAGTTTGCACTTCTAGTCAGCAGGTGATGAGTTCTCTTGTTTCAGGGACTCCAGTCAGTCGTAGTTCATTCACTTTATTTTAATTATTTATATGTATTTATTAGTGGTACTTAGAGGCATGCACCAACTATCTATAGTTTGTATAGTAGAGGCTTCATAGACAGTTTATCATAGTCACTCATGTAATTTAAGCTCCTGCTTTAGATTTATTGTGTTGTAAAACTTTTTATTATCACATGTATTTCAGTTTTCTTACGATTATGCTTCCACTCAACAATTTAGTTTATAAAATTAATTTAGTTCATATGCTCAAGTATCATTCAAGTTAATGGGTTAGCTTGGGATCACTAGTGGTTCTAAGCATCATGTTATGACTAAGGGTAGTTTTGGGTCATGACATTTAAGTGTGGTCACTTGAGAAGTGAATTAGTGACTTGAATTATGAAGTAGTGACTTGTGTTTTGAATTTAGTTACATGAAATGTGAACTTGTGTTTTGAATTTAGTTAAGTGTGGTCACTTGAGAAGTGAATTAGTGATTTGAAAAAGTTTGCTGTAGTCGTTTGAAATGTGAACTTCTCTTTTGAATATAGTTAAGGGTGGTCACTTGAGAAGTGAATTAGTGACTTGAATTATGAATTATTGACTTATGTTTTGAATTTAGTTACTTGAAAGATGAACTTATGGTTTGAATTTAGTTATTTGAAAGGTGAACTTGTGTTTTGAATTTAGTTAAGTATGGTCACTTGAAAGTGTGAATTAGTTATTTTAAAATGGTTTAGTGTAGTCGCTTGAAATGTGAACTTGTGTTTCTAATAAAGTTAAGTGTGGTTACTTGAGAAATGAATTAGTGACTTGAAAATGTTTAAGTGTATGGACTTAATTATGAATTAGTGACTTGTGTTTTGAATTTAGGCACTTGAAATGTGAACTTGTGTTTTCAATTTAGTTAGGTGTGGTCACTTGAAAAGTGAATTAGTGACTTTAAAATATTTAAGTGTAGTTACTTAAAAGGTGAACTTATGTTTTGAATTTAGTTAAGTGTCGTCACATGAGAAGTGGGAACTAGTGATTTGAAAATGGTTTAGTGTAATCATTTGAAATGTGAATTCATGACATGAAAATAGTTAACTGTTGTCACTTGAGAAGTGAATTAGTGACTTGAAAATGTTTAAGTGTATGGAATTGAAATATGAATTAGTTACTTGTGTTTTGAATTTAGTTACTTGAAATGTGAACTCGCATTCTGAATTTAGTTAAGTGTGGTCACTTGAGAGATGAATTAGCGATTTGAAAATGGTCTAGTATAGTTGCTCAAAATGTGAACTTGTGTTTTGAATTTAGTTAAGTGTGGTCACTTGAGAAGTAATAATAGTGACTTGTGTTTTAAACTTAGTTACTTGAAAGGTGAACTAGTGTTTTGAAATTAATTAAGTGTGATCACTTGAGAAGTGAATTAGTGACTTCAAAATGTTGAAGTGTAGGTACTTGAAATGTGAACTTCTGTTTTGAATTTAGTTAAGTGTAGTCACTTTAGAAGTGATTTAGTGACTTGAAAGTTTTTAAGACTAGTTAATTGAAAGGTGATCTTGTGTTTTGAATTTAGTTAAGTGTGGTCACTTTAAATTGTGAATTAGTTATTTAAAAATGGTTAAATGTAGTCACTTGAAATATGAACTTGTGTTTTGAATTTAGTTTGGTGTGGTCATTTGAAAAGGTGAATTAGTTATTTGGAAATGGTTTTTCAAAAATATACTTGAAAAACCGACCACTTGTGGTCGGTAATCAGGAAATTCTTAGAAAATTCCAAAAAATTTAATTCAAAAAAAAGAGACCACATGTGGTTGCTTTTCTAGAAAAAAATTATAAAAGTGACCACATGTGGTCGTTTTCCAGAAAAGACTAGTATTTCCATGGTGGTTCCAATGTTGTATAAATGAATATGATATGAGGATGTAATGCTCACAACCAACTAAAATGAGAATATCCAATGTCAAACCAATATAACAACCGTGTGAGCCAAAAATTAACTCAAATGAATCAACCATCCATGATCCAATATAATATGTAAACCATCAAATGAAACATGTAAAAGAATGTCATTGATGCAACATAAATCCCAAAATCTAGGCTTTTCCCATAAAAAAGGAGTGAAATCAAGCATACATATATCAATACTAGGCCAATAACTTTCTACAAGAACCCACACAATCACACATAGCAAGTAATGTCTCAAAACCACTAAATATTTTGCACGTTGGCTCCCACACAGCACATATATCACCAAAGTACATTTTCCAAAATAAAACCCCATACCCATAGCATGCTTTTACATTATCATTAACTATCAAATTCAGTCTGAAGAAAGTTAAGTTATAACCTACCTTGAATGCCAAAACTAAAAAAAAATATGACTTTATCATCGAGCTTTCACCTCGCGCAAGTACCTAGAATTAACTAAAACACAAAAATTTAGAATACACTCATCAAAATAAAGCCAATGATACCCATATTGCCCACTTCTAAATTGCGGTCAAAACGGACCACCAAAACACGTTTTCAAGAAAGAAGGGTTAAAATGAAATTTTAGTCCAAAAACATATTTCCCAGGATTAAAGAAACTCATAGGAAAAAATCCATGTGAAAATTGGTTGAAATCGGGGTTTGAATTAAAGAAATGTTAACTTGGGCCTTCCAGGCCAAAAATCCCCAAATCATACCTTTAAATCCACGTAAACAAAAATTAAATGATAGAATCAAAGAAAAATAGTTGAAATAGGAATTTGGAGCTTACCAAAGATTGAAAATGGAGGAAATCGCCTTAAATCCCTAAATCTCAGAGGTCCTACTCTCTAAAATGGGGAACCAAATAAGAAAAAAATCTATATACCCAAGTGCTAGCTGCTGCAAAAGAGATCAAATGGCCACTTTAGTGGTCACAGCTAAAAGTAAAGTACCGCTTTAGCGAAACATGCCAATGCTGTCAGTTCTCTAAAATCTACCACTAAAGAGGACAGGGCACCACTAAAGATCCCTTGTCCAACTGGAGTCATCCGCTAAAGAGACCAAGCGGCACTTTAGTGTCTACCACTAAAGTGGTCAAAGTGGTGCTTTAATGGCTACACAATCTATGGAGACTTGGAAAATTCCATATTTATGCCAACCCCTTGGGATTCTTCCAAAATCCTGAGAATGCAAAGGAACTATGCTACCCTATGAAATTTGATGCTCTAGACTCAATAGCAATATAGAATTTTGAAAAAAATGTTATTTTCTCAAAATTAACCCCCATGACCCATTCTCACAATTTTCCAAATGGAGGGTCGAAATTAGATATAAAAGCCATAAAACCACACCATCCATAATATCAATCTAAAATTGATATTTTAAAATTTCTTGCACAGTCTTTTTTAAAAAAGACAATCTCTTGTATAATTGAATTGAAACCCAATAAATGATAAGAGACTTATCTGGAATGTAATGCCAAAGCATAGAAACATGAAAAAAATAGATGAAAAGCTAATAAATCTAGAGGTAATGCTAACTCATAAGCCACATACCCAATAGTTCAAAGGATATCAAAAAGTCCAATATATCTGGGGATATGCTTACCTCTCTTTAAAAACCTCATCACACCCTTCATGTGAGACACAAAGTAAGACTGGATCACTAACACAAAATCTTATGGCATGAAATCTACTATCAGTATAGCACTTTTGGCTACACTAAGCCACTCGAAACCTATCCTAAATGACCCAAACTCTATCCATAGACTCACGAAGTAGGTCCATACCTCGAGGTCTAATCTCTAAAATCTCAAACCAACCAACTAAAGAATGACAACATCTATCCTACAAAACCTTGAAAGAATCCATCACAATACTAAAATTGTAATGCTTCAATTTTCTGAACCGAAATGCTACACGGTGCTCATGACCCCAAAGGACCACAAGCTAACCCATGACTGATATCTATACCTGTAAACTATATAATATCTCATAAAATATGCAAAAACATAAACTGTAAGGCCATAACATTTAATACTAATACATATTTGAAAAAAATATGGTACAACAATACCAAAAAGAAACATAAATACTAAAGTCTGAACATCTAATCTGACATCTAGTCTGAAAGCCTCTAACTGAACTGAATAAGGAGTTGATGGGACATGTCCCCAACTAACTCCAATTACTGAAATAAATTGAAAACTGAAATAGAAATGAAATCATCATGTCCTTGAAGGATGAGGACTCACATCTAACTCTGACTGCTGATCTTGGAATCTACTGCTGATTTGGAGCTTATGCCTCTGAACCTATGGTGTAACATACGAGAAAGCACCATAGCGCAAATGCGTCAGTACGTCTGAATATACTGAGTATAAGAGTGAGGTAGGCTAAATGGAAAGGGTTATAGGCATGAAAAATACTGATTGATATGAACATGAGAGTACATACATGCATACATAACTGTAACTAAACTCGTGGAGATACTGACTACTGATTCTGAATACTTACAACATGAGTGTAGTGATAATGAAATTCTAAAAGACTGAATTTACTGATATTGATATGTAAATCACTAATAAGTGATGGATCTGATACTGTATTACTGATATATTAAGAGACTAATATTTTATTACTGATAAATGAATGATTGTTTTTGATAGTTTGAATTATGAAGAACTGGTCTGATTGACTGTATCTGATAGTCCTGAAGCTGAGTACTAATAGCATGAGTACTGATAACTATTGTGATTGATAGAATAAGTGACTATATCTCATAGACCATAAATCTAAAGGAAACTATCTGAGTTCCATTCTATTTCTAAGTTGACTGTGTCTGACAGTCCTGATATACTAAAATCTGAAGAACTATCTAAGTTCTTTACTGATACTGGGTAGCTATAGCTGACAGTCCTAAAATCTGTAACTAAAATTGTGGAAATTAGTTATCTAACCGACATGCCCCAAATATGCTATAATAGCTAAGCTGGGGTCCAATCTTTGCCCCGACTGGAGGGATGTCAATACCGCGCCACTGGTAAGGACAGCTGTAAGAACCCTATACTGGCAGGTACTCAATGAGAATGGTGGGAACCCTAATCTAATGGGTTAAGCCACCTCATCCACCCTAATTTGATGGGTTAAGATATATCAACCAACACTGTCTATGTAGTTTTGGAACAC
This sequence comes from Capsicum annuum, assembly GCF_002878395.1. NCBI lineage: Eukaryota > Viridiplantae > Streptophyta > Magnoliopsida > Solanales > Solanaceae > Capsicum > Capsicum annuum. The sequence continues at coordinate 124,379,819 of NC_061122.1, read as the reverse complement.
AAGAATGACTACTAAGAATCACACCCTAAACTGGCGAGTGAGTTCTCATCCTTGGGTTCACTCGGAGCTAACTTCTACTACTATCTGAAGGACACTGAACTGAATAACTAAGCTGAACTAAATAACTAAAATGAACTGATTAGATGAACTGATACTGATTAACTGGACTGATACTAGTGGTATTGTTTAGTAGAGCTAAACTAAGTTTACTTGATTCCAATGACTGACGAAATGTACTGAGTTTTGAGGACTGGTTGAGAGTACTAAAGGTACTAAGATTGACTGTGAATACTGAGGTTGTTGAGGTTACTGAGCACTGAGATTACTGAGATTACTGAGATTTCTGAGTTTTCTTGAGTCACATAACTGACTGAATTCTATAGATCAAGGCTTGAATAAGAGTATCATGAAAACATGACATGTCTCTAGGCACACAACTATATTTTTTGGGTATAAGTACCCCCAGGACTCGATGGAAGGAAACTGGCACAACTTCAATTTCTTGAGTACACGACCATTAATAAAAAATCCATAATACATAAGTGGGGGATTTCATGAAGTATATGGTCATCATAATATCTATCATGATTAGGAATGCTTATAATCAAGTCACAAATATCATATTCTAATATCATGGGCATTCCGACAACATATACTATTCATAGCAATCGTATGGAAACCATTCAAGCGTAAGGGAATGATAATATGTAACGTTTAGTTCATATTGTAATGATTTGGGGATATTATACTTCATGTATTTATTCAACATCTCAAACATAGTACATAATTTATATCTCCATTGTCATACATGCTTTATACCACAATAATAACAACACATAATTTACATGGAAATTCATATTGGAGTGTATGACTAACATGAACTTGTTATTTAGGTATCATGAAATCATGTAAATATGAAGTTCTAACATACTAGGCATTTTATCGAACACCTTGCATGCATTCTTTAAGGCATAGGTCAATTTCATCAAATTATACATCATGAACAAACAAATTTACATATTTCCAACTCATATGATATCATGAAATTCAGAAAAACTTATAAAGATTCCATCTTGGGAATCACCCAATATCAAAAACATGATCATCAACACCCAACAATATAGAAATCATACATTATAATGAAAAAGAGGGTTTTTGAGCTTTATGGATGAAAGGGATCCATAAATCAACTCACGCATTCTATTATATAGCAAAACAAACAAGCATCAAAATGGGTATGATCATATCACCACAATCAAACAAGCTTTTATATTTTATAAATTGATTCTTGAACTCCATGGACGAAAGAAATCCGTGGATAAACACTACGCATACCTTGGAAAGGAGGTTCTTGATGATTGATGGAGGAATTTCATTGAAATTTGATATTCAAGCTTGATTGTGCAACCCTAGTTATTTTTCTCCTATGGTGCTCTTGGATGATGAGCTTTGAGATGTTAATAGGGTTGTAATGTGTTTAGAAGCTATATATTTCGTAGGATTAAGTTTAGGCACGTGTAAGGAGTGTTAAAAGACTTAATTACCCTTAAAATAACTCAAAATGGACTGTTTTTGGCAACTGGAACTGACTTAGGTGGCACCCAAGTGATTGATTAAGCTAGGTTAGGTGGCACCTAACCAATCGCCTATGTCTGGGTTGGGCGGCGCCTAACCAATCGCCTATCCTTATTGTCTCTCACGAAAAAGGGCATGACTTTTCGCTCGGGTATTGGATTAAGGCGAAATTTGTATTGTTGGAAAGCTAATTTGATTATCTACAATTTGGTGGGTCTAAATTAGATAAAATATCAAATTAACATTGAGTTATAGTCATTCAAAGATGACCCTTACAAAATCAAACACTAAAACTTGATGGATTCAAAAACTCTTAGCTTGTATTACCTTAAGTAACTCATATGAACATGATTAATGTATCATAAGCTATCTTATTGCTAGGATACTCATTGTAAGTCATGCACTAAAATGCTACTCACAGGATAAGAGGTTTCATGCATAGGAAAAATGGTTCGTCTCCTAGCTTAGAAACATACAGGGTATTACAATATCTCCCCCTTGGGAACGTTCGTCCTCGAATGGAAAGTAACTGAAGCAGGAGAGATGATAAGATGAAGTAGTTACAAGACATACACTACTGACACATGGGTTCGTGACTGGCATGACTGAAAGCTGAGCACAACATACTGAACATACATATCTGATGCATGGGAAGCTAATTCATGAATATAAGACTGAGGATTCTAATAAAGTAAGTTTTCTAAAAATGAGAACGCATATCTGATGCACAGCTGAAAGGTTTAATCCATGCATATCTGATCCATGATTATATGACTGACATAATACGTGAATGCATGGCTGAAAGTACTAATGAGCTGATCACACATATCTGATGCGTGAATTCATGGCTAAACTTACTCATGAACATGCAATGGTAAAGGTATCAAGTTTGAACTAAAAACTGAGCATGGAACTGAATACCAAGTTTGGCACTGAAATATGAACATGAGAACGAGTAATTTTAAGAAAAATTGTTACCTTGAACTTAAAATACCGATAAGTTTGAGATTAATTACTCCATTTGCATGATCGGAAACATGAGAACATAACTGAGTCTGGGACGTGGTAGATATACTGAATATCATGATCTGAACTAAATCTTGAAAACATGGCATATGACTAAAGTTAAAGCTTAAGGGTTATCTTATGAGTACCCCTTCTCCAAACTGGATTCATTAAAAAAAAAAGAGAGCAGCATGTTTATGTCATAAAATTTTAGGGGTATGATGTATCTCCCCCTTGGGACACTATGTCCCTCAAAGAATACTGACTTGGATGAGCTACTGAGGGAAATTGAGGCAATGTGCAAGACACCTAGGAACTGAGTCATGACTGAATAGCTACGATCTGAATCTGAGACATGGTACATGAACTGAGCTGAACACGAGTGCATGCATACACTAACTTATTTGATTAACTGAATAACTTATAGATGAATACTGGATAAACTGTACTTAGTCTGAATATCTGGGCTGAGATTTTCTGTTTTTGGAGTTTTATGCATAGGAGATAAGGACTAACTAAGTAGAATGAGGTATCTGAGCATGGATTTATGAAGTCTATATTATTTTCGAATGCGAGACCAAACGTATGACATGGCTCTGAGGTATTCTATAAATTGGGGTACTAAAACACTGATAACTCAGTACTGACAACCTGAATGCTATGGTCAAGCATGTATGGAACTGAACTGAGTTTCAAATCTGGTTACTGAACTGAAGATGACATTATAACTAAGCCTATAGCTAGTACAGAAGTACTAAATTCAAAGACTGAACATTGATCACTGAGTGCTGGATACTGAAACTATAATTGAGTTGGCAACTGAGTTTTTGATGGCTACATGCTGGGGACTGATATAAGTCAAGGATCAAAATGTACACTTACACTTTGTACTTTCCCAACTTCTAAATACGACCCCTTGCTAGATGTTTACTTGCACATTTATTATGACATTCAAGCCTATCTTCACAACTACACCTTTGTACAAAGTAAGCATGCAACAATATTCTCTTATATAAACAACTACTCATCACTACACTGTTCCATAAGGAGAACTAACTGGAGGATTAAATCAAGAGAACCTAAAACATGAATAGATATAAACTAAACTTGACACATGACTAAAACTTGAGGAATAAAATATTAATAGTTTGGATTTACCAATAAGGTCTGAACTGAGGATATACATGACATAGTCTAAATATATCTGATCTGTAGGGGCATAACATGAGTCATGGAAGCTAAGTATACTGGAAAACATGATATGCGTACATGAGTCATGAGCTGCATGACCAGAGTCTAGAGTTTTTGTACTTGTGGGACATAATTCGTAATACTGAGAGAGCTAGAACTGAACCCCTTATACTAGGAACTGAAGGTGCATATGATCCCATGGAAAGTGCGTGAAAGTAGATTGTGCTCATGGAACATGACTCGTACTGTGGAGTAAAAGGGACTCCTTATGCTGAAAATTGAATTCATACATGATTATAGTTCGTGACCATAGAGTTTGTATGCAATGCCAGAGTGGATTTCGTGATAGCTAAAGTACAAATCTTTGTACAAAGAAGAGGATGGGTTAGGAATCGTCTTCCCATACTGCTTTTCTATACATACTGGCACTACTACTGGAATCTTGAGAGTCTGACTTGGTCACTTGATCTACCATCACATACCTACATTCTGTTCAACACCTGCCTGTCTTACTAAACACATCATATGATTCTATTTCCTTATATACTGCTAATATCACATTCACACCTTTATGCTTAATTTTGAGTCAATAAACTTAAGTGTTTAGCTCGTACTGTTCAAGCCTACTGATCTAATCCCCATGAATACATAATCTGATCAAATAGAATAATACTATCCTAACTCTACTACTGCTAAACTTCTGGGTTCAAGAATGAGTTCCCATGATCATGAATAAAATTTGTACGACCTTGGAACAATAATGAACTGATGGGATACTATTTGTGTCTGTTGCTAATCTCATAACTGACCGTAGAGACTGTCTGAGAAAGCCCTGTCTTTAGGAATTTGAACTTCACTATTTTTATTACCTTGAAAGTAAGGTAAAGTGAACATGAGGGGTGAATTATATGAATCTACATGGTTTCCTTAAAGAAACTTGCTATAGCATGATCTTGAGATATGAAAGAAGAGAAACTGTTCCTAAAACATCTTATAGCCTCTTGCACATAAGTGTGGTGCATAACATGCCCATGTACTAGACTCTACTTCATGCAACTTTCAGACTTCCTAGGACACTGTTGAACCTTAGGCCCTAATACCAAGTTTTTAACGCCTTAATTTTCTGAACCAAAATGCTACACGGTGCTCATGACCCTGAAGGACCACAAGCTAACCCATGACTGATATCTGTACCTGTAAACTATAGAATATCTCATAAAATATGCAGAAACATGAACTGTAAGGCCATAAGGTTCAATACTAACACATATTTGAAAAAAATATAGTATAATAATACCAAAAAAGAACATAAATACTGATGTCTGAACATCTAATCTGACATCTAGTTTGAAAGCTTCTAACTAAACTGAATAAGGAGTTGATGGGACATGACCCCAACTAACTCCAACTACTGAAATAAACTGAAAACTAAAATAGAAATGAAATCATCATGTTCTCGAAGGATGAGGACTCACGTCTAACTCTGACTGCTGATCCTGGAATCTACTATTGATTTGAAGCTCATGCCTCTGAACCTATGGCGTAACATAATAGAAAGCACTATAGCGCAAATACGTCAGTACGTCTGAATATACTGAATGTACGAGTGAGGCAGGCTAAATGCAAAGGGTTATATGCATGAAAAATACTGATTGATATGAACGTAAGAGAACATACATGCTTACGTAACTGTAACTGAACTCATGGAGATACTGACTACTGAGTATGAATACTGATAACATAAGTGTACTAATAATGAGATTTTGAAAGATTGAGTTTACTGATATTGTTATTTAAATCACTAATAAGTGATGGATCTAATACTGTATTACTGATATACTAAGAGACTGATATTTCATTATTGATTAATGATTGATTGTTTCTGACAGTCCAAATTATGAAGAACTAGTTTGATTGACTATATCAGACAGTCCTAAAACTGAGTACTGATAGCATGAGTTCTGATAACTATTGTGATTGATAGAATAAGTGAGTATATCTCACAGTCCATAAATCTGAAGAAAAATATCTGAGTTTCATTCTATTTCTGAGTTGACTGTGTATGATAGTCCTGATATACTGAAATCTAAAGAACTATCTGAGTTCTTTACTGAGACTGGGTAGCTATAGCTAACATTCCTGAAATCTATAACTGAAACTATGGGAAGTAGTTATCTAACCGACATGCCCCAAATATGCTATAATAGCTAAGCTGGGGTCCAATCTCTGCCCCGACTGGAGGGGTGTCAATACCGCACCACTGGTAAGGACAGCTGTGAGAACCCTATACTGGCAGGTACTCAATAGAATGGTGGGAACCCTAAATTAATGAGTTAAGCCACCTCATCAACCCTAATCTGGCAGGTTAAGATGTCTCAACCTACGCTGGCTACGTAGTTCTGGAACGCAATGATGACTACTAGGAATCACACCCTGAACTAGTGGGTGAGTTTCTATCCTTGGGTTCACTCAGTGCTAACTTCTACTCCTATCTGAAGGACACTGAATTGAATAACTAAGCTAAATTAAATAACTGAACTAAACTGATTAGCTGAACTGATACTGATTAACTGGACTGATACTAGTGGTATTGTTTAGCAGAGCCAAACTAAGTTTACTGGATTTCAATGATTGTCGGAATGTACTGAGTTCTGAGGACTGGTTGAGAGTACTGAAGTTACTGAGATTGACTGTGAATAAGAGGTTGCTGAGGTTACTGAGCACTGAGATTACTAATATTACTGAGATTTCTGTGTTTTCCAGAGTCACATGACTGACTGAATTATATAGATCATGGCTTTACTGAGAGTATCGTGAAAACATGTAATGGTTCTAGGCACACAGCTATATTTTTCTGGTACAAGTACCCCCAGGACTCGATGGAAAGAAACTGACACAACTTGAATTTCTTGAGTACACTACCATTAACAAAAAATCAATAATACATGAGTAGGGGATTTCATGAAGTACATGGTTATCATAATATCTATCTTGAATAGGAATGCTTATAATCAAGTCATAAATCTCATATTCTAATATCATGGGCATTCCGACAACATATACTATTCATAGAAATTGCATGGAAACCATTCAAGCGTAAGGGAATGACAACATGTAACGTTTAGTTCATATTGTAATGATTTGGGGATATTGTACTTCATGTATTTATTCAACATCTCAAACATGGTAGGGAAAGCATGGATATATTTTGTGTACATAATTTATATCTCTATTATCATACATGTTTTATACCACAACAATAACAACACATAATTTGCATGGAGGTTCATATTAGAGTGTATTACTAACATGAACTTGTTATTTAGATATCATGAAATCATGTAAATATGAAGTTCTAACATACTAGGCATTTTATCGAACACCTTGCATGCATTCTTTAAGGCATAGGTTGATTTCATCAAATTATATATCATGAACAACCAAATTTACATGTTTCCAACTCATATGGTATCATGAAATTAAAAAAAACATATAAAGATTCCATCTTGGGAATCACCCAATATCAACAACATGATCATCAACACCTAACAATATAGAAATCATACTTCATAATGAAAAAGAGGGTTTTTGAGATTTATGGATGAAACGGATCCATAAATCAACTCACGCATACTATTATATAGCAAAAAAAAAAACAAGCATCAACATGGGTATGATCGTATCACCATAATCAACCAAGCTTTTGTATTTTAAAGATTGATTCTTGAACTCCACAGATGAAAGGAATCCGTGGATGAACACTACGCATACCTTGGAAGGGAGGTTCTTGATGATTGACGGAGGAATTTCCTTGAAATATGATCTTCAAGCTTGATTGTGAAACCCTAGTTGTTTTTCTCCTATGGTGCTCTTGGATGATGAGTTTTGAGATGTTAATTGGGTTGTAATGTGTTTAGAAGCTATATATTTCGTAGGGTTAAGTTTAGGGACGTGTAAGGAGTGTTAGAAGACTTAATTACCCTTAAAATAATATATATATATATATATATATATATGCCTAAGTGATTTCCTAAGCTAGGTTAGGCGGCGCCTAACCAATCGCCTATCTTTACTGTCTCTCACAATAAAGGGCATAACTTTTTGCTTGGGTATTGGATTAAGGATAAATTGGTATCGTTGGAAAGCTAATTCGATTCTCTATAATTTGGTGGGTCTAAATCAGCCAAAATACCACATTAACATCGAGTTATACTCATTCAATGATGACCCTTGAAAAATCGAACACTAAACTTGATGGATTCAAAAACTCTTAGCTTGTATTACCTTAAATGACTCATATGAACATGATTAATGTATCATAAGCTATCTTATCGCTAGGATACTTATTGTAAGTCATGCACTAAAATGCTAGTCATAGGATAGGAGGTTTCATACGTAGGAAAAACGGTTCGTCTCCTAGCTTAGAAACATACGGGGTATTACAAAAATTGTAGCTATTATAATATGCAAACTCTTCCAAGGCTAGATGCTTCTCCCACTAACCATAGAAGTCCATAACACAAGCATGGAGAATATACTTCAAAACATAAATAGTCCACTACGACTGACCATCGTTTTGGGGGTAAAAAGATGTACTAAGATCAACCCGGGTACCCAACTCCTCTTGAAAGGTCTTCCAAAACTAAGATGTTAGCACTAAACCTTGATAAGAGATGATAGACACTGGCATACCATGAGAAAAAACTATTTCACAAATATAGATACAGGAGGATCTCCCCGCGCCAAAGGAAAACTAAATTGGAATAAAATGAACAAATTTGGTCAATCGATCCACAATGAGCAGATTTGTTGAAACACGACTTCCTTTATGGCCAGATTTGGTCTAGTAAGCCTTTCTTTGACTCACTACTCAACACCTTATCCCAAACCAATCTAAACCTAACATAAAAAAATTGATGAGCTCAAATATGCTCCATTAAGAAAGACCTAGCCACCACAAATGCCAAAACACATCCACTTGTTGAAATATAAAGCCTAACCATCTAGATAGCAAAAAACAAAAACCTTTATGTCCAAAGGCCCCTCTGGGGTCAAAAGATGCTCCAAGGTACCCATGCTAGTTGATTTCTAGATCAAGGCATTTGCAACTACGTTAGCCTTGCTTGGATGATAGAGAATAGTTAAGTCATAATCCTTAAGAAACTCAAGACAACTATGGTGCCTCATATTAAGATCTCACTGGGTGAAGAAATAATAAAGGCTATGACAATCCGAGAATATCTCATAACAGACTCCATACAAGTAGTGCCTCTATTACTTCAAAGCAAAAAACTGTGAACAACTTCGAATTATGGGTAGAGTTATTCTTTCATGGGGCTTCAACTGACGAGAAGAATAAGCAATGTCACAATCCAATTTCTCAGGTCATGAAGGCGCTTACTGTAACACACCAGTAGCAAATCTAACCCGTAGTTTGGAAATACTTCTGATGGACTACGAAGAGAGATAAAAGAAAAAATGTAGAATACATGTAATAGAAGGATCACATGTACAAGATAATCCTAAAATCTGGTGGATCAGTACAATATATTCTAACATAAGAAAAATACAAATAATAAATAATTATACAGATACAACCAACTCTAAATACAACATAGAGATTAGTCTAGTACATAAGAGAGAGGAAATTAATACTCCAAATGTCAGGAGCTTACTCTATTTATTCAAAATATGGATGCTCTACACGACACACACAACACTAGTGATAACCCATACTATAATCTGTAGGCTATAGATATGTCGTATAAGTACCAAATATATGGTACTCGATAGGCAACTACCAACTAAGCTCCAAAGATAATAAATATATATACAACATATATACAAAATTGGAATCTAAACCCAAAGGTCTAGTATCCACACAACAAAGCTAGTGAGATAATAACGATAAACTATTGTATTCATAACAAAGCAACTATCATAACAAGATGAAGGAAGTATAAAGTATGAACTATCCTATGCCAACCATACTAAAGAATCTTAATATTATACCATATAACACCATCCAATATATAAATAGAAGGTAAAAGAAAGATGTATAACAATATACAAGACCAAGGACTAAATATACAATCTGAATAAATGAAGAAAGAAAAGGACATGAGGTAATACCATAGCTACATGTAGCTATATATATATATATATATATATATAAGGGTCAACATGAAGTACAACCTAAATCATCAATCATCATAACATCATTTTACGACCTTTTAATCATAGCAGGATTTAGTACTAACATACTTAGGGATTATAATCCATACGTCCAATAACGAACTAATCATGCATAAAGATATGCTCGTAAAATACACTGGCCTAGAATCATACATCAAATATTAATATAACATACTCAGGGCTTCTAATACATACATCTAATAATGAGCTAATCATTCATAAAGATATGCTCATAAAATAAAAGGGCTAAAATCATACATCCAATCTCAATACCGGATTATTAACAAAGCTTTCACAAAATATCCAACATATTGATCATCACAATAATAATAATAATTGTAATGACAACATGAGTATCTGGATAGTTCGGACAAATAACAGGTAGCTGAGCCTTTCACAAACCCTAACCGCCCAAGAATCATGAGGTTTAATCAATATACAACGCACCACAGTTATGCTCATCACCCATACCTATGTAATCCACCATAAAACTGATAGATATAGGGGTATACTGGTGATAGGCAATGGAAATGCAGGAATGAATGCCAAAAAATAAAATTTGTGATACCATAATTAACGAGGTTGTTGGACAACCTACGAGACCATTACACAACCTCTATAATACTGATGTGATACAAAAGATCATTGCATAACCTTCGAGACCATCTCACAACCTCTATAATAATGATGTGATATAGGAGGTCATTGCATAATCTCTGAAACCATCGCACAACCTCGATAATAGTGTATGATACAGGAGGTCATCACACAACTTCTTAGACCATCACACAACATTTATAATAATGATAATAAATATATAGCCCGAGGTAAAATTTAGGACTAAATCATTATAAAAGAGTAAAAAGAGTGAAAATCTCTCACGACTGGAGTAATTAGTAGTATCAAAATCATAGACTGGAATCCATCACGACCAAATCTTTAAAACACCATTTTCAATCTCAATACACATAAATTACTCTTAAAGGTGGTATGGTTCCTATTATAAAGAAAACCATATAAAATACAAAAAGTGGTATTTTATCTCTTTTTAGGAAAAAAAGTAGTAAAATCATATTTTTGTTGGAATCACACCATTTACCTTTTTAAAGATCATGAATGTACAAAATCTATGCATGCCATCACTAGTATTCAAATAATGTAAACATAAGCATTATCATGTCTACAAACTATGGCCACATCCTTACAAGGATAAACCATTTCCCAAAATCCAACCAATATCATAACATGGCCTTGGGCATATGTCTGAAATTATTATAATATTATAGTCATGGACTTAGTCCCACATAAATATCCAAAACTCATTATACATAATCCATAGAATATGTATGAGCCATAACATATCTGTAGGCCATATAACATACTCCAGGGAAAACCATCACATTCATCAGTCACAAAGTAATCTCATACTAAAGGCTCGTTAGTCTCGACTATGCCTAATATTCGTAAGTAAGTCCTCAAGGCCTAACACAAGTCATGGCATAAGGTGGGACAAAGGAACAAATGTGCGAGCATAGAACATTTTAGGCTTTTAACTTGAAATAATTGTAAGTTCTTACGTAATTTTTGCCATTTATAATTATAGTCTTTGTGATATTACAGGTAAGTCAAGAAGCATGAAACCTACGAAAACTACGTCAAGAAGGACAAATTTTGATAAAGTAGATAGGATGCTTGTAGTTGATGACTTGGCTGATAAGTCATCAACTTAGTGATAAGGTGTCAGATGAAAACAGTTAAATCAAGATTCTCAAAGAATTATGAACTCCTTGATAATTCTTCTGTTGTGCATGTTGTCTATTAGTTGCAAATAATAGATTAGACCTAACTGTTGGCTTCTTGTAGTAAGAAATCAAGTTAATAGGAAGTGAATTATCAATAGAGATTTGGAAGCATTAAACTTTTATTTAATAATTAATGTTGTAGTAAGGTTAATTAACTTGAGATAAGATCTGGATAAGTATACGGATTTTCCTAAGTTTGACAGAATTAGATAATCTATTATTTAAATAGGTCGAGAGACATTTAGATAATGCTTTGATAATGATAATCTGTTGTTCCTATATGTCATAAGAATCTTGAGCTATAACTAGTGTATGTCAAGTGCCAATAGTCATAGTGAAAACAACTCTAGTTTACCATAACATTAATTTGAAACATTGAAATATTAGTTGCAATTGTTAAAACAAAGTGAGTAATAACTTTGATTTAACCTCTAAAAACCCTCATTTATAGGAAGTTGTTAACTATTAGTCGATTGAATCACAAATAACTTAAATTAACACCATATTCCCTGTGGGATTTGACCCCAACATAGTTGGATTATATATGTGACGACTACCGCTTACTCTCTCGTTATTGAGGTGTAATTTAGGTGTATCAAATTTTGGCACCGTTACTGGGAATATGGTCGTCACTTGAGAATATTTATGATAATTGACTCATAGTTAAAGTTTTCTAAATTTTACGTCTATTTGTTGTTTTTGATTTTTACAGATTCTGTGTTGTATATGCCACGAACCAGAAGGTAAGAGGAACCACTACTACCTTTTAGTCAGGAACCTCATTTGATTGGTAGAATGGTTGAATAACAAGAAGCTCAGTGATGCAGTGCAAAATCCTCGAAATGATGGCTCTTGCATGGAAATTACCACTCATAGTGGTAAAATATTACCTAGCCCTTCTGTGGGCAACTCTGTGATTAATGATATGATTGAAGAAGCTACAGAAGATGATGAAACCCGTCCAGTGTAGTATTATAAGATGGAAGGTAATGCAAGTACATCTAACCATCAGCAAGTTGATAAGTTAGAAAAATAATAGAGAAAAGAGAATAAGGTAGTGGTTACTACTCTCCCCAAACCATCGCCACCTTTCCCATGATTGAAAAAAAAGGTTGATGACACAAAGTTCATCAAATTTATGGCAATGCTAAAGTAGCTGATAGTGAATGTGCCTTTAGTGGAGGCACTAGAGTTGATGCCCAGATACACTAAGTTTATGAAGGACCTTATGATGAAGAAGCGAACAATTAGCTAAGAATCGGTAGACAATCTTTATGATTATAGCGCCATTTCAACACGATCCTTAGTACAAAAGAAAGTTGATCTGGGAGCGTTCACCATCCTTTGTACTTATGGGTTACTTGATTTTGCTAAGACCTTATGCGATCTCGGAGTGAGTATTAACTTGATGCCTTTTGCTGTTTATAAGAGGTTGGGTTTAGGGGATCCTAAACCAACAAATATGAGATTGTCCATGGAGGATAGGTTAGTAAAGCAGCCAGTGAGGATATTGTATGATGTGCTGGTAAAGGTACCCAACTTTATATTTCCTACAGATTTTGTTATTCTTGACTGTGAGATAGATTTTGAGGTACCCATAATCTTGGGCAGACCTTTCCTGCTAACTAGGAGTGTGCTTATTGATTTAAGGACTAATGAGCTACTGTTTAGGCTTAATGATGAGGTAGTTTACTTTGATATGTGCCAGTCTCTGAAGAACCCAAAGGATATTAGTGTATTTTCTATTATTAATGATTATTATGAAGATGACCAAGAGGTTCTAATCGAGGAGAAATTTGCTGTGGAAACTTTTGTTGCAGTCTTAATGAACTTTGATGGTAAAGGTATTGAGGAATATGAAGAGACAATGTGTGATTTGATGGGAATTGGATCCTATTCATATGCTCCAAATAAGCTGGACTTAGATCTAAAAAATCATCCAATACCATTTACTAAGCTATCTATCGAAGAGCCACCAGTGTTTGAGTTGATGAAGTTGCCAGGGTATTTACGGTATGTGTTTATAGGTAGTGGAAACACTTTACCTATGATTATTTCTATGGATTTGGTAGAGCACCAGGTTAAGGAACTTATGTCTATACTTAGAAGATTTAAAAGGGATATAGGTTGGACTATTACTGATATTATTGGTATTTCTCCGAGTATTTGCACTCACAAGATGCTGCTTGAGAAAGATTGCACACCAACCATTGAGCACCAACACCGCCTTAACTCACCGATGAAAGAAGTGATTAAGAAGGAGATCATTAAATGACTTGATGCAGGAGTTGTATACCCTATTTCTAATAATAAATATGTAAGCCTTGTCAAATAATCCCCATCCAATGTGTGCCTAAGAAAGGGGGCATGACTGTAGTGGAGAATAAGAAAAATAAGTTGATTCCACTTAGGCCTATGATAAGGTGGAGATTTTACATAGACTATTATAAGCTCAACTCATGGACTCTAAAGGACCACTTCCCAATGTCGTTCATGGATCAAATGCTTGATAGGTTGGAGGGAAGAGGTTGGTATTGCTTCTTGGATGGGTATTCAGACTATAACCAGATTTTATTTCCCCAGAAGATCAGGAGAAGAAGAAATTCACTTGCTCATATGGTACTTTTTCTTTCAGGTGGATGCCATCTGGTTTATGTAATGCACCTGCCACTTTTCAATGGTGTATGATGTCTATCTTTTATGATATGGTGGAGGACACCTTGGAGGTGTTTATGGATGACTTTTCAATGTTAGGTGATTATTTTGACTTGTGTCTAAGAAATCTGAGTAGAGTATTAGAAATATGTGAGGAGTTCAACTTAATGTTGAATTAGGAGAAATGCCACTTCATGTTGAAGGAGGGCATTGTCCTTGGTCACAAAATTTCGGCTAAGGGAATCAAAGTCGACTGGGCCAAGATCAAAGTTATTAAAAATTTACCACCCCTTTTTTAGTAAAGGATGTGAAGAGTTTCCTTGGTCATGCAGGGTTATATTATTGATTTGTAAAAGACTTCTCCAAAATTTCAAATCCACTTTGCAAGATGTTGGAGAAGGAATTCATGTTCATATTTGATGGTGATTGAAAGAAGGCATTTGAATGCCTTAAGGAGAAATCGGTTGTTGCCCTAATTATTGTTGTACTAGATTGGTCGATGCCATTTTAAATCATGTGTGATGCAAGTGGAGTGGTGTTTATGGCTGTTCATGGCTAGAAGAAAGACAAGCTGCTTCACCCCTATTTACTATGCAAGAAAGGCATTGAATTGGGCTCATAAGAATTACACTGTGACTGAGCAGGAATTTCTCACGGTGGTCGATGTATTTAAGAAGTTCCGCTCTTACTTATTGGGGACCAAAGTGGTAGTGGATACAAACCATGCCGCTTTGAGGTATTTGATGGCAAAGAAAGACGAAAAGCCAATGCTAATTATATTGGTGTTGCTTCCTTAAGAGTTTGACTTTGAAGTCAAAGATTGAAAAGGACACAAAAATCAAGTTACAGATCACCTATCTAGACTTGAGGGAGATCAAACAGCCAAGGATGAGCTTGAAATCTATGACACATTTCTCGATGATAAAATCCTAGATGCTATGCTTGAACGAGTACTTTGGTACGTGGACTTTGCAAATTATATGGTAAATGAGATTATCCTAGAGAATCATTATTTACACAAAAGAAAGAAGTCTCTTCATGATGTTACACGCTACTTCTGGGATTAGCCAAATTTATTTTGGAGGTGTTCGGATAATATTATTAGGTGGTGTATCCCGGAGGTAGACATGTTGAGTATTCTGGGAGCTTGTCACACTTCCCTAATTGAAGGTCACCATACAGGTGACCGTACTACAAGAAAGGTATTGTAGAGCGGCTATTATTATCAAACTCTATTCAAGCACGCAAATTAGTTCATGAGGAAATGTGACCAGTGCCAGAGACAAGGGTCAATATTAAAGCATCATTAAATGCCCACAACAAAGATATTGCAAGTTGAACTATTTGACATCTAGGGTATCAATTTCATGGGGAAATTTGTGAGCTCCTATATTCTAAAATATATCTTGGTGGATATGGACTATGTGTCGAAATGGGTTAAAGTAGTTGCTTTGGCTGATAATGAAGTCAAGAGAATGGTGGATTTTCTGAAAAAGAACATCTTCTCCTATTTTGTAGTGCTAAGAAATATCATTAGCGATGGGGGATCCCACTTTTGTAAAAAAACATTCTGAGATACTTTGTTGAAATATGGTGTGAAGCAGCACAAGGTGGATACTCCATATAACCCACAAACAAGTTGGAAAGTGGAAGTTTCGAACCGAGAGATTGGCTAAGACGATGAATGCGAGTAAAAAAGACTGGTTTCAAAAGCTTGATGATGCTTTGTGGGCATATCAGAGTGCTTTTAGGACACCTATTAGGATGTCACTATATCAGTTGGTCTATGGAAAAGCATGTCTCCTTCCGGTTGAACTAGAACACAAGGCTTTATGGGGTTTTAACAACTGAACATGAAGTTGAAAGAAGCAGCTGAGTTAAGGTTGGGACAATTAAATGAGTTGGATGAATTCCGTCTTGAAGCTTACGAAAGAGTTGATCTCTATAAAGAAAGGATGAAGAATTACCATGACCAAAGAATAGAGAAGAGAGATTTTCAAGCTAGTGATTGGGTGTTATTGTTCAACTCTCAACTTAAGCTCTTTTCGAGCGAATTGAAATCAAGATGGTCAGGGCCGTTCAAAGAAAGTCAAGTTTTTCCATCAGGTATTGTGGAACTTGAAGGTATGGATGGAAGTCTATTCAAAGTTAATGGTTAAAGAGTCAAGATCTATGTTAATCCAACGGATAATGCAAAGCTATTGTCCATTGTGTATCTTGATGAAGGTTGAGTAGTCTAGATAACCAAGTCGTGCCGCGGCAGTAAATCAGGCGCTATTAGGAGGCAACCCAAATTGTTATGTTGTAAGTATGTTCATTATTTTTAATATTTTATGTTTGTAATAAGTTTTTTAGGTGTGCAAGGATAAAAGTAAAATTGATGATGTCAGTAAAATAGAATCGACGACCAAAGTTGATTGGTTATTAGCATGCTGACAACGTGCCACTTGATGTCGTTAGCTCGAGTAAAAATAGGCACCTTTCTGGATAAGGGTGACAACAATAGATGATAAGTCGTTACCCTTGTGATAAGCTATCACATGAGGCTGTTAATTGAATAAAATGGGATGCAATCTGGATAAAGCTAATGACCAAGGATGATCAACTATCGCATATGTAACACCCCAATTTGCTGAACTGGGAATGCTATACGATACTCATGACCCCGAAGGACCACAATCTAACCCATGAATGATATTTGTACTTGTATACAACATAAAATACTGAATAAGGTGGAATCATGCACTAAAAGGCCATAAGGCTCAATACTGAACATAACATGGATGAATAAAATACCCAAAACAAAATTGTAAACACTGAAGTCTGAAACATAATAGTCTGCATCTAATCTGAAAGCCTCTACTCTCTGAATAATCTGAATAAGGAGTTGATGGGACATGTTCGCAACTAACTCCAACTAATAAATAATTAATGAAATAGTGGAGAAATAATCATGTTGTCAAAGGATGAGGACTCACTTCTAATCTGACTGCTGAGACTGGAATCTACTGCTGATCTGGAACTCGTGTCTCTGAACCTATGGAGTAACATAAAAAGAACGCACCATAGCTCAAATGCGTCAGCACAATAGAATGTACTGAGTATACATGTAAATTAGGCTAATGCAAGGGTTAACATACATGAATAATGCTAGCTGACTGTCTAACATGAATGCGAGAATGCATACATTAATACATAACTGTAACTGACACTATGATATCATAATTACTGAATATGAATATTGATTACATGACATACTAATAACTGATATAACTGATAGTATAAATAGTTGTATATGAATGTAACTGATAACATGGGTGACTGAATGTGACAATCCGAAATCTTATGGAACTATCTGAGTTCCTTACTGTATCTGAGTCAAATATATCTGTCAGTCTTGAATCTAAAGAACTATCTGATTTCTTTTACTGAGACTGGTACTAAAACTTTGGGAGGTAGAATTTAACCGACATGCCCTTGATACGCTATTATTGCTGAGTTAGGGTCTAATCTGTAACCCTAATTGGAAGGGTGTCAATACCGCACCACTGGTAAGGACAAGCTGTAGGCGACCCTTATCTGATGGTGTACCCAAAAGAGAACGGTGGGGCACTTATCTGACAGTTCTTATCCACCTTATAAACCATCATTGTATAGTATTGATGTCTTTACCTATGCTGGCTATATAGTTTAGGAATGCAAGGATGACTTCTAAGGGTCACACCCTCATCTGATAGTATGTGTCCCCATCCTTGGGTTCACTCAGTGATAATTTCTATTCCCATCTAAATGGACACTGAACATGATTTATTGAACTGAACATGAGCTGAGTTACTAAGTTCCGGTGACTGACGGAATACTACAGATAGCTGACAACTGACTGAGTCATGAGATTATGGAGTTTTTTCCTGAGTCATAAGACTATCTGAAGTCTAAGGATTCATAGATTGGCTGAGAGTATTGTTAAAACATGACATGGCTCTAGGTACATAGCTAATGTTTCGGGTACAAATACCCCCAAGACTCGAGGGAAGGAAACTGACAAAGCATGACTTACTTGAAGACATAATAATCATCATAATACATTTACCAAAGCATTTCATCAAACATGTGATAGGCATAAAATTGTACGTAAATGGGGATTTCACAATATCATGCTAATTGGATAGTTTCCCTTCATCTAGGAATTTAACCACACATATAGTAGGCATTGAATGTGAAAACAACATCATACAACAATTAACTGACGTGATTTAATTCCAATTTAATCATTCAAGGGTTTAGTCCTAGGGTTTTATGAATCTATGCCGATACAAATCAACCCATATGGAATTTAACACTCATTCATGGAATACAATTCAATTACTCATCATCAACATGAACAAAAGCAGCCGAATCCTAAAATTCAAAATCCATAACTTGAATTTAGAAAAGGGATTCTTGGGGTTCACAGACGAATGGAGTATATGAATGAACACTATGCATACCTTAGTTCATTATTTTGTGAAGATTAATGGTGAAACCTTCTTGAATTTGAATCCCCAATAGAAACCTTAGCTTGTTCTTGAGAGAAAATTGAGAGAAAATTGTATATTTTGGGTGAAAAATAGCTAAATCACGTGTTATTGGGTCTTAATAGGGGTAGGAAATTGACCCTTTTAACACTAGATGGGTCATTTAATTTCAGTAAAATTTTTTGGGTGCAACGTGGCGTTATCACGTCGTGACTCTAGAAATTGACAATTGGAAAATTGAGTGATGGTGCGATGCGGAGACATCGCGTTGCCCCTTCCTTCGTGACCTGGAACTTTGGTGCGACGTGGGTGATATCGCGCTGATACACTAGAGAAAGGACAATTCTAAATTTAAGGGTTGGAGCGATACACCATAATCGCTGACACCTACTCGAAATTGCCAAATGCTATTTCCTCTTGTAGCGCGGTGCTCCACTGACTAATATGGCGCTGTTTAACGACGGGACCTTGAAATAGTCATAACTTCTTACCCGGTTATCAGATTTAAGCAAATATCTATCGATGAAAATCTTATTGAATTTTCCATATGACAAAAAGTGAAAATCTTGAAAATTCCTCATGGAATAATTATCATTCACTTTAGAAGCTAATACTAGGCATTCTTGGGATGAAATTTTCTAGAAATCTTTGGGGTATTACAATATCTCTCCCAGAGAACATTCATCCTCGAATGAGACTGACTGAGAGGGGAAATAATAAGTTGAACATGAACTGAACATGAATAATTAGAACATGATCTCATGACTGACAAGCTGAACATAACATACTGAACATGCATATCTGATACATGTGTAACTGATTCATGAATGCATGATTGAATGTTCCGAGGAACTAAGTTTCTCACAATGAAAATGCATTTTTAACTCATAATTATATAACCAAGCTGATACATGAATGCATGATTAAGTATGCAATGGTACTTGATACCAAGTTTATACTAGTAACATGAACATGAAACTAAATACCAAGTTCGTGATGAACACTGATCATGAAACTGGGTAAGCTTAAGAAGAACATTTACCTTGAGCTTGATCTGAGTTGGCAGAAAAGAGGTGAGGATACTAGGTGCACATGTCTACTTCTGCTTATCAAGTAGCTCCATCGATGGACTAATTTTTCCAAAGAACTTTAACTAGAAGGACTTCTTTGTTCCTCAATCTACAAGACTGATAGTCTAAGATTTCGACGGGAATCTCTTCATAAGAGAAACTGTTCTGAACATCAATGCTCTGAATAGGAACTACGACTGGCGGGTCACCTATTCACTTCTTGAGCAAAGAGATATGTTAGACTGGATGAACTGAGGCTAGATCTGAAAAAAGTTCAAGCTCATAACCAACCATGCCGAAACAACTAAGAAACTCAAAGGGACTGAAATATCGGGGACTGAGCTTTCCCTTCTTGCCGAATCTCTTCACCCCCTTCATGGGACAGATCTTTAGATATGATTACCAACCTCAAACTTGAGATCTTTTCTATGGACATCTGCATAAGACTTCTGTCAGCTTTGAGCATCCTGGAGTTTTTCTATGATTAACTGGACTTTTTCTAAAGCGTCCCATACTAAGTCAGGACCTATGACTGAGACCTCACTAACTTTAAACCAACCATTTAGACATCTACATCTCCTACCATATAGAGCTTTGAATGGAGCCATTTAAATACTGGAATGATAGCTGTAATTGTATGCAAACTCAATCAAAGGCAAATGGTCATCCTAACTTCCCATGAAATTAATTGCACACGTTCTTGGCATATTTTCTAAAGTCTAAATAGTTCTTTCTTCTTAACTATCTGTCTGAGGATGGAAGGCTGTACTCAGATGAACTTGGGTACCAAGACCCTTTTGGAATGCTTTACAGAAATGAGAGGTGAACTGGGTACCTCTGTTTGAGATAATGGACAAAGAAACACCGTGCAATCTGACCAACTCCTTGATATAGAGTTTGGCATAATCCTTGGCTGAATAAGAGGTATGACCTTGAAGGAAATAAGATGATTTGGTCATTCAGTCTACAGTGACCCAGACTGAATCATGCTGATGATAAGTTAGAGGCAAATCCATCACGAAGTCTATGTTCACAACTTCCCACTTCCAAGTAGGAATACTGAACTCCTGCATGGACCCACTAGATTTTTGATGCTCTATCTTAACTTGCTGAAATGTAGAGTACTTAGCCACAAACTCTGTAATGTCTCTCTTCATCCCACTCAACCAATAAATTTTCCGCAAGTTGTGGTACATCTTTGTGGCCCTTAGCTGAATAGAGTAGCACGCACCATGCGCTTTTGCAAGACTTCTCCGCCTTAATTCATCTGCTCCTAGATCACAGAGACGACCCTGACAACGTAAAACACCATCTCTCTCTTAGGAGAAAACCTCTACTTTCTAATCCTGAACTAACTCTTTCAACTTGACCAAGCTGGGATCTCTCTCTTGCTCTTCTTTCACCATGGAAACTAGAGATGATTTTGAAATACTCTAAACACATACACTACCCTCTGAAGATTTGACTAAGCAAACACCTATTCTGGCAAGATGATGTACTTCTTGAGATAACTTCTTCTTACTATCCTTCACATGAGAAAAACTACCCATGGATAGCCTACTGAGAGAGTCGCCCATTACGTTGGCCTTACCCGAATGATAGAGAAAACTTATGTCATAGTCTTTTAAGAGCTCTAACCACCTTATCTGACAAAGATTAAGATATTTTGAGAAAAGACATACTGAAGACTCTTGTGATCTGTGAAGACATCTACATGAACTCCATACAGATAATGCCTCCATATTTTTAAGGAAAAGACGACTGCTAACTCAAGATCATGAGTAGGATAATTCCTCTCATGGGGTTTAAGTTGTCTGGAGGCGTAGGCTACGACCTTACCATGCAGTGTGAGGACACAAACCAAACCTACTATGGATGCATCACAATACACCACGAACCCATCTGAACCATCTGGAAGAGCTAAGACTGGGGATATGGTAAGTCGAGTCTTTAACTCCTAAAAACTCTTCTCACAACGGTCTGACCACCGATACTTGACTTCTTTTTAGTCAATCTAGACATAGGGTATACAATATATAAAAATCCTTTTATAAACCATCTGTAATAGCCATCCAAACCCAAAAAACTTCTGATATCTAATAGGGAGATATGTCTTCGCTAGTTTCTTACATCTTTGGTCTTTTGAGAATCAAATCTAATACCATCACCACAAATGATGTGACCAAGGAATACTACTGACCTTATCCAAAATTCACACTTACTGAATTTGGCAAATAGTTGATAATCTCTGAGAGTCTGAAGTACTATTCTGAGATGATCTGCATGATCGCGCTCAGTACGGGAATAGACCAGAATATCATCTATGAAGATTATGATGAACTTCTCCAAGTACTACTTGAACACACGGTTCATCAAGTCCATGAAAGCTACTGGGGCATTGGTAAGACCAAATGACATGAATAAGAATTCAAGGTGAACATACTGAGTATGGAAAGCTATTTTTGGAATGTCACTTTCTCTAACTCTGAGTTGATGATAGCCGGATCTGATGCCTATCTTAGAGAAATAGCTGGCACCCTGAAGTTGGTCAAAGTCATCGATTCTAGGAAGAGGATACTTGTTCTTTACCATGACCTTATTGAGTTAACAATAATCGATGCACATTCTAAGAGAATTGTCTTTCTTACGCAAGAATAAGACTGGTGTGCCCCATAGGGAAATGCTAGGCCTGATGAATCCCTTGTCTAAGAAATCTTTCAACTATTTTTTCAATTCTCTGAGTTCTTCTGGTACCACTCTATATGGTGGAATATAGATAGGCTGAGTATCTGGAAGGAGGTCAACGTCGAAGTCTATTTCCTTTTTGGGAGAAATTCTTGGAAGATCTTTGAGATAGAAATCTGATTATTCATTCACTTCTGGGACTAATTCAAAGATGGGAGTATCAGAACTAGTGTCCTTAAATCAACCAAAATGAAAGGCACATCCTTTATATATCATTTTCCTTGCCCGAAGGTAGGAAACAAGCTGACCCCTGAAAGCGGGTACACTACCTTTCCACTAAAAGACGGGTTCATTTGGAAACTAAAATTGGACTATTCTGTTTCTGCAGTCAACTGTGGCATAGCAGGAATGAAGCCAATCCATGCCGAGAATAACATCAAAATTAGTCATCTCTAATTCTACTAAGTCTATTGAAGTGACTTTCTGAAACATTATAACTGTGCAGTTTCTGTATACCTACAGAGCTATGATGGTTTTTCCCATTAGGGTAGAGACTGAGAAGGGGTCTACTAGAATTTTGGGAGCGATTTCGAAATCAGCTACTATATAGGGAGTAACAAAAGAGAAAGAAGCTCCTGGATCTAGCAAAGCGTAAATATGGACATGAAAGATCTGTAACATACCAGTAACTACATCAGGAGAATTTTCTTAATCTTTTCAGGTCTGAAGAGCATATAGTCTATTTGGGCGTTGCCCGCTAGTAGCACTGGTAGTGGCACCCTATTGATTTAGGTGATCGGACTAAGCGGAGGAGCGGAAATAACTCTTATAACCTAACTAAGGGTAGTCTCTGACTCTATGGGTTGGATTTCCACAATCGAAATAAATATCGCTGCCAGCTCTTCAAGAACCCTTATGGTTCTTACCATAAGTTTGACAAAGGGGATTAGTTTGGGCATTGCTGACACTGCCCTAAGACTTAGAGCCCAGTACTCTATATCTGAACTTAGGAGATAGAGAATTGGCTAAAGAAGGAGCTGGAATTGATGACTTAGGATGAAAATGAGAACGGTTTTCTTCTTCTGATTTAGGCTGACTAAAATTGAAGCTACCTATCCTAGCTTTCTTATTCTATTTTCCCTCTGCTTAATCTTCTTCTCCTCTATCTGTTGAGCATGGTTCACAATTCTGGCTAAATTTATATCACTATTGAGTATGGTGGATCTTCACTCATTAACCATGCTATCATTTTCCCCTTAAGCAAACTTACTCATCTTGGCTCTGCCGTCTGTAACCACATGAGGGGCATATCTAGCTAATTAAGTAAACTTTAGAGAATACTCTTTTACCATATTGCCTTGCCTGAGGTTGATGAATTCTATTACCTTACCTTCTCTAAGCTCTTGGGAAAAGAATCTGTCTAAGAATACAGTGACAAACTCCTCCCACTCTATAGGACTTACATCATCTGACCTTTCTAACTTCTACTATTTCAACCAAGTATGAGATACATCCTGCAACTAGTATGTAGCTAACTCATCACTCTCAATAATAGTCACCCCCATGATGTCTATCACTTTCTGATCTTGATCAATGAATTCCTGAGGGTCTTTATCTACCTTAGATCCATGGAAGGACGGAGGATCTTCCCAAATCGTAGATGCAGCTGAGTTGGCCACTGAGTTGGCTGAAACGACAGTTGGTCACTCATTATGGGAAGCTACTGACTGAACAAAGATCTTAAATACGGTCCTAAACTCCGCATGAGAAATATGATCGCCCAAAGGTTCTTCGGGCTGAGGGGTTGACTAATTTCTTCTCTTAGGAGGCATATTCTGAAATAAAGAGAAGAAGCCGATTAGACTGGGAGATTGACTTGTGATTATGCTCCCTGGCACGACATGAATACTGAAAGAAGGGAAACTGTTCCTAAACATCTCATAGCCTTTGCACATAAATGTGGTGCGTAACACACCCATGTACAAGACTCTACTAGATGCGGTTTTCATACTTCCTAGGACTCTATTGAACTTTAGTCTCTGATACCAAGTTTGTAACACCCCGATTTGATGAGCCGGGAATGCTACACGGTGCTTATAACCCTAAAGGACTACAAGCTAACCCATGACTGATATCTGTACCTATATACTGCATAAAATACTGAATAATGCGGAATCATAAACATAAAGGACATAAGGTTCAATAATGAACATCATATGGATAAAATCACAGTAGTGGGGTAATACAATACCCAAAACAAAATAGTAAACACTAAAGTCTAAAACACAATAGTCTACATCTAGTCTGAAAGCCTCTACTATCTGAATAATCTGAATAAGGAGTTGATAGGATATGTCCCCAACTAACTCCAACTAATAACTAATCAATGAAATAGTGGAGAAATAATCATGTCCTCGAAGGATGAGGACTCACTTCTATTTTGACTGTTGAGACTGGAATATACTGCTGATCTGGAACTCATGTCTTTAAACCTATGGTGTAATATAAAAAGAAAACACCATGGCATAAATGCATGAGTACAATAGAATATACTGAGTATACATGTGAGGTAGGCTAATGCAAGGGTTAACATGCATGAATAATGCTAGCTAACTGTCTAACATGAATAGGAGAATGCATACATAAATACGTAATTGTAACTGACACTGTGATTCATGATTACTGAATCTGAATACTGATGACATAACATACTAATAATTGATATAACTAATAGCATAAATAGATGTATCTAAATGTAACTGATAACATGGGTGACTGTATTTGACAGTCCTAAATTTGATGGAACTATCTGAGTTCCTTACTGTATCTTAGTCGACTATATCTGTCAGTCTTGAATATGAAAAACTATCTGAGTTCTTTTACTGAGACTGGTACTGAAGCTATGGGAGGTAGTATTTAACCTACATTCCCCTAATACGCCAGTATTGCTGAGTTGGGGCCCAATCTGTAATCCTAATTAGAAGGGTGTCAATACCTCGCCACTGACAAGGACAAGCTATGGTCGGCCATTATCAGATAGTGTCCCTAAAAAATTAGTGAGGCCCTTATCTGACAGTGCTTATCCACCTCATCAACCCTTATCAGACAGTGTTAATGTCTCAACTTATGCTGGCTACATAGTTCTAGAATGTAAGGATGACTTCTAAGGGTCACACAGTCATATGATAGTGTGTGTCCCCATCCTTGGATTTACTCATTCCTAATTCCTGCTCCTATCTGAATGGACACTGAATATGATTTACTGAACTGAACATGAGCTGAGTTACTAAGTTCCGTTGACTGACAGAATACTACTGATATCTGACAACTGACTGAGCCATGAGATCATGGAAATTTTTCCTGAGTCATAAGACAATCTAAAGTCTAAGGATTCATAGCTTGACTGAGAGTATCGTGAAAACATGACATGGCTCTAGGTATACCGCTAATATATCAGGTACAAGTACCCCCAGGACTCGATGGAAGGAAACTAACAAATCATGACTTACTTGAATACATCATAATCATCATAATACATTTACTGAAGCATTTCATCAAACATATTATAGGCATAAGCTTGTACGTACATAGGGATTTTATGATATCATGCTAATAAGATACTTTCCCTTAATCTAAGAACTCAACCAAACACATAGTAGGTATAGAATGTGTAAACAACATCATACAACAATTAACTATCGTGATTCAATTCCTATTTAATCATTCAATATTTTGTCCTAGGGTTTCATGAATCTATACCGATACAAATCAACACATATGGAATTTAACACTCATTCATGGAATACAACTCAATTACTCATTATCAACATGAAAAAAAGTAGCCCAATCATGAAATTCATTAGAAAATCCATAACTTGAATTTAGAAAAGGGATTCTTGGGCTTCATGGACGAAAAGAGTCCATGAATGAACACTATTCATACCTTAGTTCGTGATTTCATGAAGAATGACGGTTAAACTATTTTGAATTTGAATACCCAATAGAAATCATAGCTTTTTCTTGAGAGAAACTTGAGAGAAAATAGTATATTTTTGGTGAAGAATAGCTAAATCATGTGTTATTGGGTTTAAATAGGGGTTTGAAATTGACCATTTGAACCCTGGACGTTTCGTTTAATTTTAGTAAAATTTTCCCAAATTGGGCCCCTGACGCGATGCGGCATTATCGTGCCGTGTCACTAGAAATTGAAAATTTGTAAATTGAGGGATAGAACAACACAGAGCCATCGCGTTGCTCCTTCCTTCGTGACCTAGAATTTTGGCGCGACGTGGGGGGAAATCGCGCTGAGACACTGGAAAAAGGACAATTCTAAATTTTCGTGCCGGCGCGACACACCATAATCGCGGAAAGCTACTGGAAATTGAAAAATGCCATTTTCTCTTATGGCGTGGTGCGTCACTGACAAATATGGCGATGTTTTACGACGGGAATATGAAATAGTCATAACTTCTTATCCGGTTATCGAATTTAAGTGAATCATATATTGATGGAAAGCTTATTGAATTTTCAATATGACAAAAAGTAAAAATCATGAAAATTCCTCATGGAATAATTATAATTCACTTTAGAAGCTAATACTAGGCATTTTTGAGATGAAATTTGCTAGAAATCTTTGGGGTATTACAACACATGTGATAGTCATCACACCTGGTCTTTAGAAGAGCCAAATTGGAAAACATTCATCCTTAAGGTGAGGACGTAAGTGATGGGCTATCAGACATGTGATAAGCCGTCATTTAAGTTTGGGCCCAGGTAAGGAAGTTTGACCCGACCCAAACTTATCGGCTCTAGTCCCTTTGAATTCTCAATAATAACCTTGTCCTATTCTATTTTTTTCTTTAGTGTATTTTCTTTTCATTATTAGTTTTTATTTACTTTAATTGGTTTTTATTTATTACTTATTTGATAATTATAGAAAACAAAAGAATAGTACGTAGGTGCAACCACCTCAGCTTTCCCGTCGATTTTCTTTCAAAAGACAATATTCAATTTTCTCTTAATCTTCTAAAAACCAAGTGAAAAAGGTGTGAAAATTTTCCTTTACCTTCTTTGAGAAATCAGTCACGCTCACCTGTTTCTTCTTTGAGCAACTCCAAAACTCTCATAAAGGAAGTCTGCAACTTGAGTCGACTGAGAGGTATGTTTCGAACTTGTCTCTTTTTCTTTGGTAAGTAATGATAATTTCCTAATCATGTAAATTTTGCAGACTTTGAAGTGTTCATGATCAACTTCAAGTAATGCACAGTGAATTGGACACCCAAGATCAATTACCTCTTGCATAACTAAAATGTGTTCATGAACAAATACTTGTTGAAGTTCAAAAATAAACTATTGTTGGGCAGAAATCCACTAAACTCTAGTTTTCAAGTTTATTGAGTCGAATTTGGGTATGGGTTCTTGTTGAAACTAAAAACTAGGGTTACAAGTTTTGAATTGAGCAAAAAAGTTTGAAATTTCAGCCCAAGAATTGAATTCTACATGTAGGCAAGCATGATTTTAAATGATGACTATGCTGAAAAGTCTTCAAAGAAAGAAAAGTGGGCTAAGGATTCTGTTTTAGGATGATAAGCCGTCACATAAGTGACGACTTACTAGACCAAGTTATAACTTCTCATTAAAAATAATCATATTCTGCCTGAATCTGATGACGTAGCTGACGGTCCATCACTTATGTAACGACTTATTAGACCAAGTCCTCACATCCCTATGCAATGATAGTGATAAAACCCTTCCAAGGGTGGCATTGGAATTGATTTGCTCTTGTGTGCTTATTCAATACTGGTATTAAATGATTATTTCTCCTTATTTCATAATTAATCATCCTTCCTAAAGGAAAAACAAACAAAGAAGCTAAGAAGGTGACTAAGGAGAACTTAACTTGAAAACTCTTCAATGAGTCTGAGAGTGAGGCAGATGTGCCACAGCTTTAGAGATGCAAATTATGGCAGAGTCTAAAGATAGTTGAACCTCTTCCATAACCTAAGGAATAGGTCATTGAAGAAGTTGAGTCTGAGGAGGATAAATCCTCTCAATCTGAGCATACTTCATTAGAGTAGCCAAATTCTTAGGAGCCTTCATCAGAACACCCATCTACTGAGCATCCAATAGATGAAGACCCTTATATAAGGGGGGATACCATATAATGCAAGAATCCTGGTATCCGGTAAACTATCAGATGGCATATTCCCAGAGAAAATAGAATTTACCATGATGGAATGATAAGAACAAAAAGAAGAAGTCTTAAGAGGTTGATATTTGAAGAGATAAGGATTATCAGTACTTGGCTAAATAGGCACCTAGATGGAGAAGGCATTTAAAAAATATGATTTGGCATGGACTATAAAGAAAGAAGAAATATTCTGCCCAACACTAGTCTTGTAGTTATACGCAAACTACCAGGCTACACCGGAGAATATGTTTAAGAAAAGAGAGAAAGTTGCGGACATACCCAACATGAATAAGATTCTAGTTCGGGGAGTAATGGTGGATCTATCAGAAAACACTCTCGACATATTCCTCCATGGCCGAAACATCATCCCTCTAGTCACTTCTCCTGAATTGTACTATAGGATGTAGGAAATGGCAAAGCAACGTCCTTAGTTGGAAAAAATTATAACTGAGGGAGAGCCGAAATGGTGAAAAATTCAAGTTCAAGGATATTTAAGGCCTCAATGACTCAGGAGTCTTGATTTTAGTGGGGCGTAGTATGATCAAGATTAATTTCAACAGCTGGAGACAATATTATAGGTGAAGATACAGTTGTTTTGGCGGAAATTTTAATGTCCAACTTTCTCTTGAACTTTAGGGAAGTTATTATAGATGAAATAAAGATTCATGCAATAAAACTCAACACTGCATACCTCTTTCCTTATTTGGTTATGAAGTTTTGTAAATCTGCTCATGTACCTGAGATTATAGCCTTAGATCAAGAGATTATTGCTAAAAAAACTCACAATCCTATTAAGTATAATGAGAATCAACCTATTCTAGGTTTGGGCAAAGGAGTTGAGATTAAAATTAACCTAGTTAGGACTGATGGAGTGTAAATAGCTGATACTGCTACTAATTTAATGCAAAATATGGAGATGTCAGTTCTCTTAAGTTGTACAAACAATATCTTCTGCAGGGCAGTTTTAGTTCCTGAGAGCGAAGAGAATTCCGTAAGTGCAGCACCGGTGTTAGAGTATGCCTTTACACCTCTTAATTTCAGGAAGATGGCGAGGCAAGGGAAGAGGTTCAATGCATAGTTGAAACTGTTTGCTAGATAATTTGAATTTCTGTGGATAAACGAATTAAGGTGGCAATTGAAACTTTACAAACTTTACATGGATGTGTTGATGAGTAAGAGAGCCATCTTTATGTAAGTTTAAGTGAGATGTCGGTCCCAAACCTTGCAGTTTTTAAAGCAGCTTTTGATAAGGTGAAAGATGATATTATGGCATTGCAGCGGCACCAAATTATGATATCTTCAGACCTTGTTATTGAAGAATCTAAACATAAAGCTCCACTATTTGACATCACTATAAAGCTAGTGAATAAAGGGATAGAAAAAGGTAACAAGAAAAACAAAGGCAAATGAAAAAAAACTAATAGTGATGAAGAAAGAGAGTGGAGAATAAAGCTTAGAGGAAAGCTGACAAGAAAAAGATAAAAAAAGATATATGAATATCAAAAGCGAATGGTGAACCAGTAGAGGAAACATTAAGAGCGGGAGATGTGGGAGCCTCAGCTAGTGGGCCTCCATTGACTGTTGGTAAGAATATTAGGGAGTTTTTCACTCCACCAATGACTATGGTAGTTGCATCAGCATAGACTGATGCTATTGATATGATTTCTCCTACTGATGATGCTGTAACAGAGTCGCTATTTAAGGATTTATGTACTTGAAGCACTGTAGGTATCTCCGTACCTTTGTTATTTAGTTTTGTTTTATGCATTGAGGACAATGCCAGTTTGTAACACCCAGTATTTCCATAGCATAATCTAAGTCTTAGTGAATGAGTATTGATATATTAAATTTATGAAACACTCATTATTTTTTAGTTTACAGCCTGCCATTGCATAGGAAATTCAATTATCTTTCTAACGATATGAAATTCGGCCAATTTCGATATTAAGGAAAGAAGTTATGGTGATTTTAAGTTCTAGTCATTAAACACCATCATTTTAACCCTCTACACATCGCGTAGGCAGCCCAAATAACAATTGTCAATTTCGAGTGTGACTTCACAATCATGGTACATTGAGGAGCTGGCCAAATTCCTATTTGTCAATTTCTAGCGGGTTTTCATGATGCTGGGGCATTGCGGAGGTGGCCAAAATGGCATCCAAATCTTTACCATTATGGTACCACATCGTGACGTTTGTCCAGGTTCTAGTTTTCCATTTTCCGGTGGCTTGGTGCGATAGTGGCGTGTCTCGCCAAGGCCAAAAATTGGGTTTTTCAGTTTTCAGCTTTCATTTTTAA
Organism: Capsicum annuum; assembly: GCF_002878395.1. Lineage (NCBI taxonomy): Eukaryota > Viridiplantae > Streptophyta > Magnoliopsida > Solanales > Solanaceae > Capsicum > Capsicum annuum. Next base: position 124,348,639 of record NC_061122.1, on the reverse strand, counting down.
ATTTATCCAAGGATAATTGGGTCTTTTTCCATGGACCTAATTAAGATAAAACACAAAATTTAAACACTAAATACCCCAAGTAGTCATTATTATTCAGTTCTTCTTCAAAATTAAAGATCCCCTTTTCAAGAACAAGAAACCCTAGCTCTAAAATTCAAGGCAATTCCTCAAGAACTCTCCATCAATCCTTTCAAATTCATTAACCTAGGCATGTTAGATGTTCATCTATGGATTCCTTTCATCCATGGAGTTCAATTAACATTTCTAATTAAAAAGTTATGATCTTTTCAAGTTATTTTATTTTTAAATCATGATTTCATCCATTAATCTACATGAACTTTGATTTAATACCATGTTTTAATGAAGTTATTTTGTTATTCGATTCCTCACATTTTAATGTCATCATTTGTTGAATTAAATCATGACTTTGCATTTACCATGATAATTTTATGTCAATTATACCAGTACTTTAGTAATTTTATGATTATTTTAAACCATGAACTATAACTGTTTGATAAAATGCCTACAAAAACAATTGTTTTAAGAAGAGTCTTCATGCTAAGTACTTCAATGTTTTAGTTTCATGCTACTGCTATTGTTGTGAGTCCTGAGGATATTGAATACCCAAAAACATAGCTGTTTATTTAGTGTTGTCTCAGTTTCTTCTGAATAACTTCAAATTATATCATGGGCATTATCAGAATTATTAGTTAAACTCAGAATAGTTTAGCATTTCAGTGTCATTCAGTTAGGAGTAGGATTTAGGACTGAGCGAGTGTAGGGATGGAGGATTCCCCGTCAGATAGGCAAAGTCGTTAGTAGCTGTCCCTATACTCAAAAACTACATAGACAATGTAGGATATGGGTAGTCACCCGACAGATTAGGCTTGACTATCTCGCTGAGGTCACCCTTCAGTTCAGGCTTAACACCCTTAGTCCTTTGGATATAATATCAGTTTAGTAGATCCACACACCCAGCGTTAGTATACCTGGCATGATATTAACATCCTTCCAACTAGGGTTACAGATTGGAACCCAATTAGCTTTAATTGGGGAATGTCGGTAAGATGATACCTCCCAAAGTTTCAGATATAATCTCAGTTATAGTTCTTGTTTAGTTCCTCAGTCTTAGTATTGTTTGACTAAAGTGTAAAAATTTTAGTTAAATTTAGTATTTTAGTTTACAGATTTTACTCAGTTCATCTCATATGCTTGGTCATGAATCTTCAATGACTCTAGATTTTCATGCATGTTTAATATCTACAAATGTCATGCTCTCTATTCTGTATTTCATGCTTTACATGTATATTTAGATAGACCATTATTCCTATTCATGAAACCTTGCATCTAAGCCTTCCTCACTTAGCATGCCAGTATATTCAAAGTACTGATTGTATACCTTTATTTTGCGCTATGATGTCTCATATCATAGGTATTGATGCTCAGTTCCCGGATCTCACTTAGTCCCTCAGGTTCTTAGCAGTAAAGTATTAGTGGTGATTCCCTATCACCTGATGACAGGCTATATTATTTCATGTCTTTATTCAAGTACTCAGAGGAGTTAGTTCGAGGCTTGTCCTATTAACTCTCAATCAGTCAGTCTTAGAGGCTTTTCAGATATTACAGTTAGTTAGTTATTCAGTTTATTAGTACTTAATAGGATTCAGATAATTATTTTCCTAGATTTATATTTTAGTTTGAATTTAAATATTTAAAATCTTATGGCACTTCAGTTATTCTTCCGCTATTCATGATTATATTATCCAGTGCTCACAGAAGGTACCAACTCATGGGTTAGTTTGTCGTCCCTCGAGACTATAAGCATCTTGTAACGACTAGGGGTGGTCTTAGGTTATTACAAACTGGTTATCAAATCCTAATGTTTTAAAATATCCTAGCATGTCTAAAAGTCACGTTGAGTAGAGTCTATTGCATGGGTGTGTAGCGCACTACACTTATAGATGAGAGGCTACAAAGTGTTTAGAAAAAAAAGTTTCCCTTCTTTAAGTATTCATGTCGTGCGAGTAAGCATGAGCTCAATTTAAAATCCCTGTCTAATTTGTTTCCTCCTTTCATTTATAGAACATGCATATCAAGAATAATGCAAAAAGAATAGGAACTCAGCCAGCCCCTCAGCCTCTCCAAGCAGATCATTTAGATGACCATGTCTCTCACACAAAATTCAGGGCTACGTTCACTACTCAAGCAAACTCCATAGCAACATAGAATGAAAGGCTAACTATTGTTTCGGCTAACCCAATGGCCAATACTACTACGCCCAGAATTGGGATTTCACCCGGATGAATTCTCCTTCTTTCACGGGATCCAAGTTTGAAGAGGATTCCCAGGAATTCTTAGATATGGTTTTGATGGTCACAAATACTTTGGGGATGACTTCTAGTTAGAGTGCTTAGTTGGTTGCAATCAATTACAGGATGTAGCCCATACATGGTTTAAGCAGTGGATAGTAAATAGAGGTATTGATGTAAAAGGCTATAGAATGGGAAGAGTTTGCCATGACTTTCTTGGTTAAATTCTTTCCATTGGAGTTGAAGGAGGCCAAGGTGTTAGAATTTATTAATTTGAGGCAAGGAAGCATGAGTGTGAGGGAGTATTCTATCAAGTTCACTCAGTTAGCTAGATATGCTCCTCATGTGGTAGCTGATAGTAGGTACAATATGAGTAAATTTATGTCTATCTTATCTGATAGTGTGGTCAAGGAGTGTATGACCATAATATTGACTTGTACAGACTGATGGTCTATGGTTAACAAATTGAGGAGCAAAAGATTAAGGAGAGGGAGAGAGGAAACAAGAGAGCCAGGACGAGTAGTTTAAATTTCAATAAACCAACGTTAGAAGGTGGTAACCGTCCTCAGTTTCATTAGAGGTATTCAGCCCTAGTACATTCTTCATCCAGTGCCCCAGTACCTAAATTCAGAAATTAAAATAGGGATAGAGCACCGGGATCTAAGTCCCAGGTCAGTGTTAGCAGTGTTCGTACCAATCCTTTATGTCAGAAGTGTGTCAAACACCATCACGGTAAGTATAGAGCGGGTAGTGATATATGCTTGGGGTGTGTCAAGCCAGGCCATCGCATTTAGAAGTGTTGGGTAGTTGCTCAGCACAGTAGGGATACGTACCAATAGGGCCAGTCCTATCAGTCGTTAGTACCATCTGGCCATCCATATTAGCAGGGTGCCGCTTCCAGTTCTACAAGTGGTTAGCGTCCGAACAAATTATATGCTCTTCAGTCCTACCAAGATTAGAAAAATTATCCTAACATAGTTACTAGCACATTGCAGGTCTTTTACTTACATGTTTATACTTTACTAGACCCTGGAGCTACTCTTTCTTTTTTAACTCCATTTATCAATGTCAATTTTGGAGTCAGTCTTAAAACTCTAGCAGAGCTCTTTTTAGTGCCTACTCCAGTAGGTGTTTCCATTGTAGCAAGATAGGTATATAGGAACTTTGCAGTTACAATATCACAGAAAGTTACCTCAATTAATCTCGTGGAGTTGTAGATAATGGATTTTGATGTTATTATCAACATGGATTGGCTCACTCATGCTATGCCTCAGTTGATTGTAGAAACAAAATAGTTCATTTTCAGTTTCCAAATAAACCATTCCTTGAATTAAGGGGTCGTACCACAGTTCTTAGGGGTCAGTTAATTTCGTACCTTAGAACCAGAAAGATGATATCGAAGGGGTGTATTTACAATCTTGTGCAAGTCAAAAACTCTAACTCAGAAATTCCTACTCTTGAGTCAGTCACAGTGGTAAATGAATTCTCAGATATATTTCCTAAAGATCTTCTCAGAGTTTCTCCTAAAAGGGAAATCGACTTAGGAATAGACCTTCTCCCAGATACTCATCCTATATCTATTCCGTCATATCGAATGGCTCCAGCTGAACTCAAAGAGTTGAAAGAATAGTTAAAGGATCTCATAGAGAAGGGATTCATCAGACCCAGTGTCTCCCCATAGGGCACACCTATTTTATTTTATGTGCAAGAAAGACAGTTCTCTCAAATTGTGCATAGACTACCATCAGTTGAACAAGGTTACAGGGAAGAATAAATACCCATTTTTTTGAATCAATGATTTGTTCAACCAACTTCAAGGTGCTAGTTACTTTTCCAAGATAGACCTTAAATCAGGCTATCATCAGCTTAGGTTCAGAGAATGTGATATTCCAAAAATAGCTTTCAGAACTCGGTATAGTCACTTCAAATTTCTACTTATGTCCTTTGGTCTTACAAATGCCCCAGTAGCCTTCATGGACTTGATAAAATGAGTGTTCAAGCAGTATTTGGACATGTTCATCATAGTCTTCATTGATGACATTTTTGTCTTTTCTCGTTATGAAAAAGAGCATGCAGACCACCTCAGAGTAGTGCTTCATACTCTTAGAACCCATCAATTGTTTTCTAAATTAAGTAAGTGTGAATTCTGGCTAAGATCAGAAGCATTCCTTGGTCATATTACTTCCAGTGATAGCATTAGAGTTGATCCTCATAATACCAAAGCGGTGAGAAACTAGCCTAGAACTATCTCTCCGTTAGATATTAGGAGTTTCTTGGGTTTAGCTGGCTATTACCGTTATTTTGTTGAAGGGTTTTCTTCTATTGCATCCCCCATGTCCAGATTGACTTGGAAGAAAGTTAAGTTTCAGTGGTTAGATTCTTGCGAGAAGAGTTTTTAGAAGTTGAAGACTCAACTTACCTCAGCCCCAGTTCTAACTCTATCCGATGGTTCCGATGGGTTTGTTATGCACTGTGATATATCCAAAGTAGGTTAGGGTTGTGTCCTCATGCAGAGAGGTAAGGTCATAGCCTACGTCTCCAAAAAGCTTAAGCCTTATGAGAATAATTATTTGACTCATGATCTTGAGCTAGCAACAGTAGTATTTGCCTTAAAGATTTTAAGGCATTACATTTATTGGGTGCATGTAGATGTGTTCATAGATCACAAAAACCTTCAGTATGTGTTCTCTCAGAAAGATTTGAATTTGCATCAGAGAAGATAGTTAGAGTAATTGAAGGATTATGACATGACCATTTTGTATCATATGGGAAAGACCAATGTAGTGGCTGATCCTCTCAGTAGAATGTCTATGGGTAGTGTAGCTTATGTTGAGGATGGTAAGAAGAAGTTAGCTCAGGAAGTTCATCAGCTTGCCCGACTAGTTATCCGTTTACTTAATTCAATAGAAGGTAGTGTATAGGTTAAGAGTAGCTCAGAGTTATCTCTAGTTTTTAAAGTGAAGAAAAAGCAGGATAGAGATCCCAGTTTAGTTAAGTTAAAAGATTCAATCAGAGATTAGAAAGCAGAGGTTTTCTCCCAAGGGGTTGATGGTGGTTTGCATTGTTAGGGTTGATTGTGTGTTCCTGGTGTAGATGAGTTGAGGGAACGAATTCTTGCAGAAGCGCATGGTGCGCGTTACTCTATTATTCCAGGGGCCACTAAGATGTATTGCGATTTATGGGAGATCTATTGGTTAAGTGGGATGAAAAAAGATATTATAGAGTTTGTAGCTAAGTGCTCTACATACCAACAAGTTAAGATTGAGCACCAGAAGCCTAGTGGGTCAATGTAAGAGTTCAGTATTTCCATGTGGAAATGGGAGGAAGTAAACATGGACTTTGTGATAGGTTTTCCTCGTACCCATCGTCAACATAACTCTCTTTGTGTTATCATAGATAGGATAACCAAATCAGCTCATTTCTTGCTATTCGATACCTCTTAATCAGCCGAGGACAATGCCAATCTCTATCTTAGAGAGTTGGTTAGGTTGCATGATGTTTCCTTATTTATCATCTCAGATAGAGGTACCCAGTTTACCTCTCATTTCTTGAAAGCATTCTAAAGAGGTCTTGGTACCCAAGTGCACCTCAGTACAGCCTTCCACCCTCAGACAGATGGTCAAGCAGAAAGGACCATTCAGACTCTTAAAGATATGCTGAGAGCATACATTGTTGACTTTAAAGGTAGTTGGGATGAATATTTTCCTTTGATTGAATTCGCATACAATAATAGCAATCATTCCAGTATCTTTAAGGCAAAGACAACTACTGCTAACTCAAGGACATGAGTAGGATATTCTTCTTATGGGGATTTAACTGTCTGGAGGCATAGGCTATGACTCTACCATGCTGCATGAGGACACAACCTAAACCTACACTAGATGCATCACAATACACTACGAATCTATTGGAACCGTCGGGAAGTGCTAAAACTAAAGCAGAGGTAAGTCAAGTCTTCAACTCTTGAAAACTCTTCTCACAAGGTTGTGACCACTAAAACTTGACCTTTTTCTGAGTCAATCTGGACATAGGAGATGCAATAGAATAAAATCCCTCAACAAACCATCGGTAATAGCCAGCCAAACCCAAGAAACTCCTGATATCTGATGGAGAGACATGGCAAGGCTAGTTTTTTACCGCTTTGATTTTCTGAGGATCTACTCTAATGCCATCACCAGAAACAATGTGGCCAAGGAATCCCACTAATCTTAGCTAAAATTCGCACTTACTGAATTTGACAAACAATTGGTGATCCCTAAGAGTCTGAAGAACAATTATGAGAAGGTGAATAGACTAGAATATCATCTATGAAGACTATGACGAATATGTCCAAGTACTGCTTGAACACCCGGTTCATCAAGTCGATAAAAGCTGCAGGGGCATTGGTAAGACCAAAGGACATGACTAGAAATTCAAAGTGACCATACCGAGTACGAAAAGTTGTCTGAGGAATGTCACATTCTCCAACTCTAAGCTGATGATAGCCTGATTTGAGGTCTATCTTAAACAAATAACTGGCACCTTGAAGTTGGTCAAATAAGTCATTTATCCTAGGCAGCGGATACCCGTTCTTGACCGTGACTTTGTTGAGGTAACGGTAATCAATACACATTCTAAGAGAACCATCTTTCTTGCACACGAATAAGACTGGCGCACCCCATGGGGATACACTGGGCCTGATGAATCCCTTGTCTAAGAGATCCTTCAACTGATCTTTCAGTTCCTTGAGTTCTACTGGTGCCATTTTGTATGGAGAAATATAAATAGGCTGAGTATCATGGAGAAAGTCTATGCCGAAGTCTATTTCCCTTTCGAGAGGAATGCCTGGAAAATTTTTGGGAAAGACATCTGAATATTTATTAACCACTGGGACTGATTCGAGACTGGGAGATTCAGAACTGGAATCCTTAATATGCACGAGATGATACACACACCTCTTAGAAATCATTTTCATTGCCTGAAGGTAGGAAATAAGCTGACCCCTGAAATACAAAGTGCTAACAATACAGTCAGAGAATCATCTTTATTCAAGATTAATTGAGATGTTGGTCCCACACCTTACAGTTTTTAAAGTAGCTTTGGACAAGGTGAAAGATGATATTATGGCATTGCAGTGCCACCAAATTGTGATATCTTCATACACTATTTCTAAATAATCTGAAGATGAAGCTCCACTATTTGACATCACTTGAAAAACAGTGAAGAAAGGGAAAGAAAAAGGCGACAAAAAAGACAAAGGCAAACAGAAAAGAACTAATAGTGATAAAGAAAGGAGAGCGGAGAAGAAAGATCATAGGAAGGCAGACAAAAATAAGATAAAAAAGCTATGCAAATATCAAAAACAGAGGGTGAACCAGTGGGGAAAGAATTAAGAGCAAGAGCTGTAGGAGCCTCAGCTAGTAGGGCTTTGTTAACAGTTGGAGAGAATATTGGAGTATTTTTAACTCTGCCAACCACTGTGGTAGATGAATTAGCATTGCCTAATGCTATTGAGATGATTTTTCCCACTAATGATGAAGCAACAGAGTCAGCGTTTCATGATTCATGCACTTGAAGCTCTGTAGGTATCTCCTAAACATTGTTATTTAGTTTCATTTTATGCATTGAGGACAACGCATATTTGTAACACCCCATATTCCCTATCATAATATAAGTCCCAATACATAATTATTCATATATAAAAAATTTTAAATGCTAATTGTTTTTAAGTTTAGAGCCTACGATTGTGTAGGAAATTCAATTAGCTTTCAAACGATATAAAATTCACCCAAATTCTATAAACCGGGTAAGAAGTTATTGCAATTTTAATTTTCAGTCATTAAATACCATCATTTTAACCCTCTACGCATTACGTAGGTAACCTAGATGACAATTTTCAATTTCCTGTGTGACTTCACGATCATAGCGCATCGTGGAGCAGGCCAAATTCTTATTTGTGAATTACCAGTTGGTTTTTGGGATGCTGGTGCATCGCGGAGGTGGAAAAAATAGCATCTAAAGCATTATCGTGATTTCACCACATTGCGAAGTTCTTCCAGATCCCAGTTATCCATTTACAGTAGCTTGGCATGATAGTGGTGCATCATACCAAGGCCAAAAATTGGGTTTTTCAATTTTAATTTTTCATTTTTAAATTCATCAAAGAGTAATTAGGTCTTTTTCCATGGCCCTAATTAACCTAAAACATGAAATTTAACCCCTAAATACCCCAAGTAGTTATCATTATACAATTCTTCTTCAAAATTAAAGATCCCCTCTTCAAGAAAAAGAAACCCTAGCTCTCAAATTCAAGGCAATTCCTAAAGAATTCTCCATCAATCCTTTCAAATTTATTAACCCAGGTATGTTAGATATTCATCTATGGATTCCTTTGATCCATAGAGCTCAAGTAACCTTTTTAATTATAAATTGATGATCTTTTCAGGTTATTTGATTTTTAAATCATGATTTCATCCATTAATCTCCATGAACTATGATTTAATACCATGTTTTAATGAAGTTATTGTTGTTATTTGATTCCTCACGTTTTAGTGTTATCGCTTGTAGAATTAAATTCTTACTTAGTGTTTACCATGATAATTTTATGTCAATTATACCAGTCCTTTAGTAATTCTATGATTATCTTAAACCATGAATTATAAGTGTTTAATAAAATGCCTACGAGAGCAATTAATTTATGAAGAGTCTTCATGCTATATCCTTCAATGTTTTAGTGTCATGCTATTACTATTGTTTTGAGTCCTGGGGGTATTGAATACCCAAAACTGTAGCTATTTATTTAATGTTGTCTCAGTATCTTCAGAATAACTTCAGCTTATATCATGAGCATTATCAGAACAGTCAGTTCAACTCAGAATAGTTTAGCATTTCAGTGTCATTAAGTTGGGAGTAGGATTTATCACCGAGCGAGTGTAGGTATGGCGGCTTTCCTGTCAGATAGGAATAGTTATTAGTAGCAGTACCTATACTCCTGAACTATTTAGCCAGCGTAGGATATGAGTAGTCACCAGGCAGATTAGGCTTGACTATCTCACAGGGGTCACCGTTCAGTTCAGGCTTGACACCCTTAGTCCTTTGGACATAATATCAGTTTAGTGGATCCTCATAGCCAGTGTTAGTACCCATGGCATGGTATTAACACTGTTCCAACTAGGGTTATAGGTTGGATCCCAATTTTCTTAAATTGGGAAATGTCACTTAAATGATACCTCCCACAGTCTCATATATAGTCTCAGTTACAGTTCCAGTTTTCTTCAGTCTTAATTGTAACAACCCAATTTGCTGAACAAGAATGCTACACGCTATTCATGATCCTGAGGGACCACAAGCTAAGACATGACTAATATTTGTACCTTTATACTGCATAAGATAACTTAATAACGCAGAAATATGCACTGAAAGGGCATAAGGTTCGATCATAAACATAAGTGAATAATGTAACTTCTGTGTAGGGTAATAGAATAACCAAAACAAAACTTAAGTCTAAAACATGATTTTCTATATCTAGTTTGCATCTTGTCTAAAATCCTCTACTGTCTGAAGAATTTGAATGAGGAGTTTATTGGAAAAGTCCCCAACTAACTACAACTAACAAGCTAATCAATGAGATAGTAAAAAAAATATTATGTACTCAAAGGATGAGACTCACTTCTACTCAGACTACTGAAACTAGAACCTACTGCTGATCTGGACTCGTGTCACTGATACTATGGTTTAACGTAAAAAGAAAGCAGCATAGCATGAATGCATCAGTACATATGTACCGAGTATACATGTGAGGTAGGCTATATGCAATGGTTCACATGCATGAATAATGCTAACTGACTATCTAACATGAACGTGAGAATGCATACATAATTATATAGCTGTAACTAACAATGTGATATCGTGATTTACTAAAACTTAATATTGATAACATGACATAACTGACAACATGAATCACTATATCTGAGTATAACTGATAATGTGGGTGACTGTAGCTAACAGTCCTGAATCTGATGGAACTATCTAAGTTTTGTACTGTATCTGAGTTGACTGTGTCTTGCAGTCTTGAATCTGAAGAACTATCTGAGTTTTATTATTGAGACTGATTGATTATATCGGACAGTTCTAATTCTGTAACATGAAACTTTGGGAAGTAGTATCTTACCGACAAGCCCCAAAGATGATATGATAGCTGAGCTGGGGTCCAATCTATGCCCTGATTTGAAGGATGTCAATACCGCGTGACTGGTAAGGACAATATGTGAGTAACCCTCATATAATAGGTAACTCTAGAGAGAACAGTGGGAACCCTCACATAACAGGTTAAGCCACCTTATCTACCCTTATATAGTAAGCTACGATGTCTCAACCTATGCTGGCTACATAGTTCTAGAATACGAGGATTACTTTTAAGAATTACACCCTCACATAACAGGTGAGTTCCCATCCTTGGGTTTCCTCGGTGCTAATTCCTACTCCCATCTGAATAGACACTGAACATGATTTATTGAACTGAACTGAGCATGGACCGAGTTACTAAATTTGTGTGGCTGACAAAATACTAATGATATCTAACAATTGACTGAGTCATGAGATCATGGAGATATAGCCTGAGTCATAAGACTATCGAAAGTCTAAGAGTTCATAGCTTGACTGAGAGTATCATGAAAAAATGACATAGCTCTAGGCATACAACTAATATTTCGGGTACAAGTACCCCCAGGACTCGATAGAAGAAAACTGACGTAGCATGATTTACTTGAAGACTTGACTATCATCATATTACATTACCTTCATAGGAGAATTACATCAAACATGTAATAGGAATAAACTTGTACATACATGGGGATTTCATGATATCATACTAGTTAGACAATTTTCCTTCATCTTGGCATTTAATCAAATATATTGTAGGTATAGTACATGTAAAGCACATCATACAACAATTAAACATCACACTTCAATTCCAAATTCCATCATACAAGTATTTTAGTCATGAGATTTCATAAATCTTTATCTATACTAATCAACCCACATGGAATTTTTCATCAAATCATGGAAAGAAATCAATTCCTCATTTGTAAACATGAAAGAGAACATACAAAGCATGAAAACTTGAAGAAAATCCATAACTTGTAGTTAGAAAGGATTATTGGGCTTCCTGGATGAAAGGAGTCCATGAATGAAAACTATGCATACCTTAGATTATGATTTCATGAAGATTGATGGTGAAACCTTCTTGAATTTGAATCCCCAATAGAAACCCTAGTTTGTTCTTGAGATAAACTTGAGAGAAACTAATATATTTTGGGTGAAAAGTGTCTGAATCAGTTGTTAAAGGGATTATATAGGTGTAGGAGGTTAACCCTTTTAAACCTAGACACATCATTAAATTTTCAGTAAAATATCCCAATTTGGACCTTTGGCGCGTCACCGCGCTATCGCGCCATATCACTGGAAATTTACAATTGGCAAACTGCACAGTGGTGTGACGTAGAGCTATTGCATTGCCACCTTGTCTATGACCTGGAAAATTGGCGCAATGCGCCAGTATCAAGGAGCAATATTGGAATTTGACAATTGCCATTTGAGCTATCTTCGCGACGCGCTGAAGGCTCAGGTCAAACACTGTCTCACTAAAAAGGCTCTAACTCTTTGCCTGGGTGTCAGATTTAGGAGATTATAATAATAAATTCTTATTTCAAAGAAAGTTCTAACATCTTGAGTTGATTATCATGCTAAGAAAAAGCACGAGTAATGCAATATCTCCCACTTGAGAACATTCATCCTGGAATGAGACTGACTGAGACAGGAAGCAATGAGCTGAACATAAATACTGGAACATGATCTCATGACGGATGTGACTGACAAGCTGAATATAACATACTGAGCATGCATATGTGATGTGTGCGTAATTGATTTATAAATGCATAACAAAAAGTTTTGAAGAATTAAGTTTTCTCACAATGAGAATACATGTCTGATACGTAACTATATTAAAGATTTGATACATAAATGGATGATTGAATATGCGGTGGTACTTGATACCAAGTTTATCAACAGAACATGAACATGATACTGAACACTAAGTTAGTGATGTACACTAATAATTAAACTGAGTAAGCTTAAGGAGAACTATTACCTTGAGCTTAATCTGAGTTGGAGGGGTAGAGGTGAGGATTCTTGGTACGCATATATACTTCTGCTTCCCAAGTAGCTCCCTCGACGGAATGATTTCCCCAAAGAACTTTAAATGGAGGGACTTCTTTTTTCTTGAATCTACGAGTATGATAGTGTAGAATTTCAACTGGAATCTCTTCTTAAGAGAGGCTGTTCTTAATATCTATGCTCTGAATAGGTACTACGACTGATGGGTCACCAATAAATTTCTTGAGAAAATATACATGAAAGGCTAGATGAACTGAGGCTAGATCTAAAGGCAATTCGAGCTCATAAGCTACTTTGCAGAATCGACTCAGAGTCTTGAAGACACCAAAATATCAGGGACTGAGCTTTCCCTTCTTGCTGAATCTCTTCACTCCCTTTATCGGAGAGATCCTTAGGTAGACATGATCAGTTATCACAAACTTGAGATCCTTTCTACGAACATCTACATAAGCCTTCTATCGGCTTTGAGTAGCCCAAAGTCTTTCTCTAATTAACTGAACTTTCTCTAAGGCGTCGATTACTAAGTCAGGACCTATGACTGAGGCCTCACTAACTTCAAACCAACCAATTAGAGATCTATATCTCCTACCATAGAGAGATTCAAATGGATCCATTTGAATACTATAATTATAACTATTGTTGTATGCAAATTAATTGAAAGGAAAGTGGTCACCCAACTTCCCTTGAAATCAATTGCATACGCCCTTAAAATATTTTCTAAAGTCTGAATAGTCCTTTCTGCTTGACTATCTGTCTGTGGATGAAAGGCTGTACTGAGATGAACTTGGGTACTAAGAACCTTTTGCAATGCTATCCAATTATGACAGGTGAACTAGGTATATCTATCTAAGATAATAGTCAATGGAACACCGTGTAATTTGACCAGCTCTTTAATGTAGAGCTTGGTGTAATCCTAGGCTGAATAAGTGGTATGAACTGGAAGGAAAAGATATGATTTGGTCATTCTGCCTACAATGACCCATACTGAATTATGCTGACCACGAGCTCGAGGCGAACCCGTCACGAAGTCCATATTCATAACATCCCACTTTTAAGTGGGATTACTGAACTCCTGCATAGGACTACTAGGCTTCTGGTGCTCTATCTTAACTTGCTAACGTGTAGAGAACTTAGCCACAAACTTTGCGACATCTCTTTTCATCCCACTCTACCAATAGATTTCCTGCAAGTCACGGTACATCTTAGTGGCCCCTGGATGAATAGAGTAATTTGCACCATGCGCTTCTGCAAGAATTCACTGCTTTATGTTACCTATACTTGGACCACATAGACAACCCTGACAACGGAGAACGCCATCTCTTCCTTGGGAGAAAACCTCTATTTTCTAATTCTGAACAGACTATTTTAGCTTGACAAAGCTAGGATCCTAATCTTGCTTTTATTTTACCTCGAAAACTAGAGATGATTCTAAACTACTCAAAGCAGATACACCGCCCTCTGAAGAGTCTACAAAGCAAACGCCTAGTCTGGCAAGATGGTGGACTCCCTGGACTAACTTCTTCTTACTATCATCAACATGAGAAATACTATCTATGGACAATCTACTGAGAGCGTAAGCCACTACGTTGGCCTTGCCCGGATGATAGAGGACACTCGTGTCATAATATTTTAAGAGCTCTAACCACCTTCTCTAAAGAAGATTGAGATATTTTTTAGAAAAGACATACTAATGGCTCTTATGATCTGTGAAGAAGTCTACATAAACTCAGTAGAGATAATGCCTCCAAATCAAAATAGTACGGCTGCTAACTCAAGATCATGAGTAGGATAATTCTTCTCATAGGGTTTAAGCTGTCTTGAGACGTAAGCTATGAACTTAATAGGATGTATAAGGACACAACCCAAAACTACTATGGATGCATCAGAATACACTACAAACCAATATAAACAATCTGGAAGAGTTAAAACTACGGTTGAGGTATGTCGAGTCTTCAACTCCTAAAAAATCTTCTCGCAAGGGTCTGACCATTGAAACTTAATTTTCTTCTGAGTCAATCTAGACATAGGGGATACAATAGATGAAAATCCGTCAGGAAACCATCTGTAATAGCTAGCCAAACCCAAGAAACTCCTAATATCTGAGAGAGAAATAGGGTGAGGCCAATTTCTTATGGCTTTAGTCTTATGAGGATCTACTTTAATGCCATCATCAGAGATAATATGACCAAGGAATTCTACTTACCTTAGACAAAATTCGCACTTACTGAATTTGACAAATAACTGATGATTTTAGAGAGTCTGGAGTACTATTCTAAGATGGACTGCATGATCTTACTTAGTGCGAGAATCCACCAGAATATTATCTATGAAGACTATCACGAAAATGTCCAAGTACTGCTTCAACACACAGTTCATCAAGTCCATGAAATACCAAATGACATGACTAAAAGTTTGAAGTGACCATACCACATATAGAAAGCTATTTTTGAGATGCCACATTCTCTTAACTCTAAGCTGATGATAGTCGGATCTGAGGTCTATCTTAAAAAAATAGCTGGCACCCTGAAGTTGGTCAAACAAGTCATCAATTCTAGAAAGAGGCTACTTGTTCTTAACTATGACATTATTGAGTTGATGATAACCTACACATATTCTAAGTGAACCATCTTTCTTGCGCATGAATAAGACTGGTGCTCACCATGGGGAAATGCTGGGTCTGATGAATCCCTTATCTAAGATATCCCTCAACTGATTTTTCAATTCTTTGAGCTCTGCTAGTACTATTCTATATAGTAGAATAGAGATAGGCTGAGTAATTCGATACTGGTAGCCTCAGAACTGGAATCCCTAATATGAACTAGATGATTAACATATCTCTTAAATATAATTTTCCTTGCTCGAAGGTAGGAAACAAGTTGACCTCTGAAAATAGATACACTACCTTTTTATCCTGCAGTCGATTGTGGCATAGCAAGAATAAAGCAAATCTATGTCGAGAATGACATCAAAATCTGTCATGTCTATTTAGACTAAGTCTGCTGAAGTGATTTTCTGAGAAATCATAATTGGGCAGTTCCTGTATACCCACCGGGATATGATGGTTTTACCCACTAGGGTAGATACTGAAAAGGGCTCTGCTAGAATTTTGGGACTGATTCTGAAATCAACTGCTATATAAGGAGTAACAAAAGGCAAGGAAGCTCCTAGATCTAGAAAAGCGTAAGCATGCACATGAAGGATGTGTAACGTACCAGTAACTACATCAAGAGAATATTCCTGATCTTGCCAACTTTGATAAGCATAGAGATAATTTAGGCATTGCTCGCTAGTAGCACTGGAAGTGGCACCCTGCTAATTTGAGCGACCGGACTGAGCTGAAGTTAATTCTATTGACCCTGAGGACTGGCTGAGGACAGTCTCTAACTCTGTTGCCTCACTTTCCATAACTGAAACAAATGCCACTACCCGCTCTACAAATATCCTAATGATGCTTACCATAAGTTTGGTAAAGAGGATAGGTGCGGGCACTACTAACACTGCCCTGGGTCTTAGAGCCTGACGCTCTATTATTGTTACCCTCTTTGAACATAGAAACTGGAGCACTAGCTGTAGACGGAGCTGTAACTGATGACTTAGGACAAAATTGGGAATGGTTTCCTCCTTCTGACTTAGGCTGAGCATAGTTAAAACTACCTGTCTTTATTCTCTTATTCTTCTTTTCCCTATGCTTAATTTTCTGCTCTTTAATATGCTGAGTACGGGTCATAAGTCAGGATAAGGCCATTTCACTGTTCAGCATGGTAGATCTACACTCTTAACCATGCTGTCGTTTACCCCTAAAGCGAACTTACACATCTTTGATCTACTGTTTGCAAGGACATGAGGGGCATACCTGGCTAATTGAGTGAACTTAAAAGAATACTCTTTCACTATCATATTGCCCTTTTCGAGGTCGATGAACTCTAGCACCTTGGATTCTCTACGCTCTTAGGGAAAGAATCTTTGTAAGAAATCAGTGAAAAACTTCTCCCACTCTATTGGACCTGCATTATCTGATCTTTCGGACATCTACTATTTGAACCAAGCATGAGCCACATCCTGCAACTGGTATGCAGCTAACTCAGCACTCTCAACAGTAGTCACCCCCATGGCATCTGTCACTTTCTGAACTTGATCTAAGAATTCCTCAGGATCTTCATCTACCTTAGATCCTAGGAAGGTTCGAGGATTCATTCAGGTGAAGTCCCAAATCCTAGCTGCAGCTGAGTTAGCCACTGGGTTAGCCAGAAAAATTGTTGGTTGTAAATTATGAGCAATGACTAATTGAGCAAGAGTGGTAAATGCGGTCCTGAACTCTGCATGAGAAATATGATCACCCAAAGGTTTTTCGGGATGAGGGGCTGACTGATTTCTTCTCTTAGGAGGCATGTTCTGAAATAAAGAGAAGAAGTGGATTAGACTAAGAGACTAACTTATGATTATGCTCACTAGCACGACATAAATACTAAACGAAGGAAAACTATTCCTAAACATCTCATAGCCTCTTTCACATAAATGTGGCATGCAACACACCCATGTATAATACTCTACTATCTACAGCTTTCAGAATTCCCAGGACTACATTTAACTGTAGGATCTAATAACAAGTTTTTAATGACCCTATTTGCTGAACCAAAATGCAACACAGTGCTCATGATCCCGAGGGACCACAAGCTAACCCATAACTGATATCTATACATGTATACTGCATAAGATATTTAAATAATGTGAAAAAATGCACTAAAAGGCCATAAGGTTTGATAATGAACATCAATGAATAACGTAACATCTGTGAGGGGTAATAGAATACCCATAACAAAATTGAAGTCTAAAACATGATAGTTTATATCTAGTTGCATCTAGTCTGAAAGCCTCTACTGTCTGAAGAATTTGAATAAGGAGTTGATGGGATAAGTCCCCAACTAACTCCAACTAATAAGCTAATCAATGAGATAGTAAAAAAATCATTATGTCCTCGAAGGATGAGGACTCACTTCTACTCTTACTTTTGAAACTGTAATCTACAGCTGATCTGGAATTTATGTCTCTGAACTTATGGTGTAACATAAAAAGAAAGAACCATAGCAAAAATGCACCAGTACATATGTACCGAGTATACATGTGAGGTATTATGAGAATGCATACATAATTATGTAACTGTAACTGACAACGTGACATCGTGATTTACTGAATATGAATACTGATAACATTACATGATTGACAATATGAATGACTATATCTGAGTATAACTGATAACATAACTAATAATGTGGGTCACTATAGCTGATAGTCCTAAATCTAATGGAACTATCTGAGTTCTGTACTATATCTGAGTTGACTGTGTCTGATAGTCCTGAATCTAAAGAACTATCTGAGTTCTATTACTGAGACTGATTGACTTTATCTGAGAGTCCTTATTTTGTAACATAAAACTGTGGGAAGTAGTATCTAACCGACATACCCCAAAGGTGTTATGATAACTTAGCTGGGATCCAATCTATGCCCTCATTGGAAGGGTGATGTAACTGACCCTCATATAATAGGTAACTCTAGCGAGAATAGTGGGAACCCTTACATAATAGGTTAAGACACATCATCTACCCTCATATAGCAGGCTATGATGTCTCAATCTATGATGGCTACATAGTTCTGGAACGCAAGGATTGCTTTAAGAATCACACTCTCATATAACAGGTTAGCTCCCATCCTTGGGTTCACTCGGTGCTAATTCATACTACCATCTAAATAGACATTGAACATGATTTACTGAACTAAATTGATCGTAGACTAAGTTACTAAATTTCCGTGGCTGATGGAATACAATAGATATCTAACAATTAACTTAGTTAGTCAGATTCTCAACTAACTAAATTTCATAGATGTTGATGCTCAGTTTCTGAATTGCACTTAGTTCCTCAGATTCTCAACAATACAGTAGCAGTGATGAGTCCTCATCAACCAAGGGCAGGCATATTATTTCATGTCTTTATTTTAGTATTCATTGGAGTTAGTTGGGGGATTTTCCCATCAACTCTCAGTTAGTCAGTCTTATAGGCTTTTCAGACATTACAGTCTGTTAGTTGTTCAGTTTATCAACACTCAATCAGATTTAGACAGTCATTTTCCTAGATTTATAGTTCAGTTTTAATTTAGATATTTAAAACCTTATGGCACTTCTGTTATTCTTTTGTAATTTAGGAATATATTATCCAGTGCTTACAGTAGGTACCAGCTTATGGGTTAGCATGTGGTCCCTCGGGACTGTAAACACCGTTTAACAACAAGGGGGTAGTCTCGAGTCATAAAAAACATGGTATCAAAGCTTAAGGTTTTAAAGTATCCTAGGAAGTCTGAAAAAAACATCGATTAGAGTCTTGTGAATGTGTATGTAGCACGCCATACTTATGGATGAGAGGCTACAAGGGGTTTAGGAAAAAAGTTTCCCTTCTTTCAGTATTCATGTCGTTCTAGGGAGTATGAGCTCAAGTTAAACTCTCTGTATAATCTGTTTTCTCTTTTAGTTTATTGACCATGCTTCCCAAGAAGAATAGAAGAAGAACAGGAACTTTGCCAGCCCCTCAGCCCATCCAGGCAGATCCCCTAGATGCGTATGTCTCTCACATAGAATTTAGGGCTGCATTCACTACTCTAGTAAACTCTGTAGCAGTATTGAATGAACAACCAACCGTTATTTCGGCAAACCCAATGGCTAATACTGCTGTAACTAGAATTCGAGATTTCACCCAGATGAATCCTCCTTCTTTCATTGGATCCAAGTCTGAAGAGGATCCACAAAAATTCTTATATATGGTTTAGAAGGTAACAAATGCTATGGGGGTGATGTCTAGTCAGAGTTCCTAGTTGGCTACATATCAGTTGCAGGATGTAGCCCATACTTGGTTTAACCAGTGGAAAGTTGATAGAGGTTTGCATACAGGGCCTATATAATGGGAGGAGTTCGACACGGCTTTCATGGATATATTCTATCCATTATAGATAAAGGAGGACAAGGTGATAAAATTTATTAATTTGATACAAGGCGGCATAAGTGTGAGGGAGTATTCTCTCAAGTTTACTTTATTAGATAGATATGCTTATCATGTAGTAGCTGACAGTAGGTCCAAGATAAGTAAATTTGTGTCTGGCATTTCTGATAGGGTGGTCAAGGAGTGTAGGACCGCAATATTGATTAGTAAGATTGACTTTTCTAGACTAATGGTTCATGCTCAATAGATTGAGAAACAAAAGATTAAGGAGAAGGACAAAGAAAATAAGACAGCTAAGATGGGCAATTTTAATTTCAATCAACTACAGTCAAAAGGTGGTAACCGTCCTTAGTTTCATCAAAGGTCTTCAGCCCTAGTACCTTCTTTAGTCAGTGCCCCAGTACCCAAATTCAGAAATGACAATAGGGATAGGGCACTAGGATCTAAGTCCTAATTCAGTGTTAGCAGTTCTCGTACCAATCCTTTATGTCAGAAGTGTGGCAAATACTATTAGGGTGAGTATAGAGAGGGTAGTGAATTGTGCTTTGGGTGTGGAAAGCTATGCCATCGAATTTTGAGTATTGGGTAGTTGCTCGGAAAGGTAGGGATGCGTGCCAACAAGGCCAGTCCCATCAGTCGTCAGTTCCATCCAGCTACCTAACTCAGTAGGGTGCCACTTTCAGTGCTATCAGTGGTCAGCGTTCGAATAGATTATATGCTCTGAAGTCCCGGTAAGATTAGAAAAATTCTCCTAACGTAGTTACTGGTACGTTGCAGGTCTTTTACTTATATGTTTATGCTTTACTAGACCCTATAGCTTCTCTTTATTTTGTAACTCTATATGTTGTTGTCAATTTCAAAGTCAATCCTGAAACTCTAGCAGAGCCCTTTTTCAGTGTCTACCCTAGTAGGTGTTTCCATTGTGGCCAAATAGGTATAAAGGAACCGTTCGGTCATAATATCTCAGAAAGTTACCTTAGTTTATCTCGTGGTGTTAGAGATAACGGATTTTGACGTCATTCTCTATTGGATTGGCTCTACTTATGCTATGCCTTAGTTGATTATAGAAATAGAATAGTTCATTTTCAGTGTCCAAATAAACCATTCCTTGAATAGAGAGGTAGTACCACAACTCTTAGGGGTTACTTGATTTCGTACCTTAGAGCCAGAAAAATGATATCGAAGCGATGTATTTACCATATTGTGTTAGTCAAAGACTCTAACATAGAAAATCCTACTCTTGAGTCATTCCCAGCTATAAAAGAATTCTTAGATGTGTTGCCTAAAGTTATTTCGGGAGTTCCTCCCGAAAGGGAAATCGACTTTGAAATAGACCTTCTCCCAAATACTCAGCCTACATCTATTCCGCCATATAGAATGGCTCCAGCTAAACTTAAAGAGTTAGATCTCCTAGAGAAGGGATTCATCAGACCCTGTATATCCCCGTTACGCACACCTGTTTTATTTATGTGTAAGAAAGACAGTTCTCTTAAAATGTACATAGACTACCGTTACTTGAACAAGGTAAGAGTTAAGAAAAAATACCCACTTCCTAGAATCGATGATTTTTTCGACTAACTTCAAGGCACTAGTTAATTTTCCAAGATAGAACTCAGATCAGGCTGTCATTAGATTAGGGTCAGAGAATATGATATGCAGAAAATAATTTTCAGAACATGATATGGTCACTTCAAATTTTTAGTCATGTCCTTTGGTCTGACAAATTCTCCAGCAGCCTTCATGGACTTCATGAATTGAGTGTTCAAGCAGTACTTGGACATATTCATCATAGTCTTCTTTTATGATATTCTTGTCTATTCTCGTAGCAAAAATGAGCATGCAAACCACATCAGAGTAGTGCTTCACACTCTTAGAACCCATCAGTTGTTTGCTAAATTCAGTAAATATGAATTCTGGCTAAGATCAGTAGCATTTCTTGGTCATATTATTTTGGTGATAGCATTAGAGTTGATCCTTAAAAGATCGAAGTGGTGACAATGGCCTAGACTTATCTCTCCACCAGATATAAGGAGTTTCTTGTGTTTAGCAGGCTATTTTTGTCGGTTTGTTAAACGGTTTTCTTCTATTGCATCCCCCATGTCCAAATTGACTCAGAAAAAAGTTAAGTTTCAGTGGTCAGATTCATGCGAGAAGAGTTTTCAGGAGTTGAAGACTTGACTCACCTCAGCCCCAGTTCTTACTCTACCAAATTCTTCTGATGGGTTTATTGTATACTGTGATACATCAAGAGTAGGTTTGGGTTGTATTCTCATAAATAGAGGTAAGGTCATATACTATGCCTCCATACAAATTAAGCCTCATGAGAAGAATTATCCGACTAATGATCTTGAGCAAGTAGCAGTAGTATTTGCCTTAAAGATTTGGAGGCATTACTTGTATGAGGTGCATGTAGATTTATTCACAGATCATAAAAGCATTTAGTATGTGTTCTCTTAGAAAGATTTAAATTTGCGTAAGAGAAGATGGTTAGAGTTATTGAAGGATTATGACATGACCATTTTATATCATTAGAGCAAGGACAATATAGTGGATGATGCTCTTAGTAGAATATCTATTGGTAGTGTATCTTATGTTGAGGATGGTAAGAACAAGTTAGCTTTAGAAGCTTATCAGCTTGCCCGACTAGGTGTCTGTTTACTCAATTCAGCAGAAGGTAGTGTATAGGTGCAGAGTAGCTCAGAGTCTTCTTTAGTTTTCAAGGTGAAGGAAAATAAAGATAGAGATCCCAGTCTAGTTAAGTTGAAAGATTCAGTCAGAGATCAGAAAGTGGAGGTTTTCTTCCAAGGGGTAGATGGTGTTTTGCATTATCAGGGTAGATTTTGTGTGCTTGGTCTAGATGAGTTGAGGGAAAATATTCATGCAGAAGTGCATGGTGCACGTTACTCTGTTTATCCATGGGCCAGTAAGATGTACCGTGGTTTATGGGATATCTATTGGTGAGGTGGGATGAAAAGAGATATTGCAGAATTTATAGCTAAGTACTCTACATGCCAGCAAGTTAAGATTGAGCACCAGAAGCCTATTGGGTCCATGTAGGAGTTCGGTCTTCCCATGTTGAAATAAGAGGAAGGGAACATGGAATTTGTGATAGGTTTGCCTCATACTCGTCGTCACCATGACTCTATTTGGGTTATTATAGACAGTATGACCAAATCAGCTTATTTCTTGCAAGTCCATACCTCTTAATCAACCGAGGACTATGCCAATATCTATCTCAGAGAGTTAGTTATGTTGCATGGTGTTCCCTTATCTGTCATCTAAGATAGAGGTACCTAGTTTCCTCTCATTTTCGGAAAACATTCCAAAAGGGTCTTGGTACCCAAGTCAACTTCAGTACAACCTTTCACCCTCAAACAGATAGTAAAGTAGAAGGACCATTCAGTCTCTTGAGCATATGCTGAGAGCATGCATTGTTGATTTAAAAGGTAGTTGGGATGACTATTTGACTTTGATTGAATTCACATATAGTAATAGTTATCATTCCAGTATCTGTATAGATCCGTTTAAGGCTCTCTATGGTAGGAGATGTAGATCTCCAATTGGTTAGTTTGAAGTAGGTGAGGATGCAGTAGTAGGGCTTGACTTAGTGTTTGATGCTTTGGAAAAGGTTCAGTTGATCAAAGAAAGACTTAAGGCTTCCCTGAGCCAACATAAATCATATAAAGATATGAGAAGTAAGGATCTCGATTTAAAGTCGGTGATTTTGTGTTCTTGAAAATCTATCCCATGAAGGGAGTGAAGAGATTTGACAAGAAAGGGAAACTCAGTCCCCGATACGTGAATCCTTTTTGAATTCCCAATCATTTCAAAAAGGTAGCTTACGAGATAGAGTTGCCTTTAGATGTAGCCTTAGTACACCCGGTGTTCCATGACTCAGTGTTGAAAAAGTGTATTGTGATCCAGCTGTAGTTGTTCCCTTTGAAAGTATAGATATTCAGAACAATCAATCCTTTGAGGAAATTCAAGTAGAAATTCTTGTTCATCAAGTTAATAGACTAAGGAATAAAGAAGTTCCACTAGTCCATGTTCTTTGGCCGAATCAAATATGTGCGCCAAGTACCCTTATTTTTTCTTTGCAAATCCAAATTCAGTGTAAGGTACGAAATCTTCATTAGATTTTTCTCTATCATGCTTAGTTTTAGTTACACATTATGTTCATGTTAGTCATGCATTCATGAATCAGTTCAGTCATTCATTCCATCCATTAGATATGCATATTTAATATGTAAGTTAAGTCCATCAATCCCTCAGCTTAACTAGTTTTATTTGGGGATGAATGATTCCAAGGGGGAGATATTGTAACACCCCGTATTTCCCTAGCATAATCTATGTCCCAGTGCATGAGTATTCTTATATGAAATTTCTGAAACACTTATTATTTTTCAGTTTAAAGTCGGCAATTGCATAGGAAATTCGATTAGCTTTTCAACGATACAAAATTCGCCCTAATCCGATAACCGGGTAAGAAGTTATGGCGATTTTAAGTTTTAGTCATTAAAAAACCATCATTTTAATCATCTACCTGTCACATAGACATCCCAAATGATAATTGTCAATTTCCAGTGTGACTTGAGATCATGGCACATCACGGAGCAGGCCAAATTCCCGTTTGTCAGTTTCTCGTGGGTTTTTGAAATATTGGCGCATCGCAGAGGTGGTCAAAATAAAATCAAAAGCTTTACCACGATGGAACCGCATCACGATGTTTTTCCAAGTCCCATTTGTCCTTTTTCCAGTGGCTTGGCGCGATACGCGCCAAGGCTAAAATTCAGGTTGTTCTGTATTCAGCTTCCTTTTTTAAATTCTTCCAAGGGTAATTGGGTCTTTTTGCATGATGCTAATTAACCTAAAACACAAAATTTAACAACGAAATAGCCCAAGTAGTGATCATTATTCACTTCTTCTTAAAAATTAGAGATCCCCTTGTCAAGAACAAAAAACCCTAGCTCTAAAATTAAAGGCAATTTCTCATGAACTCTATATCAATCCTTTCAAATTCATTAACCCGTGTAAGTTAGATGTTAATCTATGGATTACTTTCATCCATGGAGCTCAAGTCACCTTTTTAATTATAAAGTTATGATCCATTAATCTCCATGAACTTTTATTTAATATCATATTTTAATGAAGTTATTGTTGTTATTCGATTCCTCACATTTTAGTGTTATCATTTGTTGAATTAAATCATCACTTAGTGTTTACCATGATAATTTCATGTCAATTATGCTAGTCCTTTAGTAATTCTATTATTAGTTTAAACCATGAACTATAAGTGTTTGGTAAAATTCCTACAAGAGGAATTTATTTAAGAAGAGTCTTCATGCTATGTCCTTCAATGTTTTAGTGTTGTCGTAATACTATTGTTTTGAGTTCTGGGGGTACTGAATACCCCAAAACATAGCTGTTTATTTAATGTTGTCTTAGTATCTTCAGAATAGCTTCAAATTACATCATGAGCATTATCAGAACAGTCAGTTAAACTTAGAATAGTTTAGCATTTTAGTGTTATTCAATTGGGAGTAGGACTTAGCACAGAGCGAGTGTTAGGATGGAGGCTTCCCCATCAGATAGGTAGATTTGTTAGTAGCAGTCCCTATACTCCAGAACTATGTAGCCAACATTGGTGCCTATTTTTCTTGTTAGACCTAACACCTTCCCATTTGTAGCACAAGAACTTGTTTTAGCCTTGGTCCTCCTTGGACATTATGCACTTCAACTTAGGCAAATCTTCTAAGTTGAGGGTGGCTATTATAGGGATGCATGATGTCAAATAAGTACAAATAAGGGTAAAATAAGAGAAAAGAAAGTAAGACTGGGTGTGGTAGAAAAAGAAAAAGAAAATAAAATTTGTGAAAAAAAAAGAAAATTAAAGACTAAAAGACCGCACCCAACCTGAATATGCTTCAATAAAGAAATGGAAATGGTTAACAAGTGAAACCCCAAAAATAGTGTAGTGATAAAGAGGCTTAGTCAGTTTAAATATCTTTACGTATCATACCAGCCTAAGCCTACGTTACAAGCTGAAGAAAAGTCCTATAGTGATCCTAACTTAACTGTCTAAAAACTTAGGTAATGAAAATGAGGGAAAGCTTATGGTATTTCACATACATTGATTGAAACTTCTTTATGAGAAGGAGTGTCTTTTCACCGTCCCCACATTGACATACTTTATTTAATATATGAGTGAGGAGGGACTTCTTTGTTGTAAGGGCACATGGGTTGTATTTTGAGCTGCTTATTTGTTTGGGTAGTGTAACTTGTATATATGCGTGGTTGTTTGTTGCTAATGTGATGCCATATTTTGGTTCCCTTGTGTCGGTTGTTGTTCTTGATTAATACATACCGTTGATTTTAAAGTGATTGAACTTTGAGAGGGTAATGTATTTTGAGCGAAAATTTATTATTGATAGTCATAGGCACCGTACATTCTCTTAGTTAAGCATCGTACTATAATGCTTTGTTAGTTTATTGAGGATAAGAAAGTATTTTAAGTTGAGGGTGTTGATGTTTGAGCTTTTTTCTAGCACATTTAAGGCTTTTAACTTGGAATAATTGTAAGTTCTTAAGTAAATTTTGTTGTTTTTTATTATAGTCTCTGTGATATTGTAGGTTAGTCAAGATGCAAGAAAACCTAGGACAACTACGTCAAGAAGGATGAATTTTGTAAAGTAAATCGGAGACTTGTAGTTGACAACATGGCCGATAAGTCATCAACTTGGTGATAAGGCATCAAAAGAATTTATCAGCTGAAAACAGTGTGTGAGGACTGAAGTGAAGAGTTCATGACTTGACTTGATAAGTCGTCAACTTATTGATAAGTTGTTAGCCCAGGTCGTCAACTGCAAGCAGAGAACATGGATTTTGAAAGAGGAGTTGACGACTTGGTCTGATAAGCCGTCAACTAGGGTCATTAGCTATGGAGCGGAAGATCTGACATTTGAAATTTAAAACCAAAATTATCTTGAGTATATAAGGGAAAATTTTAGGTTTTTTAAGGGATCAAAACTTATTGGAAACAACCGATTTTTGATATTTTTCTCTGAATTTTCAAATTAAGTTTTTGGGATTTTTATTGTGATTTTAGAATTCTCTTGTGTTTGAAATGGAAGAACAATAATACATCTTTATCTTTTGTAAGTTAAATATCATTGAATCAAGACTTCAATATGTGTTGTTTCTTTATATATTATGAGGAGTTGATTCTCTTAATCCGAGCTGTGGGATATATGAGTTTGGTTACATAAATTTATTAGTTGAATCAAGATTCTCAAAGCATTAGGAACTCCTTGGTAATTCTTCTATTGTGCATGTTGTCTATTGGCTACAAACAATAGATTAGACCTAATTATTTGTTTTCTTGAAGTAAGAAATCAATTTAATAGGAAGTGAATTATCAACGAGGATTTGGAAGCATTAAACTTCCATCTAATGATTAACGTTGTAGCAAGGCTAATTAACATGAGATACGATCTGCCTAAGTATTCGGATTTTCCTAAGTTTGAAAGAATTATGTAATCTAATATCTAAATAGGTCGAGAGACATTAGTATAGTGCTTTGATAATGATAATCTGTTGTTTCTACATGTCATAAGAATCTTGAGCTATAACTAGTGTATGTCAAGTGACAACACTTATAGTGAACAAAACTCTGGTTTTCCATAACATTAATTTGAAACATTGAACTATTAGTTGCAAGTTGTTAAAACAAAGTTAGCTATAACTTTTGTTTAATCTCTGAAAACACGCATTTAAACAAAGCTATTAACTATTAGTCGATTGAATCACGAATAACTTAAATTAACACCATATTCCCCATGGGATTCGACACTAACCTAGTTGGGTTATATATTTCATGACGACCGCTTACTTTCTCGTAAGAGAGGTGTAATTTGGGCGTATCAGAAACCCTTTTCTAATCCTTAAAACTTCAGTAATCAAGAGTAAGTCACGTTGTTCTACGAATAATCAATCTTAACATTCACATTCACATTTAATATGTAAAACACATCATCTTGTGAAGAAGAGTAGAAATATGCCTACCACAAAGCTGAACCGTAAATCCTTAAATTGTCCACAAACGTCCATCTTCACTCCACTATCATAAAATGCTGTCCACTATAAAAATCATATTCTAAGAATCATTAGGAGTCAAATTATACCTTTATTAAAGGCCTGGTCGAATTTTACGTCAAGAATGGGTTTGTGGGGCCCATAAAACCATCATGAGATCCCTCGAAGGACAAGAAAGTTGTGTTCAAAAGTTGAGAACAAAAGGAACACAAATCGGATCTCGAATCAACCCTTAAAATTTATGAATTCAAAGCCCTAATTTCTAAGAATTTATCAAGAAATTGAAGGAATCTTACCATGAATTTGAAGGGAAATCACGAAATAATGGATAACAAAGCTTTGAAAATCATCTACAAGCATCAATCCGACTTAATGTCATATTTTTGGGTTTTAGCTCTCGAGAAATGGCTAAAATCGCTGCATAAGGGTCTACCTAGTCCAGCCACAAGGAAGTTGCATTGCAACCCCGAGGTATGCGATCACATATCTTATGGCTGCACCAGCAGACCATAATCCCAACCAAAGCCTCACAAGTGGAACATGTTGGGTTGCATATAGGAATTACGATGGAACCCTAGGCTCTGTGATGGGCCTACCTTGAATTTCACGGGTACCACAATTGCATCCCTTGGCTAGCGATCGCCGCCACACCAAATGACAACTGATAACAAAGAAATCTTCAAGTTTACGTGAAGTCCTCGAGATTCATTTGGAATCCCTTATACATAAATGAACTATGTAACTATACCAAATTCGACATTCTTAATGTGATGGTGCAATAAAATATTCCATCCGAGATTGATTCAGCAAAAAGTGGGTTGCAAATCAATATTTCAAATTTCGTAAATCTCAAAACAATAGGTCAAAATGAGATCGGGTGCCTTGGACCTGAATCAAAAGTCTATCATGACTATAATTGATATTTTAGAGCTAATGGCGCTGCTGAAGTTCTCATCTGAGGTCATCTACTTGGAGTATTGGTCCAAGACCAAATCCTAAACAACAAAAACTCTAAAATAGGGAAATGAGCCTAAAATCAAAATGAACTATTCGACACCGAACAGATAGTTTTGGAAAGTCTAAAATGACATGTAGACGTTATAGGAAGGCTCTATATATCAAAAATACATGCAAATAAAGGAAATAACTAGGAGGTTCATTACAATATCCACTACTAAAAGGACTTTCGTCCGCGAAAGTCATTGGATAAAAAGATCTCAAAGCTCAAAATGATGAGGTAATGGGACTGCATTCTCCAAGAATGACTTTCCAGATAATGCTTCCAAGGGATTTCTCCATAGGTATCTCTTTTTCAACTCGCTTTCTCACATTATTTCAAATTAGTCAAAATTCCATCACAATAACCCACTAGCCTCTAACTAAATCGAGAAAGGATGATGCACATAAATCCAAACCATTACACACTGATATCGATACAATCCAACAAAGACTTATTCAAGCTAAAACAAACTAAGGCATGAGTCATACAGTCAACTCCAAATGATACCATTTCACAACTTTTATTCACTCCATAACAGGAGAAAAATAACCTTAGTATTTCTCGCACAATCTCATCCTAGAAACTCATAGAATTAAAGTTGATCCAATGAAAATAAATATAATAAACAAGAGAATACACTCATAAGGCGCTATCCAAGCACCCGATAAAAGGCAACAAAGATTAGAAATTTTCTAGTGCTACAACTGCTCTGGATTATCCTTAAAAATAAAAATCTAAGAGTCGAAGGCACAACTACTCACCGCTGAACAATCCTTTATAGGAGGTCCCATCAATCAACAATGAAGCCAATTTGAATCCATTAAAGTATACTACTCTCATCGAGTATCTCACCCATAAATCTCAACAAAGACGGACACCCTGAGGATAATGCTAAAGGAATCAATACCGTGTCTATGGGCTATTATCTTGCCACATATCACCTATAATCCATCCAAACTCAAGAATATCAAATATGTAACCATAGAGTATACTCCACCAGCCTATAGATGAAATCCAAAATGAGAAAGATCTAAAACAAATTCTACATTCAAGCCCTACAACTCCAAGATAAATTTCAAAACCAAGGCTAAACCGCTCGACCTCAAATACTGAAATAAAACTTGAAGAAATGTGACCATTCATACTCCAAATCTATCATAACTTCCAAATAATTGCTCCAAGGCGTCAACTCAAAATTGAGCCAAAATAGATACATCGCGGGAGAAAAAAATCACCATAGGGATAAACCATTGACTAAACAAAAAATAACCAACTCTATATCATCTAATGTGCATGGAATGTAGCTAGAAAAGTGATCACAGGAAAGACCACCTGCCCCTAACTCTCTACCTTGACTTTAGATAAGAACTACTTCACGACAATAATGGAAGCATTCCATCTCCACTATAGTACTAAGAGAAAACCATTACAAGGAGATAAACCCAAAAAATTTAAGATATGAATCCAAGACCCCTCGACATTAAAATCAAAGCACTATAAGGTAGTGAAATAGCTACAAGAAAAGAATAAACCCCAAATTCGTCAACCTCAAAAAAGTCTTTAAAAAGAGGGATAACCAATACAAAAGCCTTTGAAACCCAGAAGGCAAGTCCAAGAATTCTAAACTGTAGAACGGGCAATATAACTAAATTTGCCAACTCTAGAACCACAGCAAAACCACAGAAGGTCAACTTACCTTCAATACCATAATCTATTCATGATTAATCAAGCACATTTAACAAAGAGTAAAATCACCAACCCTCACCTCGTTATAGAATAAAAAACATCAAATTGGACTTTAGTTGCTCAAGCAACCCAAAAAAGAATTGCATAAAAGGGAAAAATTCTAACTAGATAACACTACTTTAAATAGCTACCCAACAAGGATCAATTGTATCAAATAATATCAATAATAATAACAAATACAATATAATTATCAATATAAAGAACAGGTAGTACAAAAAATGAAAATCAATAGCAAGTACCACTCTAGGGCCATAATAAGGCCAATATGCAAAGGTAAATAGGACTTGAACCCAATGCTACACCCAAAGGGATAAAATATCAATATAAATTTACTCTATCTACAACTAAATGAACCATAGGGTAGCAACATAATCATCAATTCAACAAAAAGGCACACAATAACCAATATGAACTTATCAACGTATATAATCATCAATAGGTACAAAAACCCTCATACACACAGATTTGAAAAAGGTAAATTTTAACACCCCAAATTTGTTGATTAGAATGCTACATGGTGCACATGACCCCGAAGGACCACAAGCTAACCCATGACTGATATTTATAAACTGATCATTGAATAATAGTAATAATATCGTAAATACGAAAACAAAAATTGAAAGGCCATAAGGTTCAATACTAGTATATAACTAAAAACTAACGTATAATAGTACCAAAGCAACTGAGATAATTGTCTGAACATACTGTAGTCTGAAATCCTCTAAACTATCTGAATAAAGAATTGATGGGATATGTCCCCAACTAACTCCAACTACTGAAATAAACTAAAAACTGAAATAGTAATATGATCATCATCTCTTATAAGGATGAGGACTTACTGCTAACTCTGATCACTGAACTGGGATGCTATTGGTCCTTTAGAGCTCGTGCTTCTAAACCTATGGTTTAAGACACCAAAGTACAAATGCGTCAGTACTTTAAAAGTACTGGTAGGCAAGTGAGATAGGCTGAATGCAATAGGTTCATGTGAATGAACCATACTAACTGACTAACTAACATAAATATAAGAATATATGCATGCATTCATAATTATAACTAGGATCATGATAGGATTGAATACAGACTTCTGACTACTGAGCCTACTGATACTAATATCTGAGTCATTGATGAGTGAGAAACTGATACTGTATTACTAAATACTAAGGGACTGATACTATGTTACTTGTACATGGATAACTGTGTCTGACATTTTTTATTATGAAGAACTGGTCTGGTTAACTGTACTTGACAGTCCTGAAGCTGAATACTAATAACATGTATTTTAATAACTGATATAACTATTAACATAAGTGATTGTATTTGATAGTCCTAAATCTGATAGAACTAGAGGAGTTTCTTACTGTAGCTAAGTCACTGAATCTGAGATCAGTCCTATCTAGCAGGTGATCTCTACATCTGATGATACTGATACTGATTGACCATAGTTAAGATCAGTCTTGTCAGGTGAGTGATCCCGTGGTCTATTTATAATGATAAGGATTGATTGTATATGACAGTCTTAAATCTATACTTCTGAGCTGAATTGACTTTATTTGACAGTCCTGATTCTAAAACTAATATTATAGGATGTATTCATCTAATCGACATGCCCCATACTAAGATAACTAGAGTCCAACCTATAACCCTAGTTGGAAAGGTGTCAGTACCACACCATTAGAAAAGACAACAACAACGGAGTTAGTCCTAATCTAGTAGGTAACCCCTGGGATCAGTCCTATATATATAAATATCCTAACGGGTGATCCCTAAGTATGTCAGTCCTATCTAATGGGTGACATCTTGTTCCTACGTTGGAAATGTAGTTCTGGCACTTAGGGATTTCTTCTAGAGATCACAGTCCTATCTAGCGGGTGAGTCCTCATCCCTAGGTTCGCTCAGTGCTGAATCCTACTCCTATCTGAAAGACATTGAACTGATTAACTAAACTGAGGTGACTAACTGAACTGAACTGATACTAGTGGTATTGTCTATTGGAGCTAAACTGAATTTACTGAGTTCCATTAACTGATAGAATTACTGAGTTCTGAGGACTAATTAAGAATACTAAAGTTACTGAGATTACTGAGCTACTAAAATTACTGAGATTTTTGAGATTTCCTGAGTCACATGAATGACTGAGTTCTGTGGATCATAGCTTGACTAAGGAGATCATAAGAACATGACATGGCTCTAGGCACACAGCTAAATGTTCGGGTACAAGTACCCCCAAGACTTGATTAGAAGAAACTGACATAGTATGGCTTACTCGAACATATGACCAATAATATAATTCATAATTCATGTATTGAAGCACTTCAAAAAACATGTGATACGTATAAACTTGTACATACATGAGGATTTCATGATATCATACTAGTTGGGCATTGTTCCTTCATCTAGGCATTTAATCATACAAATGGTAGGCATAGCATATGTAGACAAAATTATACAACAATTAATCAGAATGATTTATCTCTAATTTCATCATCCTAGATTTCATTTATAGGTTCACATGAATATACATCTATACAAATCAATTCCATATAAAATTGATCACCCAACATGGATTTGAATTCAATTGATCATTCTCAACATAGATAAAACAAACCCACCATGAAATTCATAAAGAAATCCATAAACTTAAACTTAAAAAAGATATTCTAGATCTTCATCGATGAAAGGAGTCCATGAATGAACACAGCACATACCTGGGATGTGATTTACTGAGGATTGATGGTGAAACTTCTTGAATTTGAATCTCCAATAGAAACCCTAGCTTGTTCTTGAGAAAAACTAACATATTTTGGGTGAAGAATGACTAAATCATATGTTATTGGGTTTATATAGGGTTGAGAAATTGACCCTTTTAACCCATGGACGCGTCTTTAATTTCTGAGAAAATTTCTCGATTTTGATCCTTGGCGTGACGCGCCAAGTCACTAGAAAGTGACAAATGGGAAATTGCACGGAGGCGCGATGTGGAGCTATCACGTTGCCACCTTGTCTGTGACCTAGAAGTTTGGCGGGACACGCCACTATTATAGAGTGACACTGGAAATTGACAATTGCCATTTGATCTATCACCGCAATGCGCTGAAGGCTCAGGTGATACACTGCCCCACTAAAAAGGCTCTAACTCTTCACCCGGGTGTTGAATTTGGGCGAATTTGGAATTGATGGAAAGCTTATTCGAATCGCCACATGATAAAAAGTGAAAATCTTTAAAATACCATGGGTACAATAGTTGATTCATCTTTCATAAAAAGTTTCTAACATTCTTGGGAAACATTTGAAGCTAGGAAAAGTATAGGGTATTACAATAATTCAGGAAATAAAAGCACACCTATCATGTTTAAATCCACTATCTCATGCCTGAATGGTCAATGAGAGAATGAATTTGAAATTTTCCAAACTGAAACTAGATGTCAGAATCATTAACTGAGGCACCATGCGTACTATCTCAAACTTAAACTGCCACAACACTGTGAGACTAATCAAATTGGGTTGAATGATGAATAATTCCTTGCTAGGGCCACTTTTGGTCGATGCCCTATCTCACCAAAAGCAAAAGAAGATTCTAGAACATTTCTAGGTGCTACGGACTCTGATCTAGAATGATCACCATAAATAACCTAAGAGTCACCCATAATTTCTAACACTACCTATGTAGAATTGATGGGATACAAGTGAAGCTGACCTCCACCGGAAAGATCTTTAGTATTGGATGAAATACCAATATCACTATACTGATGGCATGGCCTCTTCCCGCCACCTCCATAAGTCTCAATACATGTTTTATCTATGGTGACTCTTAGGTTATTTATGGTGATCATTCTAGATCATAGTGTGTAGCACCTCAAAGTGTTCTAGAATATTATTTTACTTTTGGTGAGATAGGGCATTCACCAAAAGTGGCCCTAGCGAGGAATTATTGATCATTCAACCCAATTAGGTCAGTCTCATAGTGTTGTGGTTGTTTAAGTTTGAGATAGTACGCATGGTGCCTCAGTTAATAATTCTGACATCTAGTTTCAGTTTGGACAATTTCAAATTCATTCTCTCATTGACTATTTAGGCATGAGATAGTGGATTTTACCATGATAGGTGTGCTTTTATTTTCTGAATTATTGTAATACCCTATACTTTTCTTAGCTTTAAATGTTTCCCAAGAATGTTAGAAACTTTCTATGAAAGTTCAATCGACTATTGTACACGTGGTATTTTAAATATTTTCACTTTTTATCATGTGGCGATTTGAATAAGCTTTCCATCAATACCAAATTCTCGCAAATCCGACACCCAGGTGAAGAGTTAGAGCCTTTTTAGTAGGGCAGTGTATCACCTGAGCCTTCAGCGCATTACGGAGATAGCTCAAATGGTAATTGTCAATTTCCAGTGTCACTCTGTAATAGTGGCGTGTCGCGCCAAACTTCTAGGTCGCAGAAAAGGTGGCAACGCGATAGCTCCAGATTGCGCCTCCGTGCAATTTCCCATTTGTCACTTTCTAGTGACTTGGCGCGTCACGCCATGGATGAAAATTGAGAAATTTTCTCAGAAATTAAAGACGCATCCAAGGGTTAAAAGGGTAAATTTCTCAACCCTTTATAAACCCAATAACACATGATTTAGCAATTCTTCACCCAAAATATGTTAGTTTCTCTCAAGAACAATCTAGGGTTTCTATTGGGGATTTAAATTCAAGAAGGTTTCACCATCAATACTCAATAAATCACTTCCCAGGTATGTGTTGTGTTCATTCATGGACTCCTTTCATCGATGAAGACCTAGAATCTCTTTTGTAAGTTTAAGTTTATGGATTTCTTTTTGATTTTCATGGTGGGTTTGTTTTATCTATGTTGAGAATGATCAATTGAATTCAAATCCATGTTGGGTGATAAATTTTATATGGTATTGATTTATATAGATGTATATTCATGTGAACCTATAAATAAACTCTAGGATGTTGAAATTAGAGATAAATCATGATGATTAATTGTTGTATAATTTTTTCTATATATGCTATGCCTTCCATGTGTATGATTAAATGCCTAGATGAAGGAACAATGCCCAACTAGTATGATATCATGAAATCCCCATGTATGTACAAGCTTATGCGTATCACATGTTTTTTCAAGTGCTTCAATATATGAATTATGAATTATGTTGTTGGTCATATATTTGAGTAAGCCATACTATGTCAGTTTCTTCTAATCAAGTCCTGGGGGTACTTGTACCCGAACATTTAGCTATGTGCCTAGAGCCATGTCATGTTCTCACGATCTCCTCAGTCAAGCTATGATCCATAGAACTCAGTCATTCATGTGACTCAGGAAATCTCAAAAATCTAAGTAATTTCAGTAGCTCAGTAATCTCAGTAACTTTAGTATTCTTAATTAGTCCTCAGAACTTAGTAATTCTATAAGTTAATGCAACTCAGTAAATTCAGTTTTACTCCGCTAGAAAATACCACTAGTATAAGTTCTGTTCTGTTAATCACCTTAGTTTAGTTAATCTGTTCAGTGTCTTTCAGATAGGAGTAGGATTCAGCACCGAGCGAGCCTAGGGATGGGGACTCACTCGCTAGATAGGACTGCGATCTCTAGAAGAAATCTCTAAGTGCCAGAACTATGTAGCCAATGTAAGAACAAGATGTCACTCATTAGATTGGACTTACATACTCAGGGATCACCCGTGAGGACATTTATATGTATAGGACTGATCCTAGGGGTTACCCACTAGATTAGGACTGACTCCGCAGTTGTTGT
The DNA here is from genome assembly GCF_002878395.1 of Capsicum annuum. NCBI lineage: Eukaryota > Viridiplantae > Streptophyta > Magnoliopsida > Solanales > Solanaceae > Capsicum > Capsicum annuum. The sequence goes on along the minus strand of NC_061122.1, from coordinate 124,312,590 downwards.
CTTTTTTAATGGTGCGGTACTGATAACCTTCCAACTAGGGTTATAGGTTGGACTCCATTTATCTTAGTATGGGGCATGTCGGTTAGATGAATACATCCCATAATTTTAGTTTTAGAATCTGGACTATCAGATAAAGTCAATTTAGCTCAGTAGTATAGATTTAAGACTGTCAGATACAGTCAATCCTTATCATTATAAATAGACCATGGGATTACTCACTATAAAATACTGATCCCAACTATGGTCAATCAGTATCATTATCATCAGATGTAGAGATCACCTGCTAGATAGGACTGATCTCAAATTCAGTTACTCAGCTATAGTAAGAAACTCCTCTAGTTCCATCAAATTCAGGACTGTCAAATACAGTCACTTATGTTGTTAGTTATATCAGTTATTAGAACTCTTGTTATCAGTATTCTGCTTTAGGACTGTCAAATACAGTTAACCAGACCAGTTCTTCATAACATAAAATATCAGACACAGTTACCCATGTACCAGTAACATACTATCAGTCCCTCAATATTTAGTAATATAGTATCAGTTTCTCACTCATCAGTGACTCAGATGTTAGTATCAGTAGGCTCAGTAGTCAGAAGTCTGCATTCAGTCCTATCATGATCCTAGTTACAGTTATGTATGCATGCATTTATTCTCATGTTCATGTTAGTCAGTCAGTTTGTATGGTTCATTCATATGAACCTATTACATTCAACCTATCTCACTTGCATACCAGTACTTTCAAAGTACTAACGCATTTGCACTACGGTTTCTTAAACCATAGGTTTAGAAGCACGAGCTCCAAAGGACCAGTAGCATCCCAGTTCAGTGATCAGAGTTAGTAGTAAGTCCTCATCCTTCTAAGAGATGATGATCATGTTACTATTTCAGTTTTTAGTTTATTTCAGTAGTTGGAGTTAGTTGCGAACATATCCCATCAACTCCATATTCAGACAGTTTAGAGAATTTCAGACTACAGTATGTTCAGACAATTATCTCAGTTGTTTTGGTACTATTATACCTTAGTTTTTAGTTATGTAATAGTATTGAACCTTATGGCCTTTCAGTTTTTGTTTCCGTATTTACGATATTATTACTATTATTCAATGATCAGTTTACAAATATCAGTCATGGGTTAGCTTGTGGTCCTTCGGGGTCATGGGCACCGTGTAGAAAGAACCAACCACTATCAAGTGCTCTAATACCAACAGAGTGGTAATACTAATCTTCTAAATAATCCATGAACCATGCCCTTCTCTAATAGATATATCATAGGGATATTCCTAGAAAACTCAAGAAATCAAATCTAATACTTTAAAACATATAAGAAACCATGATAAACACTAACAAATCCCACTCAATCGTTAGAGCTGCTCGATGAACCAAATGTTATCACCGACTGTGAGGTATACTTAAATGGGCTCGTGATCCTCAATGTTGAGTCTCATAAGGCTGAATTAGTCACGTGCTGTATTGTAGCCCGAGATGGCCCTAACTCTATTGTCTGATGTTGTATCAAATGTATGTTGATATTCTGTCTACACTTATTGATAACCTAGCATCATTCGTTAGGTACATAATAGAGTAAAAAATTATGCTTTAGGCTCATAGAAATACAGACACACAACAAGTAATCAAGAATTTAATTTCCTAAGAATTCCCTGTAGCCTCCAAAAGAGAGCTTACGAACAACTCTACACCATTCTGCAGAACTTTACTAGACACTAAGATCTTATAGTAATACACCTGTTAACCTAGGATATGATACCAATTTGTCAAGACCTAATTTAACAGGTCATGATGGAACGTATTATAAGTGACCAGTAAGCAAGCCAACCCTAGTCCAAAACTAGTAGTAACTGTAGCACCCCAAATCTGATACCCAAAATGTTACACGGTGCTCATGACACCAAAGGACCACCATCTAACCCATGACTAATATCTGTACCTATATAATGAATAACATACTTTATAATATAGAAACATGAACTAAAAGGCCATAAGGTTCAAAACTGAGACATAGTATCTAATAAAAATGTAACATCTGGGAGTGGTATTAAATACCAAAAAAACTAAAATAAGCTATCTAAAAATGTTGTAGTCTGTAAAGACTCTTAAGTAGTTGATGGGACATATGCCTAGCTAAGTAAAACTAATAAACTAATTACTGAGATAATAGAACGGTGATCATATCCTCGAAAGATGAGGACCACCACTAACTCTGACAGCTGAGACTAGAATCTACTGATGCTTTGGAGCTTTTGTCTCTAAACATATGGTATAAGACACCATAATGCAAATGCATCAGTACTTTGAATATACTGGTATGGATGTGAGGTATGCTGAATGGATAGGGTTCATATGCATGTACAATAACAATAGCAAACTAACTATCTTGAGCATGAAAATACATACATGAGACATAATAACTGACACTAATACCATGATAACATGATTACTGAATCTTAATACTGATAACATGACATACTGATAATTGATATAACTGATAACATAAGTGACTGTATCTAATAGTCCTGAATCTAATGGAACTAGCTGAGTCCCATACTTTATCTGAGTTGACTGTAGCTAACATTCCTAAAATTCAAAGACCTTTTTGATTTCTATTACTGAGATTGATTGACTGTATCTGACAATACAGATTCTATAACATGAAACTATAGGAATTAGTTATCTAATCAACATACCCCTAATATGACATAATAGCTGAGGTAGGGTCTAATCAATAACCTCAATTGGAAGGGTGTCAATACCATACCACTAATAAGGACAAGCTGTGGGTGACCATCATCTAATAGTGTTCCCAAAAGAGAATGGTGGGGCCCTGATCTGACAGTACTTATCCATTTTATCAACCCTCATCAAATAATGTTGATGTATTAAACTATGTTGGCTACATAGTTCTGGAATACAAGGATGAATTCTAAGAATCACACCCTTATATGATAGTGTGTGCTTACATCCTTGGGTTCACTCGGTGCTAATTCCTAATCCTATCTGAATAGACCCTGAACATGATTGACTGAACTAAACATGGGCTAAGTTAATGAATTTTGTTCACTGATGGAATACTACTGATATCTGACAGCTTACTGGGTTCTTGAGATCATGGAGATTTCCCTAGTGATAAGACAGTTTGAAGTCTAACGATTCATAGCTTGACTGAGAGTATTATGAAAACATGACATGGCTCCAGGAACATAGCTAATGTTCCAGTTTGAATACACCCAGGACTCGATGGAAGGAAACTGACCAATCATAACTTACTTGAACATATAACTAATATCATAATCCATAATACATTTATAGAAGCATTTCATAAAAATATATGTTAGGCATAACTTGTACATACAAGGGGATTTCATGGTATCATGCTAGTTTGACACTTTTCCTTCATCTAGGAATGTAATAAAACATATTGTAGGCATGACGCATTTAAACATCATTGTACAATAATTAAACATCACGGTTCAATTCTAATTTCATCATTTGAGGTATAGTCATAGGTTTGCATGAATCTATATCTATAATAATTTAACCCACATTGAGTTTGTCACCCAACATGGAGTAGAATTCAATTTCTCATTATCCACATGTACAAGAGTAGCACAAGCATGACATTCATAAGAAAATCCATAAACTTGAATTTAGAAAAGGGATTCTTGGGCTTCATGGACGAAAAGAGTCCGTAAATGAACACTAAGCATAACTTAGTTCGTAATTAAACGAAGATTGACGGAGGAAATTCTTGATGATGAATCTTCTATGAAAAGCCCTAGGTTGTTCTTGAGAGGTTTTTGAGAGAAGAAAGTGTATTTTTGGTGAAAAGTTGTTGAATCATATGTTTAAGGGCTTAAATAGGGGTGGGAAATTGACCCTTTTAACCCTGGACGCATCTTGTAATTTTAGTAATTATTTCCTGAATTGAACACCTGGCACGATGCGGCGCTATCATGCCGTTTCACTAGAATTTAACAATTTGGAAACTGAGGGATAGCACGATGTGGAGCCATCATATTTCCCCTTTTTGTGAGACCTAGAACTTTGGCTAAATGTAGAGCAAATCACGCTGAGACACTGGAAAAGGAAAATTGCCATTTTAGCTTGTGGCATGGTGGGCCACTGACCAATATGGTGCTGTTTTACGATGGGAACTTGAAATTGTGATAAATTCTTACCCCGGTTATCAGATTTAGGCAAATTATATAATGATGGAAATCTTATTGAATTTCCCACATGAACAAAAGTGAAAATCTTAAAAATACCATATGTACAAAAGTGGATTCATCTTTCAAAGAAATCTCCTAACATTTTTTAGATGATTTCAAGCTAGAAAAAGGTACAGGGTATTATAATATCTCCCCGTTGAGAACATTCCTCCTCGAATAAAATTAAGAGTGAGGGAAAGAACATAAATTGAGATACATACTGAACATGAATAACTGAAACATGATCTCATGACTGACAAGACTGATAACTAAATATATCATACTGGACACGCATACCTGATGCATGCGTAACTGATTCATCAATACATAATTAAGTATTCTGAGGAACTAAGTTTCTCACAATGAGAATGCATATCTGATACAAAATTGTATAACTGAACTGATACATGAATGCATGACTGAATATGTAATGGTACTTGATACGAAGTTTGTGATGAACACTGAACATGAAACTGAGTAAGCTTAAAGAGGACTGTTACCTTGAGCTTGATCTGAGTTGGAAGAGAAGCGGTAAGGATACTTGGTACATATTTCTGGATCTGCTTCCCAAGTATCTCTCTTGATAGACTAATTTTTCCAAAGAACTTTAACTAGAGGGACTTCTTTGTTCCTCAGTCTATGATTCTGATAGTCTAGGATTTCGACTGGAATCTCCTCATAAGAGACACTATTTTGAATATCAATGCTCTGAATAGGGACTACAACTACTGGGTCACCTATGCACTTCTTAAGCAAAGAGACATGGTAGACTGGATGAACTGAGGCAAGATCTGAAGAAAATTCGAGCTCATAAGCTACCTTGCTGAATCTATTGAGAATCTTGAAGGGACTGCCATATCAGGGACTGAGTTTTCCTTTCTTGCCAAACCACTTCACTCCATTCATGGGAGAGATCTTTAGATAGACATAGTTGTTAATCTCAAACTTAAGATATTTTCTACAAACATCTGCATAAGAATTTTGTCGGCTCTGAGCAGCCCGGAGTCTTTCTCTAATCAACTGGAATTTTTCTAAGGAATTGAATAGTAAGTCAAGCCCTATGATTGAGGCCTCACTAACTTCGGACCAACTGATCGAAGATCTACATATCCTACCATAGAGAGCTTCAAATAGAGCCATCCAAATACTGGAATGATAGATGTTGTTGTATGCAAACTCAATCAAAGGCAAGTGGTCATCCCAACTACCCTTAAAATCAATTGCACACGCCCTTAGCATATCTTCTAGAGTCTGAATGGTCCTTTCTGGCTGACTATATTTCTAAGGATGAAAGGCTATACTAAGATTAACTTGGGTACCAAGACCCTTTTTGAATGCTTTATAGAAGTGAGAGGTGAACTAGGTACCTCTATCTTAGATAATGGATAATGAAACACCGTGCAATCTAACCAACTCTCTGACGTAGATTTTGCCATAATCCTCAGTTGAATAAGAGGTATAAAGTAGAAGGAAATGGTCTGATTTGGTTATCCTTTCTACAATGATGAAAACTGAATCATGCTGATGACGAGTTTGAGGCAAACCTATCATAAAGTCCATGTTCACTTCTTCCCACTTCAAAGTAGGAATATTGAACTACTACATAGGACCACAAGGCTTATGATCCTCTATCTGATGAGCATTAGTCATGGGCCTGGCTAAAGTCATGTCACTATTCACCATGGCGGATCTGCACTCATTAACCATGCAATCATTCACCCCTGAAATGAACTTACTTATCTTGGCCCTGATATCTGCAACCATATGAGGGGCATATCTGCATTATTGAGTAAACTTAAGCGAATATTCTTACACCATCATATTGCCCTGCGTGTGGATGATGAATTCTAACACCTTAGATTCTCTAAGCTCTAGGGGAAAAAATCCTTCATGGAAAGCAAAAGAAAACTCCTCCCATTCAACAAGCCCTGCATTATCTAGCCTTTTTGAATTCCACTATTCAAACCAAGTGTGAGCAACATCCTGCAACTGATATGTAGCTAGCTCAGCACTCTCACAATAAGTAACCCCCAGTATGTCTGTAACCTTCTGCACCTAATCTAGGAATTTCTGAGGGTCCTCATCGGACTTAGACCCGAGAAAGAATGGAGGATTCATTCAGGTGAAGTTCTGAATTCTGGATGTAGCTGAATTGGCTACTGGATTAGCCGAAATGACAGTTGTTCATTCATTCAGAGTAGCAAGTGAGTTAGCAAGAGTAGTGAATACAGCTCAAAACTCTGCATAAGAAATATGTTCACCCAAAGGTTCTTCAGGCTGAGGGGTTGGCTGATTCCCGTTTCTTCTTTTAAAAGGCATATTCTGTAGAAGGAAGGGAGAAATGGATTAGCCTGAGAGATTGACATAAGATTATGCATAATGGGATGACATGAATGCTGAAAGAGAGGAAATTATTCCTAAAACATCTTATAGCCACCTGTACATAAATGTTGCACACAACACACTCATGTACAAAACTCTACTTGATGCGGGTTTCAAACTTCATATAACTCTATTGAACCTTAGGCTTTGATACCAAGTTTTTAATGCCCCAAATCTAATACCCGGAATGCTACACGGTGCTCATGACCCCAAAAGACCACAAACTAACCCGTGACTGATATCAGTACCAGTAAACTGCATAAGATACATTATAATGCGGAAACATGAACTGGAAGGCCATAAGGTTCTAAATTGAGACATAGTATCTAATAAAAATGTAACATCTAGGAGGGTTATGAAATACCAAAACAATTGAAATAAGCTATCTGAACATACTATAGTCTGGAAAGACTCTAAAATGTGACTGTCTGAATAAGGAGATGATGGGATATCTCCCTAGCTAACTCCAACTAATAAAATAATTACTGAGATAATAGAAAAATGATCATGTCCTCGAAAGATGAGGACTCACCACTAACTCTGACAGCTGAGACTTGATTCTACTGATGCTCTAGAGCTCGTGTCTCTTAACATATGGTATAAGACACCATAGTGCAAATGCGTCAGTACTTTGAATGTACTGGTATTCATGTGAGGTAGGCTAAATACATGGCTTTCATATCCATGTACAGTAACAATAGCAGACTAACTATCATGAGCGTGAGAATACATGTATGAGACAAAATAACAGGCACTAATACCATGATAACATGATTACTGAATCTGAATAATGATAACATAGCATACTGATAAATGATATAACTGATAACATAAGTGACTGTATCTAACAGTTCTGAATCTAACGGAACTAGCTGAGTCCTGTACTGTATCTGAGTTGACTGTATATGAAAGTTACAAAATCTGAAGGACTATTTGAGTTCTATTACTGATACTTATTAACTGTGTCTAATAGTCTTAATTTTGTAACATGAAACTGTGGGAAGTAGTTATCTAAACACATTCCCCCAATATGCTATTATAGCTGAGTTGGAGTCTAATTTGTAACCCCAATTTAAACGGTGTCAATACTACGCCACTGGTAAGGACAAGTTGTAGGTGACCCTGATTTGATAATGTCCCAAAAATAGAACGGTGGGGCCCTTATCTAACATTTCTTATCCACCTCATCAACCCTCATTGGATAGTGTTGATGTCTCAACCTATGCTAGCTACATAGTTCTGGAATGCAAGGATGACTTCTAAGAGTCAAACCTTCATCTGATAGTGTGTGTTCACATCCTTGGGTTCACTCGATGCTAATTCCTAATCCCATCTGAATAGACTCTAAGCATTATTTACTAAACTGAACATGGGCTGAGTTATTGAATTCCATTGACTGATGAAATACTACTGATATCTGACAAATTACTGGGTTCATGAGATCATGGAGATTTCCTTAGCCATAATATTATCTGAAGTCTAACGATTCATAGCTTGACTGAGAGTATCGTGAAAACATGACATGGCTCTAGGAACACAACTAATGTTTTGGGTACGAGCACCCCAAGGAATCGATGAAAGGAAACTGACCAAGCATAACTTACTTTAACATATAACTAACATCATAATCCATAATACATTTATAGAAGCATTTCATCAAAACTTGTGATAGTCATAACTTGTACATTTATAGGGATTTCAGGGTATCATGCTAGTTAGGCACTTTTCCTTCATCTAGGCATTTAATCAAATATATTGTAGGCATAGTATATGTAAACATCATCGTACAATAATTAAACATCATGGTTTAATTCTAATTTCGTAATTCAAGGGTATAGTCATAGGTTTTCATGAATCTATATCAATAGTAATTTAACCCACATAGAATTTATCACCCAACATAGAGTAGAATTCAATTTTTCATTATCCTTATGAACAAGAGCAACCCAATCATGAAATTCATAAGAAAATCCATAAACTTGAATTTAGAAAAGGGATTCTTGGGCTTCATGGATAAAAGGAGTCCATGAATGAACACTATGCATACCTTAGTTCGTAAGTACATGAAGATTGATGGAGGAAATTCTTGATTTTGAATCTTCTATGAAAAGCCCTAGGTTGTTCTTGAGAGGTTTTTGAGATATGAGAGTGTATTTTGGGTGAATAGTGACTGAAACACATGTTAAAGGGCTTAAATAGGGGCGGAGAAAATGGTATCGTTGGAAAGATAATTCAAATAGATTTCATTTGATATATAGTAAAACACTCGGTTAGTCATATATAATGAGTTATTGTTGATTGAATTTGATCCAAGTTTTGACGCTCACTAAAACTTGAACGATATGAAAGCTTTCAACTTGTACTTGAGTTAGGGGACCTCTATGATCTAAATTCATGCTCAAATAGATTCCCACACTACATCATTTATTAATACTCTAAATTTATATAGTATTTGAGGCTTTTGAAACATCCACGCATAGGAATAATGAATTTTCATTCTAGTCTAAAATATGGGGTATTACAATATCTCCCCATTGGGAACATTCATCCTTGAATGATACTGGCCGAGATGAGAGAAAAGACAACTTACACGAATATATAGCATGAATGACTGATCATGATTTCATGGCTGACAACACTGAAAACTGCGCATATCAAACTGTACATACATATCTGATGCATGGGTAGCTGATTTATGAATGTAGGACTGAGTGTTCTGATAAACTGAGTTTCTCAAACTGAGAATGCATATCTTATCCTAAACTGATCAGTTGAATCCATGCATATCTGATGCATGATTAGATGGTTGACATGATATGTGAATGCATGACTAAAAGTACTGATAAGCTGACCATGCATATCTTATGCGTGAATACATGACTGAACTAACTCACAAACATACGACTAAACATGCAATGGTAAAGGCACTAAGATTGAACTAAAACATAAGAACATTCCTAACTCTGCTATGTGACATATAGACTGAACATCATGAACTGAACTGAACCTCTGAATACTTGACTTACAGCAGAGGTCTAACTTGAAGGTCAACTTATGAGTACCCTCTATTCTAGACAGAATTCATTATGCAAGGAGAAATTAAAGGATCTAAGGCATGAGAACGTTAATAGAAAGTGGGGTATCTCCCCCTTTGGATGCTATAACCCTCTAAGAATGTTTACCTTACGGAGATACTAGGTGATGAATAGGGCATCTACGAACTATATTATAACTAAACATTGGGGGTATAAAACTAATGCATGAGATGGACTAAACTTGCAACTACTAGGAGGTTCTACCTTGAAATAGTTACATTCTCTGAGATTTTGGATAGCATGAATAGATGCAAGGATGAGAAAACAAGTTATGCAAATTTGACTGCTCACTGGTATGACATGAACACTGAAAGAAGAGAAACTATTCCTAAAACATCTCATAGGCTCCTGCACATAAGTGTGGTGCACAACACAAGCATGTACAAGACTCTAGTAGATATGGATTTCAGACTTCCTAGGGCTCTATTGAATCTTAGGCTCTGATACCAAGTTTATAACACCCCAATTTTCTGAACCGGAATGTTATACGGTGCTCATGACCCTGAAGGACCATAAGCTAACCCATGACTGATATCTATACCTGTATACTGCATAATATATATAAAATGTAGAAATATGAACATGAAAAGCCATAAGGTTTGAACTGAATAAATGTCTAATAACAAAATGTCTGACAAAGGTATAACAACACCAAAATAAGTCATAAGTACTAAAAATAATGAGATCTGAATATTCAATCTGACATTTAGTCTAAAAGCCCACAACTGAACTGAATAAGGAGTTGAAGGAACATGTCTCCAACTAACTCTATCTAGCAACTCAATAGTAAATGTAGCAATAATCATATCGTCCTCGAATGAGAAGGACTCACTGCAAACTCTGAACACTAGAATACTATTATTGATCTGGAGCTCGTGCCTCTGAACCTATTGTGTAACATAAGTGAAAGCACCATAGCACAAGTGTGTCAGTACGTCTGAATATACTGAGTATATGAGTGAGGTAGGCTAAATAGAAAGGGTTATATGCATGAACAATGCTAATTAACATGAACGTGAAAATACATACATATATAAACAACTATAACTAAACTCGTTATGAAGCGGACTACTGAGTCTAAATACTTACAACGTGAGTGTATTGATATTGAGATACTAAATAGATGAACGACTATTTTTGATAGTTCAAACTATGAAGAACTGGTCTGGTTGACTGGGTCTAATAGTCCTGAAGCTGAATACTCATATCATGAATTTTGATAACTGATATGACTGATACACGAGTTCAGAAAACCTGACTATTGAGTCTAAATATTGATGATATGACTTTACTGTTACTAAGTTACTGAATAGATTATTGACTATTTTTGATAGTTCAAATTATGAAGAACTAGTTTGAATGGCTGTGTTTAACAGTCCTGAAACTAAATACTGGTAACTTTAGCTATGACAACTGATATAGCTGATGGCGAATTCTTCCAGTTGATAATTCAGTCCACAAAAGCTAATGGTTAAGTTCACAAATTCATCATACGAAACACACTTTGGATTGTCAAAGCTATCGTCTTTAGCATTTCATCCTCCTTCCAATAACATACATATTGATTGCTCTTCTCGACCTAATGACTATGATAATCCACCCCTATTATTATTAATCCCTCCATTAGTGGTACCTAAATACATTCACTTGTTAAAAAAAGTTGATAGTAATTTCATAGTGCCATGAATGAATCCCAACAGATGTGTTATTTGTTGCAACAGGTAAGTGATGAGTTGCAACAGATTCTTACCTATTAGGATTCATGTTACGGGTTTGAATATCTGTTGCAATAGATGAATCTCCTATTTTAATTGATACTATAACTAAATTACCTTTGAAACTGATTCTAATAGATGAGTGACAGTTGCAACAGATAATTAACCTGTTGCGATAGATGACTTAACTGATGCAACAGGTTATTAATCTATTGTAACCTATGTTGGAATCATGTTTAGGTTCTGTTGCAACAGGTAACTAATCTTTTGCAATATATATGTCAAATGTTACAACAAATAAGCCATTTGTTTAAACATGAATCCACATATCAGCCTTCCTTTGAAACAGATGACTCATCTATCGCAACAGATGATTTATCTATTTAAACAGATGGATTTTATGTTTGATTCATGATTGGGTTCTATCCATAAAACAACAACACAATAGCAGTTACCCAGATGACAAGTTTAACTTAAAATCATAATTTGATTTACCAACGTCTCCTATGAAGTAATGCCAACGTGAAAAGTGATATTAGAAACAAAATTTGACCTAAGAAATCGGTCAAATAGCAATAATAGCAATAACAACAACAACAACAAATGGTCAACAAGAACAAGATAAAGATGATAATGAAGTAGAAGATGATAATGAAGCAGAAGATTTTGAATGGCGCAGCAGCAACAATGAACAACAAAAATCGCTAAGAGAGAGAAATCAACAAAGGGTGAGAAGAGAGAGAAATTCACCTTTTTTTCCCTCCGTTTTCCATTATATAGGCTAACATTTGGATCAAAGTGTAAGTTTAAAAACTTGTGGCTTATTTTCAAACTTTTCAAAATTGCTTAATCCATAATAAAGTAATTGTCACCTCTACCTAATAATTAAGACTTGTGTCACCTACACCTCATTTTAAAACTCTTTTGTCACCTGGTGTCCAACACCCCTAGAAAGTCATTTGACTAATTATTTTTATTTTTTATCCATTTTTTATTTGACATTTCATTCATTCGGATTTACTTGTCACATTCTTGATCCACCTATTAAAAAAATAGTGATTGTTATAGTAAATTTATCATATTACCTCTATTAATTTATGTTTAGTAATAACTATTGGAAAATGATTTAAAGAATAAGTAGTTATATCTAAGGGTAAAACATGGAAAAAAATTATCTCGGGTAAATTTTTAAATCAAATTAGAAAAATAGTGATAAGTACATCTGAATGGAGGGAGTAGTTCTCTCTTTTAGGGTCCGGAGCTAAAAGAGACACTTTCTCAAGACTAGGAGCCAAAATGGGTTGTCCTTTTTTATGTATCAAAAATACACAACTACGAATAACACCGCCTGTGAACGTTTGGGGAGAAAAAAAAGTTCATAGGATTTGTCCAATAATGGACAAAATATATTTTTATAAATATTTTTTTAATAGTTTGCCCATTTGTGGGAAAACTACTTTTATTTGGGCAAACATAATTCTTCCACTAAGAGATTTGATTGATAATTGATTAAACATCACAATGTTAATATTCCTAAATGTTTTGTCACTTCAATTCTTGAGAAATAGTACAACTTTTTAACTTTTAAAATATTTGTTGTTAGTCATTCCATTTTATCTTATTCATCATGAGCAACATTCACTATTCACGAAACACTTTCTTTTTTCACAAATAGTTTTTCGTTTAAATTTCTTATAAGGAAAAAAAACTAGAGTGACACCGTTAGAGTTAGTTTATTTTTGGGTGGAGAAGTTTTGTCTGAAGATGGTTCTTTAGATATAGTCTTCCTATGAAAATGGTGCAAGTGTTTCTAATGACACTCAAATATGATCGTCTTGTCCATCCTTTTTGAAGTAAAATAAAGGTATATGATTCTTAAGTTTCTATTCTTATCACTGGTCAATATTCCATATTAATTATGGGTAACGGTCATATAATTTTTTAGGAGACTTGAATATTGAATGATGACTCTTTATCAATCTTTGTTTGAGTCCTAAGATTTTCCGCAACCAGATGCGTTTAGCAACACTTAATATGTATGCCAAAACTCAAAGCGCTAAGCAGGATGAAGAATCATCTGATAATCAATTTGATATTCGAAATAGTATATGTTTTACTAATTTTAGTATTGGTTTGCCAAGCAATTCTTTTCAACAACAAACAGTAGCAAGATTTGATATCTAAAATGACGGTTTTCCTTCACTAAATCAACACAATGTACATTGGGGTTCTCAAAATTGTGAGTTTGGAAAAGCGAGAAATCAACAACCGAATAATTTATACTATCACACTCTGATGGAATCAATGGATAGGTAAAGACATCATTTAGTTTTTTCAGACAATCCTACATTGACTTAATTCATAGAAATTGTGAACAACAATGAGCTAACTAATGACATAATTGATAATGAGTCTGATAGCTAATGACGGTGTCACTCATTATTTTATTCCTTATACGAAATTTAAACAAACAACTATTTGTGAAAAAAGAAAGTGGTTTGTGAATAATAAATGTTGCTCAAGGTGAATGATATAACATGGAGTGAACAACAACACATATTTTATAAGTGAAAAAGTTGTATCATTTCTCAAAAATTAAAGTGACACTGGGTCACTCTCTTGAGAAAGGGCTAAAGGCCCCAAAACCATACCATGCCCCAAGTGCTGCACTGAACCTAAGAGATCCGACTGACCTAGAAAAACAAATCCGATTAGAATAAAAAGAAGACGATCCTCTTAAAGGCTATTTACTACGTTGGCTAGGATGATCTCTACAACTAAATTGGCCTTTATCAGTGATGTGAAGAGCAGCATGAACATGCCTACTAGACTAACCATAATGATGATAAGGTAACTACCATGCAAACCATTGCTTCAGAATTATGAGCCAATACTATGATATTGCAGCCTTTATCGCTGTCTCCCTTGGGACTCGTGATGTATCTCCTTCATAACCTGAGCATGATTAGAAACTTTAACAAAAGATGTATGTAACCCCGATTATCTAAACTGGAATGCTACACGGTGCTTAAGACCCCAAGGGACCACAAGCTAACTCATGACTGATATCTGTACCTGTACACTGCAATATATAATGTAATAGTGTGGAAAACATGAACATATAGGCCATAAAGTTCAACTAAATAAAAATTTGTCAAGACACAATATCCATATGGGTGAAAGATACCCAAAACAACTAAAAAATGAATCAAACCTGAACTAAATTTGAATACTGAATCTGAAAGCCTCTAAGTACTATCTGAATAAGGAGTTGAAGAAATATGTCTCCAACTAACACCGTCTAGAAAAATAGATCTAAAATAATAAATGAAATAAAATAATATCACCCTCAAATGGATGAGGACTCATTGCAACTCTGCGGCTGGATGCTATTGCTGATTTGGAGCTCGTATCTTTTAACCTATGGTGTAACATAAAAGAAAGCACCGTAGTACAAATGAATCAGTACAACTAGAGTATTGAGTATATGAGTGAGGTAGGCTAATGCAAAAGGGTTTACGTTCATGAACAATGCTAACTGACTGAATGATATAAATGTAAGAGTGTAAACAAACATACATAGTAACTGAGATCGTGAGTACGTGATAGCTAGATCTGTACACTAATACATGGTTTACTGATAACTGACATGGCTGAAACTGTAGTTCTGATAACATGGGCGACTATATCTGACAGTTTTAAATCTGATGGAACAATTTGAGTTCCACACTATAACTGAATTTGGCTGTATCTGATAGTCCTGGTGTACTGATATCTAAAGAACTATCTGAGTTCTTGTACTGAGACTGAGTCTAAAATTGTAGGAGGTAGTTGTTTAATCGACATACCTAATATGTGCCATTATGGCAAAGTTGGGGTCCAATCTCTGCCCAGACTTGAAGGGTGTCAATACTGCGCCACAGGTAAGGACAACATGTGAGAAACCCTTATATAACAGGCAACTCTAGTGAGAACGGGGGGAACCCTCATATAATAGGTTAAGCCACCTCATTTACCCTTATATAACAGGCTGCGATGTCTCAACCTATGTTGGTTACATAGTTTTGGAATGCAAGGATGACTGCTAACAATAACACCCTCATATAAAGGTGAGTTCCCATCCTTGGGTTCACTCGATGCTAACTCCTGCTCCCATCAGAAGAGACTGAACATGATTTAACTAACTGTACGTAAGTGGAACTTATTAAATTCCATTGAGTGACGAAATACTACTAATATCTAATAACTACTTGAAACCATGATATTTTTTTGAGTCACATGACTAACTGAATTCTACTGAATCATGGCTTAATTTTATATATCGTGAAACATGACATTGCTCTAGGAACACAACTATAGTTTTCAAGTACGAATACCCCCAGGACTCAATGGAAGGAAACTGACACAACATGACTGACTTGATCATAAGATTGGAGTCCACAATTCATATTATCATAAATAGGGGATTTTATACATCATGTAGTTCCTCAATATATTACGCATGGTAGGGAGTGCATAGCTATATTTCATGTGCATATTGTTTATCTCCATTATCAGACATGCTTCATACCATAACAATAGCAACACATGAAAAGCATAGAATTCATAATAAAGTATATAGCTAACATGGACTTGTCATTTAGACATCATGTAACCATATAAACATGAATTTCTAGCATCCTAAGCATTTTATCGAACACCTTGCATGCATTCTTCAAGGCATAGGTGTGTTTCATAACTTATACCATTTTACTCCATCTAAAGTTCATAGTTTTCAACTGACAAGCATATATATTCCATGAAAACACCTCCAGATATCATCTTGAAACTTAAACAACAATCATCAACATGTACATGCTCATATGACAAAAAAAAGTTCACAAAATAGTATTTAAAACATGGTTCTTGAGCTCTATGAATGGATTGGATCCATAGATGAACACTTCGCATACCTTAGTGATTGAATCTTGAAAGAGATCTAACGTTTCTGAAGGTTCTTGAAGAATTCCTTACGCTTGGTCTTGAGGAGATGATCTTGAGAGAAAATCCTAATCTTGTGGTTTAGAATGTAAGATAGGGTTTTTAAGATTCCTAACTGAAGAAAAATGGGAAAAATTACCCCTCTTTAGGGTTATAAGTCATGGAAGGTGAAGGAAAAGACCAAAATACCCTTATGAAATAAATTCCCAGTTGCTGAAAATCATAGCTGACGACATTTGTGACAAGCCATCAAAAATGTCATCACACAGGAGCTGGAATTGATTGTTTCTGCCTAAGTCTGGTGACATTTGTAACAAGGTGTCAAAAATGTGACAGGCCGTCAAAAATGTCATCACACAGGAGCTGGAATTGATGGTTTCTGCCTAAGTCTGACGACATTTGTGACAAGGTGTCAAAAATGTGATAGGCCGTATAAAATGTTGTCACACAGAAGCTGGATTCTGCCTAAGGCTGACGACATTTTTGACAAGGCGTCACAAATGTCACAAGCCATCAAAATTGTCGTCACATAGTTTCCAGCCCGACATGCTGGAGTAAAATAGGCATAAATTTTTGCTCCGATATCGGATTTAGGCAAAATCGGTAACGTTGAAAAGATCATTCAATTATCTATCTGTTGGTGGGTTGTGAGCCCAAAAATTCTTTGTACAATGATAGATATGATTGTTTTACTCTGACTATGGCAATGTCTTTCTTAAGAATTCGATCGGTGAGGAATGTTTTGATTCGTCTATTTGCTAAGAGTTATTTGAGGCCTTAATACACCTCAACCTTGATCTTAAAACTAAAAAAGAACTAAGATTTAATACTCATGAGTTCGAAGCATGCTTCTAATATTGGTCTAAATTTTTAGGGTATTACAATATCTCCTCCTTGGAAACATTCATCCTCAAATGATGACTGATTGAGAGGGAAGAAAAGATAAGACAATGCATACACTGATCATGCTTAACTAGCACATGATTTTATGAGATAAATTCTAAACTGAATACAACACAACTAAACATGCATAGCTGATAGTCTAAGATTTCGACTTGAATCTCTTCATATAAGAGGCTCTTTTGAATGTCAATGCTCGGAATAGAGACTACAACTGCTGGATCACCTAAGCACTTCTTGAGCAAAGAGACATGGAAGACTGGATGAACAGAGGCTAGATATGAAGGCAATTCGAGCTCATAAGCTACCTTGCCAAAGCGACTGAGAATCCTGAAGGGACCGACATAGCGGGGGTTGAGTTTCCCTTTCTTGCCGAACCTCTTCACTCCCTTCATGGGAGAGATCTCAATATAGGCATAGTCATTGACCACAAATTCGAGATCCTTCCTACAAACATCTGCATACTACTTCTGTCGGCTCTGAGTAGCCCGGAGTCTTTCTCTGATCAACTGAACTTTCCCTAAGGCATCGAACACTAAGTCAGGACCTATGACTGAGGCCTCACTAACTTCTAACCAACCAGTCAGAGACTTATATCTCCTTTCATAGAGAGTTTCGAATGGAGCCATCTTAATACTGGAATGATAGATGTTCTTGTATGTAAACTCAATTAAAGGCAAATGGTCATCCTAACTTCCGTTGAAATCAATTGCACACACCCGTAACATATCTTCTAGAGTCTGAATGGTCCTTTCTACTTGACCATCTTTCAGAGGATCAAATACTGTACTGAGATGAACTTGGGTACCAAGACCCTTTTGGAAAGCTTTCCAGAAGTGAGAGGTAAACTGGGTACCTCTGTCTGAGATGATAGATAATGGAGCACCATGTAATATGACCAAATCCCTAATATAGAGTTTGGCGTAATCCTCAGATGAATAAGAAGTACGAACATGAAGGAAGTAAGCTGACTTGGTCATTCTATCTATAATGACCCAAATTGAATCATGCTAATGACGAGAGCGAGCCAAAACCGTTATGAAGTCCATGTTTACTTCTTCCCACTTCCAAGTAGGAATGGTGAACTCCTGCATAGAACCATTAGATTTCTGATGCTCTATCTTAACCTGCTAACATGTAGAGCACTTATCCACAAACTGTGCAACATAGTTCTTCATCCTGATCCACCAATAGATCTCACACAAGTCGCGGTACATTTTAGTAGCCCCTGGATGAATTGAGTATCGCGCACCATGTGCTTCTGCAAGAATTCACTGCCTCAAATCATCTACACCTGGAACACATGGACGACCCTAACAACGAAGAACACCATCTTCTCCTTGGGAGAAAACCTTTACTTTCTAATTCTGAACTGACTCTTTTATCTTGACAAGGCTAGAATCCCTGTCTTGCTTCTCTTTTAACTCAAAAACTAGAGATGACTCGGAACTACTCTGAACACATACACCACCCTTTGAAGAGTGGACTAAGCGAATGCCTAATCTGGCAAGCTGACGGATCTCTTGAGCTATCTTCTTCTTCCTATCCTCAATGTGAGAAATACTACCCATAAAGAGTCTATTGAGAGCGTCAGCCATAATGTTCTCCTTGCCCGGATGGTAAAGAACACTTATGTCATAATATTTCAAAAGCTCTAACCACCTTCTCTAATGAAGATTGAGATATTTTTGAGAAAATACATACTGGAGACTCTTATGATAAGTGAAGACATCAATATGAACTCCGTATAAATAATGCCTCCAAATATTTAAGGCAAATACCTCAGCTGTTAAATCAAGATCATGAGTAGGATAATTCTTCTCATGGGGCTTTAACTGTCGGGAGGCATAGTCTATGACCTTAACATGCTGCATGAGGACACAACCTAAACCTACTCTGGATGCATCACAATATACTATGAATCCATCGAAATCATCGGGAAGTGATAAAACTGGAGCTGATGTGACTCGAGTGTTCACTCCTGAAAACTCTTCTCATAAGGTTCTGACCACTGAAACTTGACCTTCTTCTGAGTCAATATGCACATAGGGGATGCAATAGAAGATAATCCCTCAACAAACCTTCTATAATATCTAGCCAAATATAAGAAACTCCTGATACCTGATGGAGATACGGGGCAAGGCCAGTTTCTTACCGCTTTGGTTTTCTGAGAATCTACCCTAATGCCATCACCGAAAATAATATAACCAAGGAATGCTATTGATCTTAGCCAAAACTCGCACTTACTGAACTTGGCGAATAACTGATGATCTCTAAAAGTCTGAAGAAAAATTCTGAGATGATCTAAATGATCATGCTTTGTGCGGGAATAGATAAGGATATCATCTATGAAGACTATGACGAACATGTCCATGTACTTCTTGAACACACAGTTCATCAAGTCCATGAAGGCGGCTGGGCATTGGTAATACCAAAGGACATGACTAGAAATTTGAAGTGACCATACCGAGTACGGAAAGCTATCTTGGAGATGTTATACTCTCTAACTCTGAGCTGATGGTAGCCTGATTTGAGGTCTATCTTGGAAAAATAACTGGCACCCTGAAGTTGGTCAAAGAGGTCATCTATTCTGGGAAGTGGATACTTGTTCTTGATCAAAACTTTTTTGAGCTGGCGCTAATCAATACACATCCTAAGCAAGCCATCTTTCTTGTGCACAAATAAGACTGGTGCACCCCGTGGGGATACATTAAACCTGATGAATCCCTTATCTAAGTGATCCTTCAACTGCTCTTTTAGTTCCTTGAGTTTTGCAAGTGCCATTCTATATCGCGGAATAGAAATAGGCAGAGTGTCTAGAAGCAGATTACTACTGAAGTTTATTTCCCTTTTGGGAGGAATGCCTGGAAGGTCTTTAGGAAAGACATCTGAATATTCATTAACCATTGGGACTGATTGCAAGCTAGGAGATTCAAAACTATAATCCTTAATATGCACGAGATGATACACACACCTCTTAGAAATCATTTTCCTTGCCCAAAGTTAGGAAACAAGATGACCCCTAAATGATGAAGTAATACCCCTCCACTCTATGATCGGTTCATTCGGGAACTAAAACTGAACTGTCCTATTTATGTATTCGACTATGGCATAGCAGGAATGAAGCTAATCCATGCTGAGAAAGACATCAAAATCAGTTATCTCTAATTTGACTAAATCTGCTGACATGGATCTTTAAACTATCATAATCGGACAGTTCCTGTATACTCGCTGAGCTATAATAGTTTTACCCATTGAGGTAGATATTGAAAAGGGCTCTGCTAAAATTTTGGGACAGATTCTGAAATCGTCTGCTATGTATGGAGTAACAAAAGACAAGGATACACCTAGGTCTAACAAAGCATAAAAATGAACATGGAAAATCTATAACATACCAGTAATGACATATGGAGAATTTTATTGATCCTGTCGGGTCTGAAGCGCATAGATTTAATTTGGGCGTTGCCCACTAGTAGCACTGAAAGTTGCACCCTACAGGTTCGGGTGACTGGACTAAGTTGTGGAATGATTCATCTAACCTTAAGGACCTGGCTAAGGACAGTCCCTAACTCTGCAGCCTGGCTTGCCACAACCCAAACAAATGCCTTGACCCACTCTACACACAACCTGATGGTGCTTACTGCAGGTCTAACATTGAGAATAAGTGTGAGCACTGCTAACACTGCTCTGAGATTTAGAGACTGGTGCTCTATATCTGTTGCCGTCTATAAATTTTAGCACTGGGGCACTGGCGGAGAAAGGGGCTGGAACTGCTGACTTAGGAAAAAACTGCAAATGGTTTCCTCCCTCTGATTTGGGCTAGCAAAATTAAAACTACCGAATCTTGCTGTCTTGTTCTGCCTCTCCCTAGTCTTAACCTTCTACTCCTCTATTTATTGGGCATGGGTCATGAGCCTAGCTAAATTCATATCACTATTCAGCATCACAGACCTACACTCATTTACCACGCTATCATTCACCCTTGACACGAACTTGCTCATCTTAGCCCTGCTGTCTACAACCATATGAGGGGCATATCTGGCAAACTGAGTAAATCTTAGAGAATACTCCTTAAACATCATATTTCTCTGTCTGAGGTTGATGAAGTCAAGAACTTTGGCCTCCCTCACTTCTTGGGGAAAGAATCTGTCTAAGAAAGCCATGACAAATTCCTCCCACTCAATAGGACCTGGATCTTCTACCCTCTCAGACTTCCACTGTTTGTACCAAGTATGAGCCACATCTTGTAACTGGTATGTGGCTAACTCAGCACTCTCAACAGATGTAACAGCCATGATGTCAATGACCTTCTGGACATGGTCAATAAATTCCTGAGGGTCTCCATTAGACTTAGACCCAAACAAAGATGGAGGGTTCATTTGGGTGAAGTCCCAAATCCTAGCTACAGCTGAGTTGACCATTGGATTGGCCGAAATAAATGGTGGCCATTCATTCTGGGCAGCCATATACTGATCAAGTGTGGTGAATGTAGCCCTAAAATCTGCATGAGAAACATGTTCACCCATAGGATCTTTGGGCTGAGGAGCTGGCTGGTTTCTTTCATTTGAGGCCATATTCTGAAATAAGATAAGAATAGATTAGACTGAGAGTTTAACTTGAGACTATGATCACTAGAACGACATGAAAATTGAAATAAGGTAAATTATTCCTAAAACATCTTATAGCCTCCTGTACATAAATGTGGCACGCAACACACCCATGTACAAGACTCTACTAGATACGACTTTTAAACTTCCTAGGACTCTATTGAACCTTAGGCTCTGATACCAAGTTTGTAACGCCCCAATTATCTGAACTGGAATACTATACGGTGCTTAAGACTCCGAGGGACCACATGTTAATCCATGACTGATATCTATACCTGTACACTGTAATATATAACGTAATAGTACAAAAACATAAACATGTAGGCCATAAGATTCAACTGAATAAAAATCTTCAAGACACAATATCCATATGGGTGAAAGATACCCAAAACAACTGAAAACTAAATCAAATCTGAACTAAATTTGAATACTGAATCTGAAAGCCTCTAAGTACTTATGAATAAGGAGTTGAAGGAACATATCTCCAACTAACTCCGTCTAGCAAAATTGAGCTGAAATAATAAATAAAATAAAATAATATCGCCCTCGAATGGATGAGGACTCACTGCAACTCTACGGCTGGATGCTACTGCTGATCTGGAGCTCGTGTCTCTGAACCTATGGTGTAACATGAAAGAAAGCACCATAGCGCAAATGCGTTAGTACAACTAGAGTACTGAGTATACGAGTGAGGTAGGCTAATGCAAAAGGATTTACATGCATGAACAATGCTAACTGACTAACTGATATGAATGTGAGAGTGTAAACATAAATACATAGTAACTAAGATCGTGAGTACGTGATAGCTATATCTGTACGCTAATAAATGGTTCACTGATAACTGACATAGCTAAAACAGTAGTTCTGATAAAATGGGCAACTATATCTTACATTCTTAAATCTGATGGAACTATCTGAGTGCCGCACTATAACTGAATTTGACTATATCTAACAGTCCTGGTATACTAATATCTGAAGAACTATCTGAGTTCTTTTATTGGGACTAGTCTGAAACTATGGGAGGTAATTATTTAACCAAAATGCCCCATATGTGCCATTATGGCTAAGCTGGGATCTAATCTCTTCCCTAATTGTAAGGGTGTCAATACCACGCCACTGGTAAGGACAACATATGAGCAATCCTCATATAACAAGTAAATTTAGTAAGAATGGTGGGAAACTTCATATAACAGGTTAATCCACCTCATCTACCCTCATATAATACGCTGCGATGTCTCAACATATGCTGGTTACATAGTTTTGGAATGCAAGGATGACTGCTAAGAATCGTACCCTCATATACGGGTGAGTTCCCATCCTTGGATTCACTCGGTGCTAACTCCTACTCCCATCTGAAGAGACTGAACATGATTTAACTTACTGTACTTAAGTGGAACTTACTGAATTCCATTGATTGATGGAATACTACTGATATCTGATAACTGACTGAGACCATGAGGTTTCCTGAGTCACATGACTGACTAAATTCTATTGAATCATGGATTGATTTTGTATATCATGAAACATGACATGGCTTTAGGCACACAACTATAGTTTTTGGTACGAATACCCCCAGGACTCGATAGAAGGAAACTGACACAACATGACTGACTTGATCATAAGATTGGAGTCCACAATTCACATTATCATAACTAGGGGATATTATACATCATGTAGTTCCTCAACATATTAAGCAAGGTAGGGAGTGCATAGCTATATTTCATGTGCATATTGTATATCTCCATTATCATACATGCTTCATACCACAACAATAGCAACACATGAAAAGCATGGAATTCATATTAAAGTAAATATCTAACATAGACTTATCATTTAGACATTATGGAACCATATAAACATGAATTTCTAGCATTCTAAATATTTTATCGAACGCCTTGCATGCATTGTTTAAGGCATAGGTGTGTTTCATAACTTGTACCATTTTACACCATATAAGTTCATAGTTTTCAACTAACAAGCCTATATATTCCATGAAAACACCTCTAGATATTATCTTTAAACTTAAACAATAATCATCAACATGTACATGCTCATATCACCACAAAAAAGTTCACAAAATAGTATTTAAAACATGGTTCTTGAGCTCTATGAATGGATTGGATCAATAGATAAACACTACGCATACATTAGTGATTGAATCTTGAAAGAGATCTAATGTTTCTGAAGGTTCTTGAAGAATTCCTTACGCTTGCTGTTGAGGAGATGATCTTGAGAGAAAACCCTAATCTTGTGGTTAAGAGTGTAAGATAGGGTTTTTAAGATTCCTAACTGAAGAAAAAGAGGAAAAATTACCCCTCTTTAGGGTTATAAGTCATGGAAGGTAAAGGAAAAGACCAAAATACCCTTACGAAATAAATTCCTAGTTGCTGTAAATCATAGCTGACAACATTTATGACAAGGCATCAAAAATGTGACAAGCCATAAAAAATGTCATTACACAGGAGCTGGAATTGATGGTTTCTGCCTAAGTCTGTTGACAATTGTGACAAGGTGTCAAAAATGTGACAGGCCGTTAAAAATGTAGTCACACCAGAGCTAGAATTGATGGTTTCTGTCTAAGTCTGACGACATTTGTGACAAGGCGTCAAAAATGTGATAGGCCGTATAAAATGTCGTCACACAGAAGCTGGATTCTGCCTAAGGCTGACAAAATTTTTGACAAGGCGTCACAAATGTGACAGGCCGTCAAAATTGTCGTCACATAGTTTCCAGCCCGACATGCTGGAGTAAAATAGGCATAAATTTTTACTCCGATATCGGATTTAGGCAAAATCGGTAACGTTGGAAAGCTCATTCAATTATCTATCTGCTGGTGGATTGTGAGCCCAAAAATTATTTGTACAATGATAGATATGATTGTTTTACTCTGACTATGGCAATGTCTTTCTTAAGAATTCGATCGGTGAGGAATGTTTTGATTCATCTATTAGCTAAGAGTTATTTGAGGCCTTAATACACCTCAACCTTGATCTTAAAACTACAAAAAAACTAAGATTTAATACTCATGAGTTCGAAGCATGCTTCTAATATTGGTCTAAATTTTCAGGGTATTACAATCTACGTTCAGCAACCAAATTCTACGTAGCCATACAGAGAGGGAGCCTCAATCCCCAAAAATGGTATTGAACCCTCTCATAAATGTTAGTTAAAATAGACCTGGCATTTCTAGCCATCTCATAAAATTGAGCCTCATATTCGACAACTGGCATGGATCCCTACTCCAACCTCGAGAATAGATCTCTCAAACAATCCCTAATACTTCGAGGAATAAACTTTTCCAAGAAGACCTCATAGAGTTGAGTCCATGTCAATGAGGGAGATCCATCTGGCTTGGAATAAAGATACCTCTCCACCAATATTGAGCTGCCAAATCCAACTAAGAATTCATATAATCCATACCATGAGTCTTAACTTGGAGCCTATCCTCGCAAGCAATCAAGAACTCATAAGCATCCTCACCCAGTGCACCAGAAAATCGAGGCAGAGTCAATCACAAGAATCTACCCATCATTTTATATTCTTCAGCTGATATAGCAGGATGGGTAAGAACCTACTAAGCAACCACTGATGTAGAAGGGACCTTAACTGTGAGAGCCACAACTATATTACCACTCTAATCCGTAGACTATACACAATCAGATGGTGTACCACGAACTAATCCCAAGAGCTAAACCATTGCATATCTGAGTGATAAAGATAAAATAAACTCTAATGGATCTAGGCTGGTCCTTAGCCTACTGTTTGCTGGGAAAGAGAAATCTCTAGATCAACAACCGGATTTAGGTTTGGTAAAGGCCCTATATCCTGTCCCTTAGCCGGGGAAATATATCTAGGCTATCCTTGACCCCTAGGTTATCTACGAATTGTAATAGGATCCTTAGTTGTGGACTCGAGGTCCTTGTCTTGTGGACCAATAGCATGTTTCCTAGCTATTTGCTGAAAAGTGAAACCGAAGGAATCTTTAGAAACCAACTCAGACACTTAGCACGAATTGAGAGAAAGAAGTGAAGAACTCCTAAAAATGTCCTATAGCCTCCTAAAGATAATAAATTGGCATCATTATTTCAATCTGCGGAACTCTACTAGACACTTGCTTTTGTACTAATAATATTGGCGAACCTAGCACTCTAAAACTAATTTGTCATGACCTGATTTATAAGTCATGATAGAATCTATTTTATCCCACTAGTAGGTAAGCCATACGTAGCCTGAAGCTATAATAAATGGGCTAATATGGTGTAAAATGCATGAAAGCATAAAATTTGCAAGTAAGGCTTACAATAAAGGTTCAAGTAATAATAATAATTTAAAAGATAGATAAAATAGAAATAACATCCGAAGACCTAGTAGTGTCTGTACAAATGCCACTAGAAAAAAAAGTATAAGTATTATAATGGTCAATATACACCAGTCATGAATAATGAAAGACTAAAAAATTTAAAAAAAGGAGAAAGAGATCTCTAGCTCAGGGAGCTCACCTTGTCCCCAAACTCTAACCTGTACAATTGTAACGTTAGCGGCGACCATAGGTATTATGATCTATGCCAAAAGGTACAAAAGTATAGTATGACAACTAAAGCCAGAAGTACTCCATAGGCATCATTATTTGTCTGAGATAAATCATAATAAAAATATAATAAAGATGCTTGATAAATAAGCTAAGTCAAGGTAAAAGGAAAAACATGGAACAATGCTCCAAGACTATGAACACGCATTAATGAATTCAAAATGTTAATGACATAAAGAAAAGAAAAATTCACAATAGAACTGGCCCTCATAAGTCAGTATGTGCAAAAAAGTAAATAACCCAATGCGGGCCCCCATAAGCTTGGAGGGTACAACCAAAGAAATCAAATAATTAGAATTTCATTAATTAATCATATCTCAAGCCATAACTGTGAATCCATCCATGCCATAACATAACATAAATAACCTCTCAATGCCGAACTCAAACCAATACTCAATATGATCACCATTGACCGAACTTGAACCATAACTCAATTAATCAATTTTCTGACTTGAATCAAAACTCAATATCAATAAACCACTGGACTTGATCCAGAACTAACACTAACTCCAAAGTATCAATATAGCATTAGTATCACGTATCTATCCTCTTCAACTCCACAATAATTATTATAAAGGGTCTAACCTGCTTACAGAAGTCTACATAGAGTTAACAAGAGTCTTGGCCTAAGGTGGGCCCGAGGGGGCCACTCTTAATTCTTGAAATGCATTTTAAGGCAAATTCGACTCTGGTCTAAGTTAAGGTATCTAGTCCTTCTACTAGAGGTTAAATAAGCCCCAACTGACCCTAAGATAGAAATTCTTCCTAAAACATGAGTAAGTTGATTACGCCTAATTTATAATTCCCTAATAGGCTAAATAATTTACCTAATGCTACTTACACTTTTGAGACCTAATTCCCAGCCCATATCTAGCATAATATAATAAATATACTATGAATTAGCTTATTCTATGAGGAAGGTAAATCTAGCCTACCTTGACGCTAAAGAAAAGACAATGAAATCTTCTAAATCACCGATTTCCTCTTTAAAGAAGCTTCCACAAGATGTCACACTACCAAAATCATAATCTACACATCAATATGAGAATAACGGTACCAATATTGTATTTTTATGCTTTGGGTCCAAAATTATGTAAAAATCCTAAGTGAGGCTCACTTATAGAATCACACTTTTAAAATTGACAACACATCCTCCTATAGTCAAGCAATATTTACCCTCAAGAATGGATAAATTCTTAGCTCAAATGGTGCTACAATCAATCCACTAATATTCTAGGGATTTTGGAAAGTATTATGAGAAATTAAACATGGAATTGATGAAAACTTACCAAGAATTCATATAAGAAATGAGTAACCCACGCTACGAACACACAAAATCTCCTATCAATGTTTCTCCCAAGTTCCCACATATTCTAGATTTTTTCGCTCTTGAACATGTATGAAATATGGATAAAATCAAACTAAGAGATGAACTTATAAGGCTCCAAGTGCCGCTGAAGTGGGAATTGGTTTTCTTTAGCAATCAGTACTAAAGTGCCCTGGTGCCGCTAAATTGGTATCTATCTACACTTGGCAAGCTACTAAAGCCGATAAGTCAGCGCTAATGCGAGTTGCGCTTTAGTGGACAACTTACTACTAAAGCAGCATGCTGAGCTATCTTGGGTCACTAAAGTGACTGAAGGCTGATAAATCACCCTCCAATAAAGTGCACTAAGGGACACTTTAGCGGTCATAACAGCTGGAGACTTGGTATTTTCCAATTCTCTACCGATCCCTCAATATTTGTTCCAAATTTTGTATATGCAAATGAATTATGATACGTTATCAAATTCAACGTTCTTGAATCAACGACTCAGTTTAAATTTCCATAAGAGTCATTCTAATGAAGAGTGGGTCCTATACCCAACTGCTACTTTTCTTAAGTTTTGGCCAATAGTTGAAAGTATTGGGACCCTAACTAAGGTTTCAGCTAGCCCAAAATCAATGTTCCAGAGCTTCTAGAAATGTTAGAATTGGCATACATGGTTATTTGACTTAATTTTTCACCTGATAGCAAATTCTAACTATGAAGGCTTCAAGATAGAGAAGTAACTCTAAAAACCAAATAAACTTCCTTGTAACTGAACTGTCATCTCCTGCAAGTAATAAATGACTTGGGGCAGTTACAGGAAAGCTATAAATCATGAAAATAAGTAAAAATGTAGAAAACGACCTGGAGGGTTATTACAATTGATTATTGTACAAAGTTAAATAGTTGAACAAACAAGTCTAGAATTATACTCCTATTAAATACAAATATTATTCAAAAGTGAATTCTACATTTAGTGAACGTACAAATACAATTATTATCTATTTAATAATATTTTTCAAAAATAAAATAATTTTTTAATAATACATAACTCTATATTGATTAAAATTTTAATTTAAAAAATTTGACAAATATTGAAGAATCTTAAACTAAAATTATTTGGTTTAATGGTGGGGCTGACCTCTAACTTTCAAAGTGTATGTTTATTTGTTTAGTAAAGTACTAATTGTGACCTGCAAGATTTAAAATTTTAAAATAAAAAATAGAATAGAGTTGTGCAGGGTGATAGGTTTGAACCCAAAACCATTTGAACTCTCAACCACATGCCAAAGGACAAGATTTTTCCTAGAGTATTCAACATTTAATATATAACCTTTACAATTGAATATGACCTATATACACAACACAATTTTCCTACGAAGGCTGTTGAACTAATAACCACCCTTTGAGTAACTAAAGCTATGTAACACCTAGTTTGGTCAGAATAGTGTGACGAGCTTTGGCAAGGGCTTGGTGAAAATGTTCCCCCCATTTTAGACTTTTGGGAACTCATATTGTCATTATATCTCATAGATCAACCTTTTCCAATATGAAATGATAATCAAACTGGACATGTATAGGGAGGGCATGAAGAACTAGCTTAGACGTTTAGTTCACTAATATTATTTGTGAATAGTAATGAAGGCCGAGATAAAGATATTGATGTTCATTAGCAAATATATAATATATGTAAGTGTAGACATTGAAATTTTGTGGGATTATACAAGACGAGTCTAATCCTATTAGGGTTCCTTAAGGCTAAACTACTCTAAACATTAACTTAAAGGCTACTATACCTCAAACCGTAAACTACTCCTATTTAATGCATAGCATATTCCCTAAAAACATCTTGAATATGTCATAAAATCCTTAGATATTCTCAAAGAAATGAAGAATCTCTCTTCTTTATAATCAAGTACTCTAAGAGGATCCAAAAAATTCTCATTTCATGGAGATCAAATAAAATCACCCTATGTTTGAGAAATGCACGTATAACAACCCTCAAATTATGGAGAAATTCAAGAGAGAAGAATCAAGGGAACTAATAGACTTGTACACATATTCTTTATTAATGGGATTATGTTTCATAAGATATTTATTACAAGCAATAAGATCTACAGCTAATGAAGCTAATGAGCAATACTTAGCCTCGACACTTAATTTTGCAAAAGTGTTTTGCTTCATAGAGGACCAACTAATTCAATTGGAGCAAAGAAAAACATAGGTATAAATGTTTAATGTTGAGTAATAGGGAAGCCTTTCCAATCAAAATTGAAAAAGCCAACCAAGTTGAGGGAGGATTGTGTTGTGATACAAAGTCCCAAATGAGAAGAGTCAACAATATATTGAAACATCCTTTTCGTATCTTATCAATGGAACTCTGATAGAATTGCATAAATTGACATAAAAGATTCACGACATAGGAAATCTCTAGAAAAGTTTGGTTAGGTATTGTAATGCCCTAACAAAAAAAGGATACTCAGTAGCATCCACTAGAGGACCAACAACATCATAAAGGTATGCTTTAATCTTATGAACAAAATAGCTTTGACATGCCAATGAATGAACTCAAACTCACACTTGGGAAGACACCTCTCAAACTTTTGGGACCAGATTTTTGCTTCACTGAACACGCTCTAAGGCTCAGACTAGGAGAGAATTTTATGGGGTGTTACAATAGTGAAGTTGTCACTTCTTTACTTGAAGATGAGAATGAACTTGAATATGTATAAAGTATATAGGCATTTGTCACATGCATGGCTCTATCACACAAGACATAGATAGGATGTCGTAATGATTGAAATCCAAGGAAAGGAACATGCTAGAGTAAGAATGGATCACACTCTCATCATAACTCTTACTGACATACATCACAATCTAATTCACAAAACTTGATTTGGTTCATTACCCTATCACCTCCAGATTAAAGTAAACATTCTAAGCATATGGGTCTATTCCATATCCATAAAACTAATCCATAATTGCTTCACTCTAATGACCTATGTATGAATGTTCAAACTCACTTAAATAAACTATATCTAGACAATACTTATTTCATTCTTGGATACTCCCTTAATATATACCATCAATAAATTTCTCTATCTTCAACAATTATCATCATTTACTTATGCTGTTCCCCATCAACATACCTGTCTATTTAATCAGATAATCTACCCTATCTTCATAGCGTACCAATGACACATCTCTAAACTTATATTTTCCATAAACCATGAGAATCAAAATCATACTAAAAGACTTAACATCTTCAACCTATAACTCTTAACTTAGATATCAAGAAAACCATATACTTTATTACTAGCCTACTTCATACTTAGTATCTCATGGGTACTATCTAAGAAGACATGACACTAACCCCATATCACTTTGTGTACACCTCTACATTGTACCTACACCATCATACTTAATTGCAAAATAAATGAACTTAAATTCTTGCATACATCATTCCAAGCCTACTAGCTTACCTTTAATATAACTAATATCACTATCCCAAACAATCATTATTTCCACCTTGATAATCATTGACTAATCAAGCTTAGATTCTAATACTAGAAATGATTAACCATAATCTCACACACCATTCTTTCTTAACAAAACATCAAGAAATACTAGACCATTCAAACCTCATATTAATAATAATTTATTACAATCTTATCACCTATCATCTTATAATCTATCAGTAAATACTTCTTTAACATATCATTACTACTTATTCATCCGTATATCTAAATTACACTCCTATCTCTACAGGCATCAACCAACTTCTCTTTCACAACCACAAGGAGAACCCACATTAACAATCCTTAACTACCAAAGCTTTCATTAATAACCTATACTCTTCTAACACCATGAAATACCATCAAGAATACCTTTTCTACTTGAAGCATACTATAGGTCACCCTAACTACTAAATCATTATCTACTTTCCACCATGAAACCTACACAATATTCACTACCCCTTAGTTAACACACAAGGACATATCACCTCAATTCTTCTTAATGGCAGACATAAATCTGTCAATTTACCCACAACCAAATGCTAACCATACCTTTTCTTGTTACTATACTTATAAATCCATACTTCCAACTCTAAGGATGTTATAGTACTATTAAATCATAACACCCAACTATATTTAATACTCTAGGCACATGCTATAACCTTTTATGAGTGCTATCTGTAACAAATAACTAAAGAGATATCTGATTACATATCATATCCTATCTTAACTGCATAACTCATCAAGATGAGGACATAAGATTTTACATTAGTTGAATTTAAACACACCAGCGGGATTCTCTCAATCTCTTTGTATGATTTTTAAAGTTACTTACACTAAATATGAGAGAATCATCTCAAAAGGAATTAGAATTTACTACTTATGTTGTATTAAGAATAAGTCATAGATGGAGAATTTTGGAGTAACACATAAATCACTAGAAGTTTTTGAGAGACAACCTTATTGTATTATCTAGAGAATGAAGAAGGAAGATATTTCTTAAATTCCCAATAGCCTCTCAAAGGAAACTACAGACTTTTTTGTACCATTTTGTGATATTCTACTAGACATATCTTCATAAATACCCTAGGAAACTTTAAATCTAGCTCTGATACCAAGTTCTTTAATGACTTAAGACTATCTCATAGACGTTATGCAATTCTTGGAACCATAGGCAATCCCAAGCTAACCCATGTGCAGGCATAACTTATAAGCAACTAAAATAAGTACATCAAACTAGAAGTAATAAGTGGAAGAGTTATCTTTAGATGAACTTATTCAATACTAAACTATTTGAGAATATTTACATCATTGGATTATAGAAAAAGGAAACTAAAACTGAATACATAAACTCTGATTGACTGTCTATGAAGCCTCTACTAATACTAACTATAGGTAGTAGGGACATGACCCCCAGCCATCCCTAATCAATGAATGATTGAAGTATAATATTGGAACTAAAGTTGAATCGAGCCCTCGAATCGAGAACTAATCACCTATTAGCGGGAAGATATGTTCTATCTGATCATGGTGTTGTGGGCTAGTAACTACATCATGAATAAATATATCCACAGACAAATATATATGGTCAGTACTTTAGAATGTTCTGAGTATGTGGAGGTGAATACAATAAATAAAACTAAGGTTGAACATACTTTTAAATCATGCATTCTAAGTGTAAAAGGACTCACGTTGAACATGAATAAACTTCTTGTAACTTTAATTATGTTGTAATAATTGTAACTTTAACTTATAAATTTAAAATTCTTGTAAACTCAGTAACTTATGATTAAACTTGAAATCATTCTTCATCACTTAAAATCTTCATGTCAAAACATCAAACTCAATGCTCAAAATTGAGACCTTTTATCAATTCATCAAACTTCATGTCAAAGTAATGAAATTCATCTCATAATAGCAATCATGTAAGTTAAACATATGTTAAGGTAAATTATTTTGCAATCTTAATTTTAAATCACATGATAATGTCATAATCTCAAAAACATGGAAATTGGGTATGAACCCTAATTGAAATCTCATAAATCCAATTCAACAACCAAATATTTTAGGCACAATAATGAAAGAGTATCCTTTTTCAAAGCCCACACACCTAAATTTCTTGATTTCTTGAAGGAGAACAGAAATTTAGATCCTTGGAAGTTGAACTTTGGGATGAAACCCTAATTTCTTTTCTCTTGAGAGTGGAGAGAAGAACGAACTATTAAAACTAACTTTGAATAGGAAAAATAACATCTTTTAGAGGATTTAAGTCATGATAGAGGAGCTTGATACGAGGAAAAGACCAAATTACCCCATAGAAAACCTAAAAAAATTGTAGTTTTTAGTTAATGACTTAGTTGATAGCTTATCAACTTGTTGATGACGTATCTACTTAGTCGTCAACTTGTAACTAGTCTTGGATACTTTTTGGTTAAGGTTGTTGCATTAGTTGATAGCTTGTTAACTAGTTGATGGCTTATCAACTTAGTCATCACCTTTTCTAAATAAGTTAAGGTATTTTCTAGTTAAGGTTGATGACTAAGTTGATATATTATCACTTAGTTGACAGCTTATCACATAAGTTATCACCTTGTTGATAGACATACACTTTGACATAAAATGAGCATACATTTCTACTCTGATACTGGATTACGGTAAAATAATATGCTTGGAAAAAAGACTCAAAGATATTTCATATGATAATTAGTACACCACATGAATTGATATATTATAGGAGTTACACTCATTTAAAGTTGACCCTTATAGGATTGAATACTAAAACTCAATCGATACAAGTGTTCTCAACTTGGCTTTGCTCTAAGATTTCCTATGACCATGATTCGCATTAAAAACACTTTACACAGAAGGTGAATGATAATGACGCTTATTGATGGTTTAAAATAATCACTTGGGGGATTTTAAATATAGACTGAATAGTTGAAAACATATCTAGGAGCCTACGGGGTATTCCAAGGATAAACAGTTGAAATAATATTAATTATATCAGGCATACATCCATTAACTAAATCCCATCCCATGTCTAGAATAATGTTATAATAATACTATTAATTAACCAAGACTATAAGAGGGGAAATCTAGCATACCTAGACGCCAATAAAAAGCTCAAAGAATCAGCTAAACAATCAATTTGCCATTTTTAGAAACTTCTGCATGATTCCCCGCTATCAAAAGTACTATCTACTCATCAAAATAAGGACAGTAATATCCATATTACACTAATGTACATCAGGTTTAAAATTACATAAAAATCCCATGTAGGGACCATTTGCAAAATCCCATATAAATACTGACAACACATTTTTCTATGCTCAAGGAATATTTACCTTGAAGAATAGAAAAATTCCAAGCTCAAATGGTGCTATAATTAACCCACCAGTAGTCTAGGAATTTTGGGGAAGTTATGACAGTTTAATCTATGAAATTGATGAAAACTTACCAAGAATTTGGATAAGAAACACGTTACTTGAGCTTATAAACACTCCAAAACCACCCACTAATAGTTCTCTAAAGTTTTCACACCTTTTAGGGTTTACACTCTTGGAAATGGGTGAAAACTGGAAGATAAAGGGCTAGTTTTCCCTAGTGTCTAGGTGTCTCTTAAGTAGACCCTGAGCCACTCTACACTAGTCACATAAGTGACCAAGTGTTGCTTTAGCGACACTTGCTAAGTCTATACATTGTTGCTTAAGCACCCTTTGGCTGCTTAAGTGGATATTATTTAAGCACCAAAGGCATTGCTTAAGTGATACCTATTGGGAACGCTAGTTTGATTAAGTAGCTGACTGACCACTTCAGCGACCTTTGCTTAAGAAACCCAATTGGTGCTTAAGTGGATGTGCTACTACCAGATGAGACGTTGAATTATTTTGACCCTCCCCTGACCTCTCAATATTCTCTTGGAATCTTGTATACGTAAAAAACTCTAATAGACTATAAAATTTTATGTTCCAAACCTAAGGGATATGTCAAAGTTTCCATTTGAGGTTGTTTCACTAAAAGTGGGTCCCAAACCCGTGTACTATTTTTCATGTTTTGGCCAATAGCCTGAAATATGTCGAGGAGCCTCGGTACCCAAGTCAAGGGTATATCTAGCCTAAAATCAATGTTCTTAGCCATTGTACGTATCAAAATTAGCATACAAGGTCTGTTGACTAAAGTTTTTAATTGGTAACAAATTTTAACCAATAAAGACTTCAAAAAGAAAATTGACTCTAAAACCAAATGAATTGTTTGATAATAGAACTGTCAGTTCCATCATGTCATAAATGACTAAGGGCAGCTTTAAAAAACTCTAAACAATGAAGCCGAGAAGGATTTCAAAAAATGACTTAGAGATTCATTACATTGGCATGGTTCCAATGCGATTCAAAAAAAATTGTGCGAGTTTATGGTTTTTAAAGGTTAAAAAAGGGTCATAGTTGACTTCAGTCAATATTTGTTATTCTGTGCGTTAATAGGTAAAATAGACTAGAATGTTGATTTACGGATGGTACCATTGGTGGTTTAATTTTATGTCTTTTAGATCTCACTTCGACCCTTATAAGTTTGTGATACTGGGTCACGAGGTTTAATTTTATAAAAATAATCTTTTTTTGAAAGTATGATATTTTCATTAGTTCCGGAACATCAAATTTAGCCTAGTAGCATATTTTGTTTGCCTTCACTGGATTCCAAATGAATTCTGAGGGAAAGATCGACAACTTTGCAAATTAGCAAAGTTATTGGTACAAATGTATTTGGTGAAGCCGCTTTAGCAGCCAATGGACTGCTAAAGCGGTAGTCGTTTTAGCAGCCTTGACACCACTTTAGTAGACCCTGCCATTCTAAGCAATTACCACTAAATCAAATATTTGACCACTTTAGTAGTAGGGTATCCTTTAGTAACCTCATGTGTATGGGTTGGACTAATAAATCGGTCAACTCGTACTTAAGCAATGATTGCCTAAGCGATGACCTTTTTACTGCTATAGAAGGATATGTATGAAGATCCATTTTCTAGATTTTCTTTTATTTTTAAGACTTTGAGATTTGGGTTGAGAGGGTTTTTGAAAATTTTCTCCGTTCATGAGCTTGGGTAGCACTATTAAATTATTTTACTTTGATTTATATCATTTAAAACTTTTTAAATTGGGATTTTTGGATTTTTGGCTCGGGAGGCCTAAAAAGGTAATTCATTGAGTTAAACCTCATTTTAAACCCTTTTTAACTTGGGTTTTCTCCTATGGATTTCTTTTTTCTTGGGTAAGGCTCTTTCAAAAAAATTCTGATTTTACCCTTTTGTTTTGAAAACCCATTTCAGCAATATGTTTTGACTCCAATTTGAAAATAGACAATGAGTATTGTTAGATTTTTTTAATGCATAGATTCTATATTTGTATATTTTAGTTTATTTTAGGACCGTTAAAAGGAGAATGCTCCATGCCGAAGGACTTTAGGTTTGGATTTCATTATCATGAGGTATATTATGATTTAACTTTCTTCAAACTAGGCTTGGTAGTTAATATATATATATACATATATATATGATTAAAAAAGAATTTTATGGGTATGGGTAATGATCAGGGAAATCATATTTTGATGTTAATATTACTTTTGAATGCCCGTAAGAGGGCTTATATTGTTGTTGATAGGTGAGTTGGGATAATATTAGTTATGTGTTGCTAGTGTGGGGGTTCTATTCTACATTATTAGACTTGTTAGTGCATGTTATGCATGTGTAGTTTACATATGCCTGTGTAGGTTCATAAACCTAATAAATGTGATAATAATAATGTCTTACTTGTATATTTATTTTAATGGTACATTGCTTACATGAAATCATGGATGATGAATATATATTGAGTAAATTCTGAGCTCATGTGTACATGTATTGAATGGATTCAAATTTTCCGTACTATTTTGGTTTTGAGAATTAACTTCTCATATCATACATACACATTCATGAAACATTGGTACCACTAAAGAAACATTGACTTTTGATTGAACTAAGAAACTTTTACAAAACATTTTGTTGTAGTCCACGAGTTAGTAAGTAGATATTGATATTGAGATTTGGATGGAGTACGAAGAAAGTATATGGGTTAAGAATCCCTTATGTGTCCTACATAGAAGTGCTAAGGCTCGTTAGGTGTATATAGTGGTTTTGTAATAACCTTAATCATGTTAAATTATTATCATCATCATTATCATTATATTTCATACATCATACAACTTCAATCTTGTATATCCGTGTATTATTTATCACTTGTATAGGTATTTTGCTCTTTTTTTGTACCTATTTATTCATTTATGTGCTATATTTAGAACTAATAGTGGAGATGGTTTGAGCTAACCTTTGAGACATCTTTTGATTGTAGGCGACGTGCTCATAGTACATATTTAAATACCTTATTTTCTACTTTTCTTAGCCAGGCCTATGATTCCTACTGTGTACAAGTGGACCATACTGATCCGTACTTTGCCCTTTTAGTGTACATCTAGGTAGAAGTGTGTCACATGATAAATTAGATTGTGTCCTTATCATTTTCAT
The DNA here is from genome assembly GCF_002878395.1 of Capsicum annuum. Lineage (NCBI taxonomy): Eukaryota > Viridiplantae > Streptophyta > Magnoliopsida > Solanales > Solanaceae > Capsicum > Capsicum annuum. Next base: position 124,274,723 of record NC_061122.1, on the reverse strand, counting down.
TTTTAAGGTATTGGCCACTCTATGTCTTCAGAGTCGACCTCAGGCCTCTTCCTCTTCGGTCGTTGTTTTTATTTTCTATTCAGAGAAAGACTTATAGTATCCTTTTGATTTAGTTGTATCTCCAATTCTGAATTGTATGTATATTGTTCTTATACTTTCACACTAGGTTTTGGGATGGTTTATAGTATCTTTACTATTTAGTCTTCTACTATTATTATACATGTATGGTCTGACATTTGAAGTCTCTCCTTAGGAATTTTTGTACTTTTTCCTTATTACTTATCAGTTGGGTGATTGTCTTTGATATTGGGTTTATTTATGCATTCTAATGTCACTCGTCTATCCCTTTTAGCCTTGTTTAGAGGATGATTTGTATGCTATATGGGTTGATAATGAGATAAATATGTTCAAAATGTTAAATCATGTGTTTATAATGTACAAAGAGAGTCTCAAATAAGTTTTTACATAAAAGATTCATTTAGAGTTCAACCTGGAAAATTAGCATTACTTAATTGAGCTAGGTGCTTGTCTAGTTGATCCCATTGGATTCTAGTGTGTTTAATGAGTTCTGTATGGTTTTAATAGGTAATTATGAGATGAATAACTTACTGGCAGTGAGAAAAGTTCAATGTAAGTGAGTGTACAACTGGAACAATATCTGGAAGATCAATTCGAAATAGCTTATCTCAACTTTTGTTTTGATTCATCATTATGGGTAGTGTGTTGTGTTTGTCTCCTAATTTGTGGTGTATGATTATGTACAATTCTTTTTAAGCTGAATATGATGATATTTTGATTTTTAAAAGGCTTTAAATCCATTGTAAAGACACCATAAGACAAGGGACTAAGAGGGGAACTCAACTATTAACAAAAATTTGGACAGCAGCTTCCAGAGGCTCAAGTCGATATTGAGGCACCGCCCATATGGAGCAGGGCTATAGGCAGGAGGCAACCTTTTGAGGAGTAACATTGTAGCTAATTCTCAACCTCACCTAGAGTAATTCTATAGCCAGGGCGATGCTCCAACCAGTTCCGAGCTAAATAACAAATAGTTTCCTTGTCAAACACAGAATTGGCTATCTTCTATACTATAAATACATGTTATATCACATATTTACATATATTTGGACATATTTTGGAGATTAATGGGACCATGATTCACATTGAAAATACTTTACACACAAGGAGAATGATAATGACACTTATTGATGGTTTAAAATAATCACTTAGGGGGTTTTAAATATAGGCCAAATAGTTGAAAACATATTTTGGAGCTTATGGGGTATTACAATGATAAACAATTGAAATAATATTAATTATATCAGGCATACATCCATTACCAAAATCCCATCCCATATCTAGTATAATATAATAATAATACTATGAATTAACCTACACTATAAGAGGGGAAACCTAGCATACCTAGATGCCAATAAAAAGCATAAAGAATCAGCTAAACCATCAATTTCCCATTTCGAAAAACTTCTGTAAGATGTCCCGATATCAAAAGTACTATCTACTCATCAAAATGAGGACAATAATATCCATATTACACTAATGTACATCGGGTTTAAAATTACGTAAAAATCCTGTGGGGACCATTTGCAAAATCCCATATAAAAACTGACAACACATTTTTCTATGCTCAGGGAATATTTACCTTGAAGAATAGCAGAATTTTGAGCTCAAATGTTGCTACAATTAACCCACCAATAGTCTAGGAATTTTGGGGAAGTTATGAGAATTTAATCTATGAAGATGATGAAAACTTACCAAGAATTTGGATTAGAAACACATTACTTGAGCTTACGAACACTCCAAAATCACCGACTAATAGTTCTCTGAAGTTTTCACACCTTTTAGGGTTTACACTCTTGGAAATGGGTGAAAACTAGAAGATAAAGATCTAAGTGGGGAATTTATAGTGTTTCCTAGTGTCTAGGTGTGTCTTTAGTAGACATTGAGCCACTCTACACTAGTCACATAAGTGACCAAGTGTTGCTTTAGCGACACTTGGTAGGTCTAAGCATTTTTGCTTAAGCACCCTTTGGCTACTTAAGTGGATATCATTTAAGCATCAAAGGCATTGCTGAAGTGATACCTATTGGGAATGCTAGTTTGATTAAGTAGCTGACTGACCACTTCAACACCCTTTGCTTAAGAAACGTAATAGGCGCTTAAGTCAATGCGCTACTACCAGATGAGATGTGGAATTATTTTGACCCTCCCCTGACCCCTCAAGATTCACCTGGAATCCCGTATACATAAAACAACTGTGATAAACTATCAAATTTTATGTTCCAAACCTAATGATAGTGTCAAAGTTTCCATTTGAGGTTATTTCACTAAAAGTGGGTCCCAAACCCATGTACTTTTTTTCAAGTTTTGGCCAATAGCCTGAAATGTATCATGGAGCCTCGATACCCAAGACAAAGGTATACCTAGCCTAAAATCAATGTTCATAGCCGTTGTAACTATCAAAATTGGCATACGAAGTCAGTTGACTAAAGTTTTTAACTGGTAGCAAATTTTAACCAATAAAGACTTCAAAAAGGAAATTGACTCTAAAACCAAATGAATTGTTTGATAATTGAACTATCATTTCCATCAAGTCATAAATGACTACGGGAAGTTTTAAAAAACTCTAAACAATTAAGATGAGCGGAATTTCAAAAAATGACTTAAAGATTCATTACATTGGCATGGTTCCAATGCGATCCAAAATAACTTGTGCAAGTTTGTGGTTTTTAAAAGTTAAAAAAGGCTCATAGCTGACTTCAGTCAATATTTGTTATTCTATGCGTCAATAGGTAAAATAGACTAGAATGTTAATTTACGGATGGTGCCAAGGGTGGTTTAATTTTATGGCTTTTAGATCTCACTTCGACCCTTATAAGTTTGTGATACTGGGTCTCGGGGTTCAATTTTATAAAAATAATCTCTTTTTGAAAGTGTGATGTTTTCATTAGTTCCGGAACATCAAATTTAGCCTAGTAGCACATTTTTTTCCCTTCATAAGATTCCAAATGAATTCTGAGGGGATGATCGACAACTTTACAACTTTGTAAAGTTGTTGATACAAATGTATTTGGTGAAGCCACTTTAAACGCCAAAAGACCGCTAAAGCGGTAGACATTTTAGCTGCCCTGACACCATTTTAATGGACCCTGCCATTCTAAGAAACTACGTTAATTCAAATATTTGACCACATTAGTAGTAGGGTATCCCTTTAGCAACCTCATGTGTATGGGTTGGACTAATAAATCGATCAACTCGTGCTTAAACAATGATTGCCTAAGTGATGGTATTTTTACTGATATAGAAGGATATGTATGAAGATCTCTTTTCTAGATTTTCTTTATTTTTAAGACTTTGAGATTTGGGTTGAGAGGGTTTTTGAAAATTTTCTCCATTCATGAGCTTGGTTAATTACTAAATCACTATCAAATTATTTTACTTTGATTTATGTTATTTAAAACTTTTTAAATTGGTATTTTAAATTGGGATTTTTGGATTTTTGGCTCGTAAGGCCTAAAAAGGCAATTCATTGAGTTAAACCTCATTTTAAACCCCTTTTAACTTGTGTTTTCTCCTATGGATTCCTTTTCTCATGGGTAAGGCGCTTTTAAAAAATTTTGACTTTACCCATTTGTTTTGAAAACCCATTTCAGCAGTCTGTTTTGAACCCAACTTAAAAATAGACAATATGAGTATTGTTGGATTTTTGTAATGCATAGATTCTATATTTGTTTATTTTAGTTTATTTTAGGACCGTTAAAAGGAAAATTCTCCATGCCGAAGGGCTTTAGGTTTGGATTTCATTATCATGAGGTAGATTATGACTTAACTTTCTACAAACTAGGCTTGGTAGTTAATATATATATATATATATACATACATATCTATATATGATTAAAAAATTATCCTATGGGTATGGGTAATGATCATGGAAATCATTTTTTGATGTTAATATTACTTTTGTATACCCGTATGAGGGCTTATATTGTTGTTGATTGGTGAGCTAGGATAGTATTAGTTATGTGTTGCTAGTGTGGGGCTCTATTCTACATTATTAGACTTGTTAGTGCATGTTATGCCTGTGTAGTTTACATATTGCCTGTGTGGGTTCATAAACCTAATAAATATGATAATAATAATGCCTTACTTGTATATTTATTTTAATGGTACATTTCTTACATGAAATCATGGATGATAAATATATAGTGAGTAAATTCTGAACTTATGTATACATGTATTGAAAGGATTTCAAATTTTTCATGCTATTTTTGTTTTGAAAATTAACTTCTTATATCATACATATACATTCATGAAACATTTGTACCACTAAAGAAACATTGACTTTTGATTGAAATAAGAAACTTTTACAAAACATATTGTCGTAGTCCATGAGTTAGTAAGTAGATATTGAAATTGAGATTTGGATTGAGTACTGAGAAAGTATATGGGTTGAGAACCCCTTATGGGTCCTACCTGGTAGTGCTAAGGCTCGTTAGGTGTATACAGAGGTTATGTAATAACCTTAATCATTTCAAATTATTATCATCATCATTATCATTATATTTCATACATTATACAACTTTAGTCTTTTACATCTGTGTATTATTTATCACTTGTATAGTTATTTTGCTCCTTTTTTGTACCTGTTTATTCATTTATGTGCTATATTTAGAACTAATAGTAGAGATGATTTGAGCTACCCTTTGAGGCATTTACTAATTGTAGGTGATGTGCTCATAGTATGTATTTCAATACCTTATTTTCTACTTTTCTTAGCCAGGCCTATGATACCTACTGAGTACAATTGGACCATACTCATCCGTACTTCTCCCTTTTAGTGTACATCCAGGTAGAAGTGCGTCACACAATAAATGAGATTGTGTCCTTTGTCATTGTCATTTTTGAGGTATTGTCCACTCTATGTCTTCAAAGTCAACCTCAAGCCTCTTTCTCTCCAGTCGTTGTTTTTATTTTCTATTCAGAGAAAGACTTATAGTATCCTTTTGATTTAGTCGTATCTCCAATTCTGAATTGTATGTATATTGTTCTTATACTTTCAGACTAGGTTTTGGGATGGTTTATAGTATCTTTATTATTCAGTCTTCTATTATTATTATACATGTATGTTTTGACTTTTGAAGTCTTGCCTTGGCAATTCTTATACTTTTTCCTTATTACTTATTAGTTTGGGTGATTGTCTTTGATATTGGGTTTATTTATGCATTCTAATGTCACTAGTCTATCCTATTTAGCGTTGTTTAGAGGATGATTTGTATGATATATGGGTTGATAATGAGATAAATGTGTATCAAAGTGTTAAATCATGTGTTTATAATGTACAAAGTGAGTCTCAAATAAGTTTTTTACATAAAAGATTCATTTATAGTTCAACCCAAAAAACTAACGTTACTTGATTGAGCTAGGTGCTTGTCTAGTTAATCCCATTGGATTCTAGTGTGTTTAATGAGTTCCTTATGGTTTTAATGGGTAATTATGAGATGAATAAATTACTGGCAGTGAGAAAAGTTCAATTTAAGTGAGTGTACATTAGGAACAATACGTGAAAGATCAATGCAAAATAGCCTATCCCAGCTCTTGTTTTGATTCATCATTATGGATAGTGTGTTATGTTTGTCTCCTAATTTGTGGTGTATGATTTTTTACAATGCTTTTTAAGCTGAATATGATGATATTTTGATGTTAAAAAGGCTTTAAATCCATTGTAAAGATACCATAAGACAAGGGACTAGTAGGGAACTCAACTTTCAACAAAAATTTGGAGAGCAGCTTCCAGAGGCTCAGGTTGATATTGAGGTGCTGCCCACATGGAGCAGGGCTATGGGCAGGGCACAACCTTTCATGGAGCAACACTGTAGCTAATTCGCAGCCTCACCTAGAACGAGGCTTTAGACAGGGTGATGCTCCACCCAGTCCCGAGAGCAATAACAGATAGTTTCCTTGTCCAACACGGATTTGGATTTCTTCTATACTATAAATACATGTTATATCACGTTTTTATTTAGTTCATTAATATTTTTAGTAGGTAATTACATATTTGTGATTACGATTATGACTATGCGTGGCTAAACGCTCTTTTCCTGGGTTAAATCCAAGAACATGAGTATTATTATTTTGAATTAAGTTTGTTTGATTTTCTTATCATTATTGTTTGTTTGTTTATTCTTGTTATAACTATTTTAAGGATTTGCAACCCTTAGAATACATCAATTGTCTACCTTTTGAACTCGGGAGAGAAAATAGGGAGATAGAACATGGGATTAAACAAAGTTTGAGTTTTATTATTTTATGAAATAAAGAATTGAACTTAGCACCTAGGACAAGGATGTACTTGAGAGCAGAACTTGATTCACACTCAGGATGTTATCTTAATACACTTAAGTGGACAATTACATCTCCGCTCAATAATGTAGTTATAAGGATTAACTTAGGTAAAGGATTAGAGGTTGGGAAACCATAAACATGCAATTAACCCTATGAATTAACAACCAAGATAAGCAAGTTAACGAATGAAGTTCAATAACATAGTAGGATTGTTTGAAAGTTCTTTAACCTTGGGTTTTCTACTATTGATTGTTTTCAGATCTTTAATTTCCTCATTGTTTACTTTTCTATTATTTACAAATTCCAAACTCTCTTTTTGGTTACATTTGCATCTTATAAATCTAAATTGTTAACTAAAATAGAATCATTGTTAAATCAAGTCTCAGTGGGATTGATACTTGGCTTCTTAAAGGTCACGTTACTACTTGATAAGACCACATACACTTGCATATATTCTTGGGCACTGTCACTCTTACTTGTCAAGTCTTAGCCGTGATAATTACCATAATGACCTTGGTTTTTGGGTCACGATAAATTGGTATCAGAGCAATTAATTTTTTCAGTCTCATTAGTGTAAGAATAGGGTGTCTATTAGTGTCTTGCAGATTGATACATTAACATTCATATCTATCTTTAAGAGGCTACAAAATATCTTTAGGAAACTTCTATATTTTTTTCCTTATCATTTGGATTTTCTATATACTATTTTCTAAATTTGGTTTACTCTATTCTACACAGATGGTGCGGCCTAGATCCCATGAGACTAGGGATTCTAAGTTAGCATTTTATAAGGGAGCCCAATTAAGGAGAGAAGACGGGTACAAGAATCTACACCTTGTAGAGGTAGTACTAAAGGGATCTCCTCTAAGCCCGAGGTTGAGCATGCTAGAGATATAAGACCCAACTCAGGTTACATAGAGTACTACTACCCCATTCTTATAGAGTTAATTGGTTTATTTGCTAACTCATTTCGAGGGTGTTCCTTTAAGTATACATGACGTTCTTCCAACTCTAAGAATTATCCTCTATCTATACTATAGACTTTTTATGGTGATCCTCTAGTTGTATATATGCTTCCTCTATCAACACTAACATCTTTTTACGGTATTTCGTACGCTCTGAGTATTATTTATCCTTCTGTTCTAGTATCTAAGTATGGTATTATGAGTCTAAAAGTTCATCCTTCATCCATGTTACCCCTTTAATAGGATAACATTCGACTAAATTCACTATGTCTCATACTGGTTAAAGTAATATTATGTCTTATGAGGATCAAAAGAAGATTTAGAAATTTAATCACTTAGGTCCACCCAAGTTTAGTGGTTCTATTATCGAGGATGCCTACGAGTTCTTGAAGGATTTCTAGGAGAAGTTGCACAACCTTGTATCTCTCTCATCGCACAAAGTTACTTACACTACCTACTAGTTGAGAGATATGTCCAAGGATTGGTAGAGGTCACTTTTTATTTACACAACTCTTAATTCACTAGAGATGACTTGGAATTATTTTGTTGAGGCCTTTTTAGTGAGGTTTGTGTCCTATAGATTGAAAGATCAGAGGAAAGCTAATTCTGATCACTTGGAGTAGGTCTCTATGACTATCCCTAAGTAAGAGGCATGTTTTCGTGCCTTGTATAGATATTTTGTCTCCAGTATTTCCAATGAGTTTGAGAATATTCAAAAGTTCATCTCGGGATTACATGTTTTATTTTTATTACAAATTGCCACTATGGTAGTGTTAGGGTCATTATATCAGATTTTGGTGGATCATGTAAAGATGCTAGATGTACTCTTCGATCTTCTAAAAGAGATGCTATGAGGGTGCACTGTCAGGGCGAGCTTGGTAGAAAAATCTCTCAAGGCAGAGATTTTCAAGTTTTTCGTAGTTACCATAGTAGACAAGTACAGGCAACTCTACAGGTTTTGGGAGGTTGATATTTAATCTATGAGTAGTTGAGCGTCATATCAGGGGGTTCAATTTAGCTAATCTCTACCTCCTCAGATTGAGTTGGACCACAGAGATTGATATGTGTGTGTGATGAGCTTGTCTATATGGCTAAGGATTGCCCTCACCATATTTTATAGCCTACTCTTACATTAATAGTAAGGGGTGGATCTCATATATGGTGGTTTTCACGGGGTTACTAAGTCTGGTAGAAGACGTGGATGGTGCTACTCTGGAAGCTTTTTAGATTACTACTAAAGGTCAATTTAGTGCTAGTAATCACCGCGTAAGGGCAGTGGTCAGTCTTTAAGGGGTCTATTTTCTTTTCTATCTAGATGTGGTGAACATCCTGGGTCAACCCAATCTGTTGGTTATAGTTTTGCTCAGATTTCTTAATTTACTTGTGGAAATTCTAGTTACTATTTGATGGATTACCTTTGTTATGGGGCAATGGTTGGTTCAACTTACACTACTCCTCTATTAGAGCAGGTTACTCCCCTCAGTTAGAGGCAGTTCTCATGGTTGTGGTAGTTGTTACCAGGGTGCTCGAGGTGGTCCTCAAATAGGTAGGATATTAGGTCAGTTAGGCACCTATCCAAGTGGATGGCATGGTTGATTATTTGCATTACTTGGTTGACCTGGGGCTTAGAATGCAAATACTGTATATGCATGTGTGATTTTGTTATGTCGCTTGTCAGCCCTTCTTTATTAGATCTAAGATCCACTTACTCTTATATATCTATATATCTGCTTATTATGCATTACGATTTGAGTTGCTTATTGATTTATTATCTATACCATTTCATGTATCTATTCCCATGGGTGATTCTCTAGAAGTGGATTGATGTATTCTGATCAAGTGTTATGAGTGTCAGGGATGTTGATACTTATATAGACCTATTATTCTAATTGTGGTGGATATTGATGTGATTTCGGCATGGAGTGATTATTACACTATCATGCAGTCATGGACTATTTTGTCACGATTGTTACCTTAACTTTGCCTGGTGTACCCCCAGTCGTATGGCAGAGAGTAGTTATCCATAAGCCAACGAGGATTATATCTTATGTTTGTGCTAGGGGACCTAATTTTTTGGGGTTGCTAGTCTTATCTCGCTTATATTGTGATACTAGTGTTGAGAGTTGGTCACTTGACTCTATTGTTATTGTTGTGAATTTCCTGATGTGTTCCCTACCGACCTACCTGGTATTTCCTATGTCCATGAGATTTAGTTTTCTATTGACCTCGAGCCTAGCACCCAACCTATTTCTATAGTACCTTACTATATGGCTTTTGCCAAGCTTAAAAGGATGAATTCTCAACTTTAGAATCTTTTTGATGAGGGTTTTATTGGCCCAAGTGTGTCCTCTTGGGGTTCCCCAATTCATGAAGAATAAGGATGGCCCTTTGCGTATATGTATGGATTATAGGTAGCTTAGTAAGGTGATACTGAATAACCAATATCCTATGCCCTGCATTGATAATTTGCTTAACCAACTTCAGTGTGCAACTATGTTTTTTGAGGTTGAATAGAGACTTTTTATGGTAGGGGATGTCGTTTGGATGTGTTGATATTCCCGATGATAGGCCCTCGTGATGCATATTTTCTTCAGGACTAGTCAGATAGAGTTAGGGTGATTCAGGATAGGCTGAAAATGGCTTAGAGTAGGTAGAAGGCCTATGCATATCTTTGGCTTCATGCCTTGAGATTTGGAGTTAGTGATTATGTATTCCATCATATTTCTCCCATGATGGAAGTGATGAGGTTTAGGAGGAAGGGTTACCTCAGTTTGTGATATGTTAAACCCTTTGAAAATATCCACGTTATTGGTGAGGTTGCTCATGAGTTAGATTTACCTCTAGATTTTACTAAAATTTGTTCATCCAGCTTTCCATGTCTCCATAATATGGAAGTATATTCCTGATCTATCTCATGTGCTTAGATAAGACTCAGTTCAGTTAGATGACCATTTGGCCTTTGTGGAGGAGCCCGTGCTTACTTTGGACAGTGATATGAGATGATTTCACTCCAAAGAAACTCCAGTTGTTAAGGTTCCACGGAGACACCGCCCAGTAGAGGAGGACACTTGGAAAATTAAGAGAGAGAGAGATATGAGCCAAGTATTCTCACTTATTTAAGACTTCAAGTACATACTCATCTTTAACTTTTTGGGTTGAAAGTTCCCTAGTAGTGGATATTATAATGACCCTTCAGGTTATTTTTCATAATCCTACTTATTTTCACCATTAGAGATTTTTCATTGATATCTGTAATGCCCCACGTTGGTACCCCGAATGCTAAACAGTGCTTACGAACCCGAAAGACCACAAGCTAACCCATGACTAATATCTACTATGAGCACTGAAAGATGATACTATAATAAATACAAAAAAATAGGCTAAAATGCCATAAGGTTCAAAATCTGTAAATACTGATAAAGAGTATCAACTGAAATAACAATCTCTAAAATTGAACACTGTCTAAAAACTAGTCTAAAAAGCCTCTAATCTAAAATTGTCTGAAAGTGGATTTGATGGGACAGTCCCCTAACTAACTCTATCTACTGAAATACTGAGTCTGCTATAATAATAAAATGAAAGAATATCCTCAATAGATGAGGACTCACTACTAAATCTACTATGGAATGAATCTAGATTTATCTTTACGCGGTCAGGAACCTGAGCGTCCGAACCTATGATATAAGACATCATAGTGCAAAGAAAGAGTATGAGTTAGTACGTGGAATATATTTTTATGCTAGATGAGGTAAGGTTAAATGCAAGGGTTCATATGCATGAATAATAACAGACTGAATGATATAGAGAAACTGAATATGAGAGCACGTAGATAATCAGAACTACTGTAATTACCGAGAATGATATACTGTGCATATAAATATATATACTGTATTTGATCTTTTTAAAGCTAAGTACTCAGTTCTGATATATGGTAACTAATATTCTGAGAGTTTTGATAACTGAGTTACTTATACTGATTGACATGTATCTGATAGTCCTGATTCTGTAGAACTGAACTAAGTTCTATTCTGAAGACTAAAACTAAAACTGTAGGAGGTAATCATCTAACCGACATGCCTTTTTTTTTAATAGATTTTTGGTCCAACCTTTAACCCGAGTTGGAAGGGTGTTAGTACCGTGCCATGGGTACTAACAATGGCGGTCAGTTAACTCTAACTGGCAGAAAGACATTTTTTCAACCCTTAACTTGCAGGAAAACTCATAAGATATGTGTCAACCCTTATCTAGCAGGAAGTCATCTCAATCTATATTAGCTACATAGTTCTGTAACTTAGGGATTGATACTAAGGGTCAAACCCTACACTAATAGGAACTCCCTATCCCTAGGTTCGGTCGGTGCTGAATCCTAATCCCAACTGAAAGACACTGATTATTAAACTAAACTGGACTGGACTATTACTGAGTTTTCCTGAGTTTTTCCACTGACTAAGTTCTATTAATCATGACATGACTGATACTATTCTGTAATTGACACTGGCTCTAGGTAAATATCTAAATTGTCGGGTATTAAATACCCCCATGACTTGATAGCATGAAAAGTAAAGCATAGCATAATCTTGAATAACATAACATTTTTCACTTGTTCATAATTCATCCATAGAGACATTTTATCACAGACTTGTAGGGAATAAGCTTGTACATATACTAGAATGTCATGATTGCATCACTTAATTCACATGGACATTTTACCAAACACTTGGGGAGGACAACTTAACGCACATAATTATGGATAACTTATAAACATGGCAACTACAATGCCCAAACTTGCAATTTCATGGGTTTCATATGCAACTCATATAATTCCCCCTAAATACTATTCTTTTTTCATTAATCTTATCATAATCATGGTTGGAAGACCAAATTAGCATCATAGATACATTTTACTTTGTAAGTTCAAGGGTTTATCAAGATAATCACATATTTATCACATGCTATTCAATTTCATAAAAATTGCACTTAAACCATAGATTGAAACTCAACTAATATCATGAACATGAATTTAATCTAATTTAAACATGGAAATCATAAATTTGAGATCTTGTATGTTTATAAAGGGATTCTTGGACTCTATGTGTGAAAGGAACCCATGGATGAACACCTAACATACCTTGGATTGTCAATTATTGAAGGCTCTTGAAGGAATTCTTAGGCTTGTTCTTGATTTCTTGAAGCTAGGGTTCGTTTTGTTTAGACAGAATACCTTTTTGGCTTGGGAAAACTATTAAACAATAAGTTCAAAAAGTTTAGGCTTAAATATCACACCTAGGAGGATTAAAATTATTAGAAAGGACCAATTTACCCTGGAAAAAACTTTGGATATCCCTAAAAAATTTCCAAAATTACCCCTTGGCATGACGCGGTGCTCTCGTGCTGTGTCACTGGAAATTAATATCTAAGAATTTTTCCCATGTCATGGTGCGGCACAATCATGGTCCCTCACTGGAAACTGACAACTAGGAACTGGGACATCGGTGTGATATGTTAGGATCGCGATAGAACACTAAAAAATGACAATTGGGATTTTGACTAGTGGTGTGATATGGTGGTATCGTCGGAGCTTCACTGAAAATTGCCAAATACCATTTGGCCTAGCTCCGCAAAGCGCTGGAGTGCTAGTTGGTACACTGTTTCAGTAAATTTGCCATCACTCTTCGCCTAGTTATTGGATTTGGGCAAATTTTATTTCATTGGAAAGCTCTAAACTGAAAAATACAAAGTACTTCAAAAATTTTATAGGGTATAACTCATGTACTGAGAGTTAATATAAAGATAAGGAAATACGGGGTATCATAATATCCCAAGTTAACTTTGACTTGCAGGAATCGATTGTTCTGTTACCGGGTAGTTCATTTATTTTTTAGAAACAATTTCCCATTTAGAAGTCTTCATTGGTTCCAAATGGTTATCGATAAAAAACCATAGTAAAACAATCTCAAATGCAAATTCCGACTGTGCTAGCAGCTCCAAAATATTAATTTTAGGCTAAATAGACCCTCGGTTCAGATCTCCTGCACCCAAGCTTATTAATACCCATTAGTTGGAAAGTCAAAAATAGAAAAATATTGGTGTGGGATTGATAAGTGGCCTAAACGACCTCCGATAAATTATTCAACTTCACCAATGCATCTAAAACATTAAATTTAGTGGGGTTACTTAGTTCATTTGTCAAAATCGGAGTTTAAATGAGTCTGAGAGGTCAAAAATAAGTTTTGTATTTGTAGACCTCATATGAGCGTGATTAGGGCCTATATGAGCGTGATTGTGGTAACTATGTACCCAGAGAGGTTGTAAAAAGCTCTTTTGGTCCAATTTTTGCCATTTTCCACTTCCCTTTGAACCTAGAAGCCCTAGAATGACTTAGTAACTTCAAAATCATTCTTGGGGTGAGTTAGAAGCTTGGTCAACATATATATATATATATATATATATTGATTAACAATGAATTTAAGGTATGAATCATTCAATTTAAAGGTTTAATTTCTAGAATTTTGACTAAATCCATAATTTTTTTTGGGCTTGATTTTAGCCCATATAATTTTGAGTTTTACTTGATTATGAGGGTTACAATTCCTTAATGGTGTATGAACATTTGGTTGATCTTGAAAATGTATTTTTCGACTATGGGACCCACAAGGATTTTTTGGTGTCATTTTTGGATTCGAAGCACAATGGGGTAATATGGGTATCGATGTTCTTATAATGATGCCTAGAATATGTTATTGATATCTTGGAACCTTGAAGAAACTTCTCGAAAGGGAAAAGATAAGATTTAGTAGATTGTTGAGCATTTTTCAGATTTGAGGTAGGCTAGGTTTATCCCTTGTTAGATTGAGCTATGTTTTAATGTAATTGTGATATCTTGTTATATTGGGATGGGTAACTATTGGTTTGATGAAATCCATGACTTGGGTTAGATGGACCAATTAAGCTATATGAATCTTAGAGGTTGAAAAGTTCACTTATTTCCCATTATTTTTGGGTGGAATAGACTTCATTACTCATGTTAGCATGAGAATGAGCTAGAACATTTAACCATAGGTGAAATGCTTTTGTTGATCATACTTAGGGTAGCTTGGCCATAGTTTTTAATACTAGAGGAGGTTGCCTTAGTTCTGTTGGACTTGGTAATGGTTTTTGAGTGAGAATCTTTACCTTAGGGCATATGGTGGTTTACTATACATCTAAGAGTTGGTTTAGATACCTTATCCTAGTCCCAAGTAAAAATTGACCTAGAATACATTTCAGGAATTTAGATGTGGGCTTGTTGACCCACTTGAAGGAAAGATTGAGTATTAGTTCCCTTGAACCCTTATGCCTACTACTTGACTAGAGAGTGCCTTTGTGAAGCATTATGGATGATTATTGGTACTTGTTAGTTGTGTGGAATGTTATTAAGAATAATGTCCAAGTGATTATGCTCTTGTATGTGTTGTTGTCTAAAGCTTATGTCAAGCTATTAGTTATGTTATTGCAATTATCTATTGTTTAGGCTAATGGATATTTTATTAATGAGACCTTGACTATAATATGGCCTAAGCCATAAATATGTTTCACCATGCTATGACGAAGTCATGGATTATTTCATGCTTTAATTATTTTTCATGCTAATGATAAATTATCTTAAGGCCTATACTAGGCCACCAAATACGCTTCTAATGGGCCATTGTGTATGATACCTCTCATGGTTATACCCAAAGTCCACATGACTAGATTATGGATTATGTAAGATGGTTCATTGATTATAAGTTGATTAAGCCATTATTTAGGCTAGTTTTTGGGCCATTTACTATCCTATTTCCCAAGTTATGATTATGCTTAATATTTGTGCTAATAAATCACATGGGAAATCTTTCTTATTATCAATATTATAAATGATGATGTAAATGGTGCTAAAAGGCACACTAATTGACTATATCCAAGAATTCCATATCGATTCTTTTTGGACTCATGTTGTGCTTTTGTCTAGTAACCAAACTAGTGATTATGCTAGAAAGTCTTCTTGTTGCTAATATTGTAAGTCATGATACTAGGGGTTCTTAAAGGTATATTTTTTAACAACATGATAAGCTATTCCACAACCATATTGCAACCATTAATTCTTTGTAATATTCATGCAATATATATTCATATAATCATTGATAAGAAATCCTCGATGACAAATGATAAGATATAAAAGATAATTTTCCTTACTTCTCTTTTAATTTAGCCCTCAAGGGGATCGTTATTTATTTTAGCTCTTTTGGGGCTTGCACTTTACTTTAGCCCTTGGGAGGATTGCCATTTACTTACCTGTCATTTACTTTAGCCCTTGTAGGGATTAATCTTTATTATTGATATATTGATGTGATGATGATTCCAGGCAAGGTCGGAGGATGTGATGATAATATGATGATACCTGGTGTGACCGAATGATATTATGATTATGATATTGATACTCAGTTTTAGTCTAGAGGATATAATTATAATATTGATACATGGTCTGAGTTCGGAGGATATTAATATGAAATTGATGCCTGGTTTGAGTTTGGATGATGTGATTATGATATTGATACCGGTTCGAGTCTGGAGAGTGTGATTATGATATTTATACTCGGTTTAATTCCAAAGGATATGATTATGATATTGATACCCGATTCGAGTTTGGAGGATGTGATAATAATATAGATACCAAGTTTGAGTCTGAAGGATATGATGATGATTTAATGATGCACAGCAAGGCAGGAGGATATGATTATTGATGTGCTTATGTGTGCACCTACCGGTTGAATCCAGCTACCCCTATGTATGTCAATTATATGTTTGTTTATGTTCTTTTTTAGTTGTCTATAATATTGATATTAGAGGTATCGTTTATAGTATTCAAATGTGTTAAGGTATAAAATGCTATAGTTGTTGATTAAAGAATGAAAGATACTTAGTGCAGGATATTACTTAAGTGGCTAATAGTGACTAGTGAATTTGTTAACCATAGTAATAAGTAGGACTAGCGGCATTGATGTCTATTAATAGGGATGATTATTCCATTATAGTGTATAGTGATAATGGGTATCACAATGGCGATGATTTGTTGCTATTGATGTCTAAGATTATGATGTTTATTAATTGTTTAACGAGGATTTGTGGATTAAAGATGATATTTAATAAGAGATGTTAGTTGAGAGATGAATAAGTGTACTTATGGTGATTAGTGGTCTTTTGTTAGATTGTTATTAGTGGGATTGTGTTGTCTAATTATGAATATTTGTTAATTTGACAAATATGGTCTAGTGGTGAACATTGACTAGATGCCATTTTTAGCTAGTAAGTAAATAATGATTAGTCGTTGATCCATGAATAGTGACTAAGTGATGAATAATGGATGGATAATAATTACCAGTAATATGATGTCTAATGAATAAGTGGTTTAGTAATAAGCGTTGGCTAGCTAATAAGGGTAAATACCGTGTATTGATTAAATAGATACCTACATGGTGATATGATTATGGATATGAGTATATCGGTATATGTTATCCAATTACGATTATTGATGATAATTATAATGTTGGAAAATTGTCATTTGATGGAAATTTTGGAAAATCATGGATAGTAATATATATATATATATATATTATGGTTATGAAGAGGAAGACCATTTGCTCCTCAAACCACAACATTAAATGCTATCCATGCTGCAGTGGATCAAGGTATGCAATGAGCAAAGTTATGATAAAAGGTCCTGGTGTCAGAAGAGATGCTACATTATTAGCTATTCATCAAAGTGGTATACTATTAACTTTTGTACGAGATGTAACTCTTACGTTACATAATGTTGTATACCTCTGAGAAAAATATGTGTGTAGAACTAAACATTGAAGAAATCTTAAGAGAAATAAAAGTTTGATTATCTAATCAAATAATAGTACTATGGTTCGAGGGAAAGTAATAGTATCTACCCAAACAATATAGTGGAAGTGTGCTGAATCAAGAACAGACAATAAATGCCTTTATTATATATATATATATATATATATATATGTATATTGGAGATTTGATTCATTTATGTCTCTTGAATATACTCACCAATGGTATGGGATCCTGTGATGGGTTCATTACTTTATGTTCTCTTCGGTGTACTCTCTGGTGGTATGGGATGCCGTGATGGGTTCCTTTACTTAAGCACTAGTTGGTGTATGAGAGCCAACTTTTTAGTTTTGTTTGCTTATGATTACACTTGTGTTGCTTTACGATTTCAAATAATTTATTTCTTATGCATAATGATATGTTCATGCGTTGATGCCTTATATTATATTGTTGTACCGATGCTTAATACATGTTACTTACAGCGATATTAGCATGCACTGAAACCTTACATCTTATTATGATTTTGATATTTCGTACTCATGGTGTTCAATGATATTGTAACATGTTGGTGCCTTACAATATACTTTTATTCTGAATTACTTACTTATTATCTATACAGTTATGATTGAGATGATTCATATTTGATTTTGTACCTTGACTTAGTTATGATTATCTTGCACTTTATCATTCTTACACCATGATTTAGCTCTGTCGGCTGGTAATGCCAACTGAGTACCCATTGTTTCAGTACTCATACTGTACTTTTGTACCTATTTGGTGCAGATTCGAGTGTTAGCTATCTCCGTTGATCGTGGTTTGTGTAGTGACTAGTTTATGGATATAGGCTGAGTTCTTGGAGTTTGAGTCACTCAATTTCCTTCCATCTCTTGTATTTATACTTTAGCATTCGTGATAGATGTATTAACTATCCTAGATTTAGAATTGTATTAATACTATTAGTTGCTCTTATACTAGGTCCATCAGGTTTTGGGATTGGTATCTTATATGACTAATTGTTCTATCTAGAACCCTTGTGCTTATCACTGATGTCATTGAATTTAGCATATATTGCCCTTGTTTTACCTAAGTAACCCATTGTGTTAGCTCCGAGTTATGGTATTAGCTTACCTACTAGAAGGAATTAGTCGGTACCATCATGACTCATAAATTGGGTTGTGACAAGTCTATATGCATATGTATTAATTGGTGATAGTTGAATAAGGTTAAGATTACGAATAAGTATCCTGTTCCATGTATTGATAATTTTTTTGATCATCGTTAGGGTGCTACAGTGTTTTTGAAGATTAATTGGAGGCCAGGGTATCACTAGTTGAGGATTATAGATTCGTCTATACCAAGGACAACTTTTTGGATTTGGTATGATTATTATAAGTTCTTCGTCATGTCTTTTGGGTTGACCAATGCCCCATGCACATTCATGTAGCTAAAGAACCAGGTTTTTTGTTCTTGTCATTGTATTTATAGATGATATCTTAGTTTACTCTAAGAGTGAGGTAGACCATAAGGAACATTTACGAATTGCACTTTTGAGGTTGAGAGATGAGAACTTGTATGCTATGTTATCCAAGTGCAAGTCATCGATAGAGTCTATATATTTCTTGGGTCACGTTATGAGCAAGGATGGTATTATGGTTGATCCATCCAAGATTACAATGTTTCGTGATTGGGCTAGGCCAACTTATCCTATCGAGATTTGGAGTTTAGATGCTTTAGCAGGATGCTATCGATTCTTAGCTTAGGATTTTCATCTATTATGAAACCTTTGACTAAGTTGAATTAGAAGAAACTTTCTTTCAAGTGGTTCAATGCTTGTGAGGCAAACTTTAAAAAGCTCAAGGCTTGATTGACCTCAATTTCTTTCTTTACGTTGCCCAAGAAAGGTGTAGGATTTTCTAACTTCTGTGATACTAATGGTATGGTTTAAGTGTTGTGTTAAAACTAGAGGGGAAGGTGATTATGTATTTTTCTCGTCAGTTGAAGCCCATGAGAAGAATTACTCTTCTTATGATTTGGAGTTGTGCATAGTTGTTGTTGCTATGAAGTTGTGAAGGCACTATTTATAAGGAGTTTGCTGTGAGATATTCTAAGATCACCATAGCCTTCAGTATTTACCTACCCAACGAGATCTTAATATGAGAAAGCGTTGTTGAATTAAATTTCTTAAGGATTATGATCTTACTATTCTATATCATCCGGTCAAGGCTAACATGGTTTGAGATTCCTTGAGCCAGAAGTTGACTAATATGAGTAGCTTGGTACATATTTTGACCTAGGAGAGGCCTTTGTCCCTAGCAGTTTATTTTTTGGTGTATCAAATGGTTAGGCTTGATAATTTGCACTTGGGAGTGTTTTGATATTTGTGAAGGCTAGATCTTCTTTGATGGAGAAAATTTGGTCTCACTAGTTTGATGATATTGGTTTAGGAGTGATTTGTGATAAAGTGTTAAGTAACAAGGCTAAGGAAGCCTTACTTGACTTCAATGGTGTTTTGAGAAATAGAGGACGAGTTTATGTGCCATGAGTAGGTGAGTGGGAGAGATCAATCTTAGAGGAGGCCCATTGTTCTAGGTACGTCATCCATCTAAGAGTGACCAATATGTACCGTGATATAAGACAACACTATTAGTGGGGTGGTATGATGAAGGACGAAATAGATTTTGTAGCTCGTTGCGTATGTTGTCAGCAGGTAAAGGATGAACATTTAAGACCTAGTGATTTGCTTCAGAGGTTACCCATTCCCAAGTGGAAGTGTGAATGGATCATTATGGACTTGGTGACTAGGTTACCTAGTACTTCTTATGGTTTTGATGGGGTTTGGGTCATTGTCGATCGATTGACCAAATCTATTCATTTGATTCCCATATAGGTTTCCTTCTGTACTTAGAGGTTAGCCCGTATATGTGTCCATAAGATAGTTCATCTCTATGTTGTACCTATGTCTATTATCTTAGATAGAGGTTTACTTTTCATTTCTTATTTCTGGAAGACATATCAGGAGGAGTTGGTTACCCAATTTGATCTTAGCATAACTTTTTACCCCCAAACCTATGGTTAGTTGAAATAGACTGTTAAGGTTTTGGAGAATACACTCCGACTTATGTTATAGATTTTCGAGGTAAGTGGGAGCAACATTTAGTCTTTGTGGAGTTTGTGTATTATAATAGCTACCATTTAAGTATTGAGGGGGCCCCTTTTATGGCTTTATATGGTATGCTTTGTCGCTCTCCGATTGGTTGGTTTGATGTTTTTAAGATCAGAACTCAAGGTACGAACATACTTTATGAGCCTTTCGATGGAGTTTTGGTAATTGAGGATATAATCTGAGCAATCCAGAGTACGAAGAAGTTTTATATGGATTGGAGACTTTGTGCCTTGAGATTTAATATTGGTTATCAAGCCTTCCTTTATGTATCGCCTATGAAGGGCATGATGATACTTGGGAAGAAGGGAAAACATATACCCAAGTATGTTGAGCCATTTGTGATTTTTTAGACTATTGGGAATATAGCTTTCAAGTTAGCATTACCCCAAAATTTTTCAGATGTTCATCTAGTTTATCATGTATCCATGATAAAACTTTATATCTAGGATAAGTCTCACGTCATTCATTGGAACACAGTGCATCTAGATTAGAGGTTCTCCTTTGTTTAAGAGTCGATCTCCATTTTAGCCGGGGATGCTAGGCGATCATATTATAGAGATATTCCAGTGGTTAAAGTTGAGCTGAGAAACTATTCCAACAATAAAGCTTTAAGGGAGGTCGATTCGAACATGCTTCTTGGTTACCCCAAGGTTTTCACCAATTTACATATTCTCTTACCTTTTGTTCAAGGAATAATTAGATTCTTAGCTGTGGATATTATAATGAGTTGATTTTGTGAACATTTTATCTTTATATGTTTTTACCATTTTAACCATCCCTATTGTTGCTATGTGTTGTTTCTAAGGTGTGGGGATGGTTGGCGCAATTTCCAATATGATTCAAAATGATTTATGCAAGTTTGTGGCTTTTACAGGTTAAAAAGAGCTCATAGTTGAATTAAATTTACATTTATTTTTTTGTGTGTCGAATTCAAAATGGATGCACTAGTAGAACTAGTATGATGATTTTTGGTTGGTAGCATGGTTGGTTCAATTTTATGGATTTTGGATCTCATTTCCACCCTTGGTTAGGAAAGTAGTGAAATTGGCTCTCGGTGGACAATTTCTTGAAATAATCTCTTTTTTAAAATATAATGTCGCCACTTGGTCCGGAATATCAAATTTAGTCTAGTAGCATATTTTTCTTTCCTTTATCATGTTTTGAATGAATCTTGAGGGGTTAATTGACAACTTTGCAACTTATCAAAGTTAATGATTGATGTCGCCCAAAACTACAGTTCAAGAAGTATGTTGCGATTGATTCAAAATAAAGTAACCCAAACTAGGTTGGGGTTGAACATATATGTAATGCGTGGAATTATCTCTCAAACTTGATAAAATCAAGGGTAGTGTGGAAAAGTGAGTGAGTGAATTTTAAAGACACTGTAACATATAATCGAACTTCAATACTTGAGGTTGTACGCAATAGAAGACGAACACTAGGACTGTGTTCCCCCCAGCTTCTAACACAGTAAGATTCATATGTTCAATTTACCTATTCCACTGCTATGCATGCAAGGTCGTACAAGTTATATATTATCAACTGTTTTGTGATGCATTTATAAATTTCACCCTTCACCTTTTGAGTCTTAGGGCGTCGCCTTACTATCCCTTGTCCTTAACCCTTGAACAACTATCACCTTTTGGGTCTAAAGTTGATTAGACTAGGGTTGATTGTCTGGAATCACTATGGTAATCCCTTTTACTAATATCAAAATCTCGTTGGGATGATCTTTAATATATAAAATTCCCAAACTTCTGGTGTATCTTAGAAAACAATTAATATATTGAAGACTACAATACACACAAGCACAACAATCTTGATGTATCTCCCACTTCTCTTATGTTGTTAATCCGACTGGGTTTCCTCAATCATAGTTAAGTAATTTAGTCGCTTATGTTTATGCAACAATCCACGAAAATAAATGAACACATGTAATTAATTTCACAATGATGAAAGAGTAAAATTTGAAATTTCCAATTGAATACGAAAACTAGCAAGAACCCAAGAACAAAGATATCAATTATCAAGAAGTCAAAGAATGTTAGAAAATATCAAAAGTGTGTAACCTCATAAATGAATAACCCTAGGCTATTTAGAGTATTTCAAAATAATAAAGAAATCCTAATTAAAATAGAATAGGAAAATTAAGTCGGTAGTGATCACACATCTGGTAACAAGTTGTTAGGTATGGCTACGATTCGTTGACTGATGTCATAGCTCTCTTTAGTATTCAATGGTTAGAACATGTTGGGTCACCTATTATTCATATGCTTCTAGTCGTCCTCATTCTAATAGCTTGTAATCTCTAGAGTTCTTGAGTTTGTTAACATTACAACTCTTTACCACAAGTCCTAGTCTGTAATTACGACTCGTGGTCTTCCCTCGTCACCCCTGAAGCATAAATCCTAGGACTTTAGACACTTTTTACCAAATGACTTCACACTGCTAGTCGTAGTCTGACCTTACAACTCGTAGTCTTCCATTCTTCACTTTATCTTTGTCCACTACTCATATTATAGTTGTACACTATGAATAGTAACCATTCCTTACTTGTCGAGGCCAGACTTTACTTAGCTCCTGTAGCTCACCTTTTACATTTATCTGCATGATTCTGGATACAAGTCATAAGTTGTCTTAACGACTCACAGTCTAAATAATACTTTAATTTTTCATAGAATTTTCTTTTATTTTTCATTCCCGACCACATCCAACTTAATTTACATGTAATACATAAGAAACATACATCATATCCGATGAAATAGCATAAATCAATGAATAATTTTACCATTTTATGAATCAAATGCTCCATGTTCCCACATCACATCAACACCCTCAACTTTGAACATTTTCATGGCCTCAAGAAAAGACACAAAACAAACACAAAAATAATGCTTAACAGGGAAGTTCCAAAGATACCATGGCAGCCGACTTATGAATCATTTCTCAAAACACTTTACCCCTTGTAATACCCCGTACTTCTACCTTGCTTAAAATCATCCCAAGTATGTAAGAAACTAACATTGAAAGATTAATCCACTTTTACATATGCAGAATTTTTAAGATTTTCACTTTTTGTCATATGGGAAATTGAATTAGCTTTCCAACGATACCAATTTCGTCCAAATCCAGGATCGTGGTAGAAAGTTATGGCCGTTTTACAAAAAATAGTCAAAACTGCCCAGGTGCGATGATGAAGGACAATGGAACATCAAGCTAGCGATGGACCATCACCCAAACCATTGCAGCGGAGGCACTGAGAACACCTTCTGCCTAAGGCGATGACTCAGGTAGACGGACCATCAAGCTAGCGATGGACCATCACCCAAGCCATCGCAGCAGAGACAGGGAACTATTTTGCCCAGGTGTGACAGTCAGGATCGATGGACCATCGACCCATTGATGAACCATCGCACCCACCATCGGTTAGTTCGTTCAGTTATTTTAAAGTCATTTTTGAAAGGGTAATTGGGTCTTTTCCACATGTTTTAACCCCTAATTATATCAGACCAAGGCTCATAAGTTCATTATCTATATACAACATCAAATTAGGGTTTCTCTCAAAGAGAATCTCCAAGAAACATGATCCAAATCTTTGTCAAGAAACTAAGAGATTCAAGTTCTTCAAGTCTAAGAACTTCAAGAAACACAAAACCCAGGTATGTTATGTGTTGATTCAAGGGTTCCTTTCACCCATTAAGTTCAAGAATTTCTTTTCAAAATCCGAGATTTGTGTATTTATGAATGTTCATGATTTAAATTGAATTGAAATTCATGTTCATGATGTTGCGGGGTTTTGATTCATGTTTGAAATTAAATATTTCAATGATTGTCCCTAGGATGTTATGATTTGCATAATAATCATGATAAATCCTTAGATTTATACGTTGATTGGTGTATCCATTATTATTATATGTGTTGATGATTGTATAACCAAAGCATGCTCCCCATGTGTTCGATTAAATGCCTATGGGAAGAAAAGTTCCATGCAAGTATGATAACATGAAATACCCATTTATGTACAAGTTTATGCATGTCAAGTGTTTGATGAAATATCTTATCAAAGACTTATGGATATACGTGTGTCCATTGTGGTGCTTTAGAACTTGTACTTCATGAATTCTCCAACTTATTATATTATAGATTGTGATGTTGGTCATGTATTCAAGAAAGTCATGCTTTGTCAATTTCATGCTATCGAGTCCTGGGGGTACTTGTACCCAACAATTAGCTGTGTGCCTAGATCCAGGGTCAAGCTTTCAAGATACTCTCAGTCGAGTCATGTTCATAGAAATTCAGTCAGTTATGTGACTTAGGAAAATTCAGTAAAGTCATTAATCTTAGAAACCTCAGAAATTCAATAATCTCAGTAGTATTCTGTCAGTCAACAGAACTCAATTAACTCAGTGCAGGTAGTTCAGTTAATCATGTTCAGTGTCTATCTAGATGGGAGTAGAAATTAGCACTGAGCAAACCCAAGGATGGGAACCCACCTGTTATTTAAGGGTGTGATTCTTAGAAGCAATCCTTGCATTTCAAAATTATGTAGCCAGCATAGGTTGAGACATCATAGCCTATTATATGAGGGTTCCCACCATTCTCACTAGAGTTACCTATTATATGAGGGTTAATCACAGATTTTCCTTACCAGTGGCGCAGTATTGACACCCTACCAATTTGGTTTACAGATTGGACCCCATCTAAGCCATAATAGAGTATTAAGGTCATGTCGGTTAGATGACTACTTCCTATAGTTTCAGTGTAGAATCAGGACTGTCAAATACAATTATTCATTCTCAGTAATAAAACTCTAGCAGTTCTATATTATTTAGCATTGTCAGATAAAACCAACTTAGAATAGTACAAAACTCAGCTAGTTCTATCAGAACCTAGACTGTCAGATACAGTCGCTCAGTATTAGTTATTTAAGTTATACAAATTTTAGTATCTCATATTATCATTACTCAAACTCGATAATCATGTTATCAGAATCTTAGTTATAGTTATTATGTAGTCATGAATGTATTCTCACGTTCATGTTATGAATTCAGTTAGTGTAGTCCATGCATGTGAACCCCTTTAAATTCATCCTACCTTACATACATGCCAGTACATTCAAAGGTACTGACGCATTTGCGCTATGGTGTTTTAACCATAGGATTAGATGTACGAGCTCCAGAGCATCAATAGCATTCCAGTCTCAGCAGTTAGAGTTAGCACTGAGTCCTCATCCTTTGAGGACATGACCATTACTTTATTATCTCATTAATTAATTTATTTCAATAGTTGGAGTTAGTTGGGGACATGTCCCATTAACAACTTATTCAGACAATTCAGTCAGTTAGAGGCTTTTCATACTACAATATGTTCAGACAATTTATTTTAGTTGTTTTGGGTATCTCATACCCCTCCAGATGTTATGTTTTATCAATTATGTTATAGTTTTGAACCTTATGGCCTTTCAATATTTATTTCTATATTTATATAGTATATTATGCAGTGTACAAGTATAGATATCAGTCATGTGTTAGCTTGTGGTCCGTTGGGTTCTTGAGCACCGTGTAGCATTTCGGGTACCAGATTCGGGGTGTTACAGACTTGGTATCAGAGCCTATGTTTCAATAAAGTCTTAGGAAGTCTGAAAGCCACATCTAGTAGAGTCTTGTACATAGGTGTGTTGTGCACTACATTTAGGTGTAGAAGGCCATAAGATGTTTTAGGAACAATTTCCCTTCTTTCAATATTTATGTCATTCTAGTGAGCATAATATCAAGTTAATCTCTCAGTCTAATCCCTTTCTCCCTTTCTTCTAAATAATATGCCTCCTAAAAGAACAAACAGGAATCAGCCATCCCCTCCGCCCGAAGATCCTTTGGGCGATCATGTCTCTCATGCAGAGTTCAGAGCTGCATTAACTACTCCTGCTCAGTCAGTTGCTACATAGAATGAACGACCAGCTATCATTCCAGCAACCCAGTAGCCAATTCAGCTACTGCAAGGATTCAGGACTTCACCCAAAAGAATCCTCTATCCTTTCTCAAGTCTAAGTCAGATGAGGACCCTCAGGAATTCATCTATTAGTTTCAGAAGGTTATGGATATCATTGGGGTTACTTCTAGTGAGAGTGCGGAGCTAGCTGCATATCAGTTGCAAGATGTTGCTCAAACTTGGTACAAATAGTGAAAGTCAGAGAGGGCTGTAGATGCATGGCCAATTTAGTGGGAGGAGTTTTCTACTGCATTCTTAGATAGACTCTTTCCCCTATAGCTGAGATAAGCTAAAGTGTTAGGATTTATCAACCTCAAGTAGAGCAACATGACAGTGAAAGAGTATTCTCCTAAGTTTACTCAATTAGGCACATATGCTCCTCATGTGGTTACAGATAGTAGGGCTAAGATAAGTTTATTTCCGGGGTGAGTGATAGTCTAGTCATTGAGTGTAGGTCCATGACGTTGAATAGTGACATAAACATAGCCAGGATTATGACTCATGCTCAATAGATAGAAGAGAAAAAGATTAAGATGAGGGAGAAGCAGAATAAGAAAGCAAGGACAGGTAGTTTTAACTTTTCTAAGCCCAAATCAGAAGGAGGAAATCATTCTCAGTTTAGTCCTAAGTCAGTAGCTCTAGCTCCTTCTTTAGCTAGTTCTCCAACTCCTAGAATCAAAGACAGTAACACAGATAGAGCACTAGTCTCTAAGTCTTAGGGAAGTGTTAGCAGTGACTGCACCTATTCTCTTTGCCAAATTTATGGCAACCACCATCAGGGTATTTGCAGAGCTGGCAGTGGTATTTGTTTTGGATGTGGCAAACCAAGCCACAGAGTCAGAGATTATCCTCAGCCAGGTTCTCAAAGTCAGTAAAACTGTTCCTCAGCTCAGTTCGGTCGCCCAAACTAGTAGGGTACCGCCTCAGTGCTATTAGTGGGCAATGCCCAAATCGACTTTATGTTGTCCAGTCTTGACAAGACCAAGAAAATCTCTTGATATGGTTACTGGTACGTTATATATCTTTCATGTGCATGTTTATTCTTTGCTAGATACAGAAGCTTCTTTGTCTTTTGTTACTCTTTATAAATATATTGATTTTGTAGTCAGTCCTGAAATTCTAGTAGAGCCCTTTTCAGTCTCTACCCTAGTAGGTAAAACTATCATAGCACGACGGGTATACAGGAACTGTCCGATTATGGTATCTCAGAAAGTCACCTCAGCAGACTTAGTCAAATTAGAGATGACTGATTTTGATGTCAGTCTCAGCATGGATTGGCTTCATTCTTGCTATGCCATAGTCGACCGTAGAAAAAGAATAGTCCAGTTTTAATTTCTGAATGAATATGTCCTAGAGTAGAAGGGTAGTACTTCAGCGTTCAGAGGTTAGCTTATTTTTTGCCTTCAAAAAAGGTAAATGATATCTAAAGGATGTGTCTATCATCTTTTTATAGTTAAGGACACTAGTTATAAAAATCCCAGTCTTGAATTAGTCCCTATCATAAATGAATATTTAGATGTCTTTCCCGAAGATCTTCCAGTAATTCCTCTCGAAAGGGAAATGGACTTCGACGTTGATCTTCTTCTAGATACTCAGCCTATATATAATCATCCATACAAAATGGCACCAACAGAACTTAGAAAATTGAAAGAGAAGTTGAAGGATCCCCTAGATAAGGGATTCATCAGACCCAACGTGTCCTTTTAGAGCACACCAGTCTTATTCATGTGCAAGAAAGACATTTCTCTTAGAATGAACATTGATTACCATCAGCTCAATAAAGTAACAGTCAAGAACAAGTATCCACTTCCCAGAATTGATGTTTTGTTTGACCAACTTCTAGGTGCCAGCTATTTCTTTAAGATAAACCTTAGATCAGGCTATCATCAGTTTAGAGTCAGAGAATGTGATATTCCCAAAATAGCCTTTTGTACTTGGTATGGTTACTTCAAATTCTTTGTTATGTCATTTATTCTTACCAATGCCTCAACATCTTTTATGGACTTGATTAACCGAGCGTTCAAGCAGTACTTGGATATGTTCATCAAAGTCATCATAGATGACATTCTGGTGTATTCCCACAATGAGCGTAATTATGTAGAATATCTCAGAATCATACTTCAGACTCATAGAGATCATCAGATATTTGCCAAATTTAGTAAGTGTAAATTTTGGATAAGGTCAGTAGCATTCCTTGGTCATATCATTTTCGGTGATGGCATTAGGGTTGATCCTCAAAAGATCAAAGCTGCAAGAAACTGGCCCAGACCTGTCTCTCCATTATATATCAAGATTTTCTTGGGTTTGGATGGCTATTATAGATGGTTTGCTGAGGTATTTCTTCTATTGCATCCCTTATGTACAGATTGATTCAAAATAAAGTCAAGTTTTAGTGGTCAGATCATTACAAGAAGATTTTTTAGAATTTGAAGACTCAACTCACCTCAGCTCCAATCTTAGCTCATCCAGATGGGATCATAGTTTATTGTGATGCATCCAGAGTAGGTTTGGGTTGTGCTCTCATACAATATAGTAAGGTCATAGCCTATGCCTCTAGAAAGCTTAAACCCCATGAGAAGAATTGTCCTACTCATGATCTTGAGTTAGCAGCCATACTATTTGCCTTAAAAATTTGGAGACATTGTCTATATGGAGTTCATGTGGATGTATTCATAGATCATAAGAGCGTTCAATATGTCTTTTCTCAGATATATCTTAATCTTCGCCAGAGAAGGTAGTTAGAGCTCTTGAAAGATTATGACATGAGTGTCCTTCATCATTAGGGAAAGGCCAATGTAGTGGCCGATGCTCTCAGTAGACTGTCTATGGGTAGTGTTGCTCATGTTTAGGATAGTAAGAAGTAGTTCCCTTAGGAAATCCATCATCTTTCCAAAATAGGCATTCACTTTTTCGATTAAGAGAAGGGTGACATATGGGTTCAGAGTAGTTCAAAATTATCTCTAGTTGCTGAGGTGAAAGAAAAGCAAGATAGAGATCCCAACCTTTTCAAGTTAAAAAAGTCAATCAAGGATCAGAAAGTAGAGGTTTTCTCCCAAGGGGGAGATGGTGTATTTAACAATCAGGGTCATTTGTGTGTTCTATGTGCAGACGAGTTAAGGTAGGGAATTCTTGTAGAAGAACATGGTGTGCGCTACTTTATTCATCCAGGGGCCACAAAGATGTACCGTGAATTGTGAGAAATCTATTGGTGGAGTGGGATGAAGAGAGATGTTGTAGAGTTTGTGGTTAAGTTCTCTACATATCAGTAAGTTAAGATAGATCATGACAAACCTAGTGGGTCCTACCTTGAAGTGGGAAGAAGTGAACATGGACTTCGTGACTATTTTGCCTCGTACTTATTGCTAGTTTGATTCAGTTTGAGTCATTATAGACAGAATGACCAAATCAACTCATTTCCTTCTAGTCCATACCTCTTATGCAGCCGAGGATTACGCCAAACTCTAAATTAAAGAGTTGGTCAGATTGCACGGTGTTTTGTTATCTATTAACTCAGATAGGGTACCCAGTTCATCGCTTATTTCTAGAATGAATTCCCAAAGGGTTTTGGTACCCAAGTTCATGTCAGTACAACCTTCTATCCTCTGATAGATGGTGAAGAAAAAAGGAATATCATACTTTAGAAGATATGCTAAGGGCGTGTGCAATTGATTTCAAGGGTAGTTAGGATGGCCACTTGCCTTTGATTTAGTTTGCATACAACAATCACTATCATTATAGTATTCAGATGGCTCTATTTGAAGCTTTCTATGGTAGGAGATACAGATCTTCAATCAGTTGGCTCAAAGTTAGTAAGGCCTCAATCAAAGGACCTGACTTAGTATTCGATGCCTTAGAGAATATCAAGTTGATTAGAAAAAGACTTCGGGCTGCTCAGAGCCAACAGAAGTCTTATGCAGATATGTGTAGAAAGGATCTATAGTTTGAGATTGGTGATTATGTCTATATAAAGATCTCTCCCATAAAGGGAGTGAATCTATTCGACAAGAAGTGAAAGCTCAGTCCCCGATATGTCGGTCCCTTCAAAATTCTCAGTCATTTGGGCAAGGTAGCTTATGAGCTCAAATTTCCTTGAAATCTAGCCTCAGTTCATCCAGTCTTCTATATTTCTTTGCTCCAAAAGTGTATAGGTGACCCAGTAGTTGTAGTCCCTATTCAGAGCATAGATATTCAGAGCAACCTCTCTTATAAAGAGATTCTAGTCGAAATTATTTACTACCAGACTCGTAGACTGAGGAACAAAGAAGTCCCACTAGTCAAAGTTCTTTGGTGAAATTAGTCCGTTGAGGGAGCTACTTGGGAAGTAGAAGTAGACATGCATACCAAGTATCCTCACCTCTTCTCTACTAACTCAGATATGGCTCAAGGTAACAGTTCTCCTTAAGCTTTTTAGTTTCATGTTCAGCTTTTAGTTACATACTTAGTATTTAGTTTATGCTTAGAATTCTATTATAAACATGGTATTGAGTACCATTGCATAGTCAGTCATGCATTTATATATCAGTTCAGATATATAATCATGCATGAGACATGCATTCTCATTATGAGGACCTTGGTTCATCAGACCACTCATCCATGCATTCATGAATTGGTTACACATGTATCAAATATGTGTGTTCAGTATGATATATTCAGTTATCAGTCAAGAGATCATGTTCCAATTATTCATGTTTAATATGTAAGTCAGTTTATCTTCTCCTCTCTCACTCTGTCTCATTCGAGGATGAATGTTCTCAAGGGGGAGATATTGTAATACCCCGTACTTTTGCCTAGCTTAAAATCATCCCAAGTATGTAAGAAACTTACTTTGAAAGATGAATCAACTTTTATATATGTGGAATTTTTAAGATTTTTAATTTTTATCATGTGGGAAATTGAATTAACTTTCCAATGATACCAATTTGATCCAAATCCGATATTGGGGTAGAAAGTTATGGCCATTTTATATAAAGCAGTCAAAACTGCCCAGGTGCAATGATGAGGGCCAACGGACCGTCGATCTAGTGTTGAACCATCGCCCAAGGGGTCATAGTAGAGGCAGGGAACCCCTATTCTGCCCAGGTACAACGGTCAGGACCGACGGACAGTCGACCCAACGACAGACCATCACACCCACCGTTGCATAATTCATTCAGTTATTTTAAAGTTGTTTTTAAAAGGGTAATTGGGTCTTTTCCATCCGTTTTAACCCCTAATTATATCATACCAAGGTTCATATGTTCATTATCCATCTACAACATCAAATTAGGGTTTTTGTCTCAAAGATAATCCCTAAGAAACAAGATCCAAACCATCTTCAAGAAACTAAGAAATTCAAGTTCTTCAGGTCCAAGAACTTCAAGAAAGTCACAACCCAGGTATGTCATGTGTTGATTTATGGGTCCCTTTCACCCATGAAGCTCAAGAATCTCTTTTCATAATTTAAGATTTGTGTATTTATGAATGTTCATGATTTAAATTGAATTGAAATTCATGTTCATGATCTTGTGGGGTTTCGATTTATGCTTGAATTACATATTCCAATGATTGACCCTAGGATTTGATGATTTGCATAATAATCATGAGAAAACCTTAAATTTGTACGTTTAATTGTGTATCCATGATAATTAGATGAGTTGATGATTATATAACCAAAGCATGCTCCCCATGTGTTTGATTAAATGCCTATGGGAAGGAAAAGTGCCATACTAGTACGATAATATGAAATCCCTATTTATGTACAAGTTTATGCATGTCAAGTGTTTGATGAAATATCTAAGTCAATGAGTTATGGATATATGTGTTGCCATTGTGGAGCTTTAGAACTTGTACTTCATGAATTCTCTAACTTGTTGTATTACGGATTGTGATGTTGGTCAGGTATTCAAGAAAGTCATGCTTTGTCAGTTTCATGCAATTGATTCCTAGGGGTATTTGTACACAAAAATTAGTTGTGTGTCTAGAGCCAGTGTCATGTTTTCAAGATACTCTCAGCCGATCCATGTTCATAGAAATTTAGTCAGTCATGGTACTCAGGAAAACTCGGTAAACTTAGTAATCTCAGAAACCTCAAAAATTCAGTAATCTTAGTAGTATTTTCTTAGTCAACAGAACTCAGTTAATGTAGTCTAGGTAGTTCAGTTAATAATGTTCAGTTTCTATCTATAAGACCCCGCAAAAGTTCCCTCTTAGTCTGAGCATTAAAGAATGTAAAGTGAAGTGTAATTCTGGCCCTAAAAGATTGAGAACAGACGTCCCAAGTAATTAGTGTGTTTAACATGATTGAATTTTCCTAAAATTTACTTTCTATCATATGGTAAATTCAATTATCTTTCCAACGATACCAATTTCATCCAAATCCAGTATCGGGGTGAGAAGTTATGGTAGTTTTACTAAGAGCTATTGAAACCGCCCAGGTCTGACAGGCAGGTTGACAGACCGTCGAGCTTGTGACGAACCATCGCCCAGATCATCTGTAACGCCCCAAAAAATGGGTCCTGGAGCGAGGCACGGTTCTTGAGACTATGAGTAGCCCCAAGCTAACCCTTTGAGCCATTTTGATTCAGTTTAACACAAATCAACGGGGTTTCCATAAATAACCCTCAAATATCAACAGAGTAATCATCGTCCAAGAATAAAAGAACTTCGAAAGATAAACAAATACTACTTATTAGTCAACTCCCAACATCTATACTAGTCTGACAAGCCTCTAAGAAAATCAATAAAACCAGTGAGCCATTGAGACATGCCCCAACTGAATCATACTCAGTTATCAAATGTAAACAATTCCGTGAAACCAACATCAGACATTACTTCCTCGGAATATGAGAACTTACCACAACAGAGGATGTAGAACAGCTTACCCGAAGAATCACTGTCGAACCTGGAACTGAGCACCTGAACCTACATTCTGAGAAAATGCAGCCCACATCCGAAGATGTGGGTCAGTACCATGGAAAGGAATCAAGTATATGGGAGTGTATGCAGTTGTATAAACATCATCATCTTAAATATTTATAAGAAATATGCAGGATGTATGAAAGACTCACATAGGCTGAAGAAAATCATCATAATCATGAGAGGATGAAATAAGTACAATAAGACATGTGAGTCATCATATAATTTGTCAATCACATTCAGTTCATCAAGAATATCAATTCTCATAAAGTAAATATCATTTAAATCTTTGAAAAGAATAACTTTCACAATTCCACTTTCAAATCACTTCACCATTCACCATAGATAGAAGGAAACACACACACACAGGGAGATCCTATAACCAATATAAACCATATGAGCTACATGAAGTCCAACGTACAACACACGTTGGGGAAAGCCGTCCTATCCTTGCCATCGGAGTAAGACTATCAATATCAAATCCACACAAACTAGTGATCACTATATAAATCAGCCCCAGGCTCACTCCTACGGGGGCACGTAGTTCTAGGAAAGTAAGGTTGCTTTATACCTCCCACTCAGTGCTAAATATTTCTCCCGGACTTAGTTCAGATCGTTTCAAAGACAATCCACAACAAAACAACTTCAGTAATATATAAATATACATCGGGAGCCATCATGCTTCCCGTCTATCAAAATCAACCACGTTGAATACTTCTTTCCCATTTGAGCTCAAAACAACTCCATTAAGACCAAAAAGTCAAATCACTCAAAATATCTCAAATATTCAACATCAACGTGCTTATAACACATACTTTCTCAAAAAATCACAATATCCAATGGGGATTCACGACCCAAAAATTAAAATCATGAAAAATATCGTTCAAGATCCATGCTTTATATCTCCACACATGTAAATTCATCTTTCAAAATCATAAACATCAATATTTCATAATAATCATCATAAGATATGGGTTCATGCTCCAAATTCGTAAAAATAAAAAAAAAATCATGCCTTTGTAAAGAAAATTACTTTTGGGCACAAGAACGAAACAAAGTTCTTGTTGAAAACACCCACATACCTTAAATAATGAACTTTAGATCAATACTCATTTTTGAGATGTTGATCGTTCCTTTGAATGATGGTTCTTAGAGTTCTTGAACTAGGAACTTGGAATCTTGAATAAATTTATAGAATTAATGGTGAACTTTGGAGGTTCTTGAATTTGGATGTAAGAGCTTAGGGTTTTCTTTTTGAGGAAATTTGATGAAATATAATATTTAATGCTTCTAATAGACTTTAATATAGGGTTTGGACGGATTTTTGGTGAGGGGGACTGACCAAAACACCCCTAAAAATTAAATAATTCTCGAATCTATCCTTTGGTGGACTTTATTGATAGTCTGAAGTAGATCAACCATAACGTTTCACTCCGATATCCAAATTGGATGAAACTAATTTCATTAGAAAGAGGACTCTCATATCTTTCTGTTGATATATAGTATCTCACCCAGATCATTGAGTGCGAGGATTTATGGTCGTTTGAAGTTGACCCCAAAATTCACTTTTGGTAGGCTGAAGTAGATCGACCAAAACTTTTTGCTCCGATAGACAAATTAGCTGAAACTAATTTCATTTGAAAGAGGACTCACAGAGCTTTCCGTTGATATATAGCAGATCGTTCAGATTATTATGTACAAGGAGTTATGATTGTTTAAATTTGGATAAAAAATACACCCGGCCTCAGTACTTTTTCCTGCACGTTTTACTGTTCACTACTATTCACGGTTCGATCGGAATGTTCATAAGTCGTTGCTAGGGTGTCCGTTTTGGATGATCTACATATCGTTGGAAATTTTATTCAATACTCTACGCAATGGTGGGTCATAATCTAAGATATTTTGCATGGAAAATTTATAATTCATTCTAGAATATAGAACCCAATATGTTTACGCATAAAATTTCAACGAAAAATTTCCCGGGGTTTTACATCATCCCCCCCTTAGAACTACTCATCCTCGATTGATGCTAGACATGCCAAGATTAGATAGGGAATAGAGCATATAGCTAAAACCATTCATTATACTCATCACCACATCATTTCTCGCTCCGAATGCAATACAGAATGCATAAATTCAAGAAACTACAGCTGAACACATAGTAAATGACAGCTAAACTGTTGCAATTTTTATCAAAAGTGCATGATTTAAGAAAGAACGGTACCTTCGGCTTGATCGGAGTTTGCGGAAAATAGGTGCGGGTACTTGGATCACATATCCACCTCAACTTCCCAAGTTGCACCATCAACAGATTGGTTTTACCACAACAACTTGACCAAGGGAACTTCTTTGTTCCTTAGTCATCGGACACTGAAATCAAGAATCTCAACAGGAATCTCATAAAAACAAAGATTTTCTTGAATGTTAGCACTCAAAGAGGAATCCACTATCATAGCATCGCTAATATGCTTTCTAAGAATGGAGACATGGAATATTGGATGAACAGAGGACAACTCGGAAGGTAACTCGACCTCATAAGCTACCTTACCAACACGGCTAAGAATTCGGTAACAACTACATAACGGGGACTAAGCTTCCCCTTCTTTTCGAATCTCTTCACCCCCTTCATGGGTGAAATTTTCAGATACACTATACCACCAACTTCAAACTCAAGGTCTCTCCTTTTAACATCCGCATATGACTTCTGACGACTCTGCGTAGTTTTCAACCTTTCCCTAATCAACTTAACTTTTTCCATAGCCTCAAATACTGAATCAGGACCACTCACAGCCGCTTCACCCACCTCAAACCAAACTATGGGTGATCTACACTTCCTCTCATATAAGGCTTCAAACGGAGCCATGCCAATACTAGAGTGGAAACTATTATTGTAAGCAAACTCTATCAACGGTAAGTGATCATCCCAAATTTCCTTAAAGTCAAGTGCACAAGATCTCAACATATCCTCTAAGATCTGGATTGTCCACTCGGCTTGACCATCGATCTGTGGATGAAAAGCAGAACACAAAAGCACTTAGGTATCAAGACCCTTCTGAAAAGCTTTCCAAAATTGCGAAGTGAACTGAGTACCCCTTTCCGAAATGATAGACAAGGGAACTACATGCAGTCTGACTAGTTCTCGGATATACAATCTAGCGTAATCCTCAGCAGTATAGAAAGTATGAAAGGAAAGAAATAAGCAGACTTAGTCAACCTATCAACCACAACCCAAATGGAATCATGATGGCATCGGGAAGGAGGTAAACCAATCATAAAGTCCATATTTATCTCTTTCCACTTCCAGGTGGGAATACTAAACTCTTGCATCATACCACCAGGTCTTTGGTGTTCAACCTTAGCCTGTTGGCATGTTGCACACTTAGCTACAAACATTGGTATATCTTTCTTCATGCCACTCTACCAATAGATTTCCCGCAAGTCTCGATACATCTTGGTGTCACCAGGATGAATAAAATATCGCGCCCCATGCGCTTCAGCCATAATTCTCTGTCTCAGATCATCAACATTCGAGACACACAATCTACCCTGCAATCTCAACACACCATCTCCTCCTTGAGAGAACATCTACTTTTTGGTCCTTGACTGACTCCTTCAGTCTGACCAAATTAGCATCTTAGTATTGCTTTTCCTTCACTTCCGAAACCAAGAAGGATTCGGAATAACTCTGAACCCCTATACTACCTTCACCAGAGTGAAACAATCTAACCCTCAATCTAGCCAAATGATGTACATCATGAGCCAACTCTTTCTTACCTTCTACCGCATGCGAAACACTACCCATGGACAGTCTACTTAGGGCATCCGCCACAATATTGGCCTTTCCCGGATGGTACAACGCACTCATATCATAGTCCTTTAACAATTCTAACCATCCTCTCTGCCTAAGATTTAATTCTCTCAGGGTAAACACATACTGCAGACTCTTATGATCAGTGAAAACATCAACATGGACACAATACAAATAGTGTCTCCAGATTTTCAAAGAAAACACAATAGCAGCCAACTCAAAGTCATGGGTGGGGTAATTTTTCTAATGGGGTTTCAACTGTCTAGAAGCATAAGTTTTCACCTTACCCTTCTGCATCAATACGCAACCCAACGTAACTCTCGAAGCATCACAGTACACCAAAAAACCATCAACACCATCAGGCAAAGTCAAAACGAGGGTTGAAGTGAGTTGAGTCTTCAACTCCTAAAAACTCTTCTCACAAGATTCGGACCACAAGAACTTCACATTCTTTTAGGTCAACTGAGTCATAGGAGACGCTATAGAGGAGAAACACTCAATAAAACGGCGATAATAGCCAGCTAATCCCAAAAAACTTTGGATATCAGTCAAAAAAATAGGTCTAGGCCAATTTCTAACTGGTTTGGTCTTTTGGGAATCAACTCTAATACCCTCGAAAGAAATGATATGGCCTAGAAAAGCAACTGATCTTAGCCAAAACTCACACTTACTAAACTTGGCAAACAACTTATGATCTCTAAGGGTTTGCAAGACAGTTCGGAGATGATCTGAATGTTCATCCTCACTGCGGGAATACACCAGTATATCATCGATGAACACTATGATAAACATATCCAGATATGATCTGAACGCTCGATTCATGAGGTCCATGAAAGATGTTGGGGAATTAGTTAACCCGAAAGACATACCAAGAAACTCAAAATTGCCATAACGAGTTTCGAAAGCAGCTTTTGCTATGTCACACTCCCTAACTTTGAGTTGATGATAGTCGGAAGAAGGTCTATCTTTGAGAAATAACTTGCACCTTGCAATTGGTCAAACAAATCATCTATTCTTGAAAGGGGGTTCTTATTTTTTACGATGACTTTATTCAGTTGGCAGTAATCAATGCACATACTCAAAGAGCCATCTTTCTTTTTCACAAACAACACAGGAGCACCCCAAGGAGAAACACTGGGCCTTATGAAACCATTATCTAGTAGATCTTTGAGTTGCTCTTTCAACTCCTTAAGTTTTATTGGGGCTATACGGTAAGGAGGAATAGAAATGGGCTAAGTATCGGGAAGAAGATCAATCTTGAACTCTATCTCTCTATCAGGAGGTATCCCTGGGAGATCATCCGAAAAGACATCAAAAAACTCATTGACGATGTTAACAGACTGGAGAGTTGGAGTCTCAAACTTAGTGTCTTTGACTCTAACCAAATGGTAAATACACCCCATGGAAATAAGCTTTATAGATTTGAGGTAAGATATAAAATGACTCTTGGGTAACATAGAATTCCCAGACCACTCAAACACGGATGCACCCGGAAACTGAAACTTGACCACTTAGGTTCGACAATCAATAGAGTCATAAGAAGAATACAACCAGTCCATGCCCAGAATCACATCAAAATCTACCATGTCAAACTCAATCAGATCAGCCAACAAGACTCTATGAAGAATGGTAACAGTACACTTTTTATAGACTTTTTGGGCAACAATCGAATCACCCACTGGGGTAGAAACTAGGATAGGCTCAGGAATAATCTTAGGACTTATTTCAAAGTTCAGAACAATCAAAGGTGTAATATATGAGAAACTGGATCTAGGGTCCAACAAAGCATACATATCAAACTAAAATATATGAAGCATACCAGTAACAACATTGGAAGATTCCTCCTGTTCCTGGCAGGATGGTAAAGCATAGAATCTATTTTAGCTCTGTCGGCCAGCATTGCTAAAAGAGGTGCCCTGAGTTGGGGCTGGGTGAGTCACTGGAACTGGAGCACTAATAGTCTGAGTCTGGGTCCGAGGGCGATAGTCACGATGCCCTTGTCCATCCTGTGGGCAATCTCTAACTCTGTGACCTATGTCACCACACCAAAAACAACCCCTCTTCTCACCCCAACACTCACCCGAATGAGCCCTACCACACTTAGGACACAGGGGACTATTTGGCTTACTACCAATACTGTTGTAACACCCCGATTTGCTGAATTAGAATGCCACACGGTGCTCATGACCTCGAGGGACCATAAGCAAAACCATGACTGATATTTGTACCAGTATACTACAAATCATGGTATAATAATATGTAATATATAGAACTGTAAGGCCATAAGGTTCAACTGAATAAAACCATATGGGTGAAAATACCCAAAATAACTAAATCTAAACATAAATCTAAAAGTAAATCTTAAAGCCTTGAAACTATCTAAATAAGGAGTTGAATGAACATTTTGCCAACTAACTCCATAAAACTAAACTGAAGAAATAAATAAATATATCAAAACATATTGTCCTCAAATCAATAAGGACTCATTGTGTCTTTGTGATTGGAATTCTACTGCAACTGCTGGGATGGAGCTCGTGTCTCAGAACCTATGGTGTAACATGAAAAGAAAGCACCATAGCGCAAATGCCTCAGTACAACTGGAGTACTAATTATACGAGGAAGGTAGACTGAAAATAAAGGGTTTTATGCATGAACAACACTAACTGACTAATATGAACGTGGGAGTGCAAACACATATATATAGAAATTGGGACCATGAATACGTGATAGCATGACCTGTAAGCTAATACATGGTTTACTGATAACTGTTATGACTGATACTGAAACTGTTAACATAGGCGACTGTATCTGACAGTCCTGTGTATACAGAAATTTGAAAAACGCCCTGAGTTCTTTTACTGAGACTGATACTGAAACTGTGGGAAGTAGTGTTTAACCGACAGGCCCCATGTATGCCGTTATGGCTAAGCTGATGTCCAATCTCTGCCCCGATTGGAGGGGTGTCAATACCATGCCACGGGTAAGGACAGCCTGTGAGTGACCCTTATCTGGCGGGTACTCAATGAGAACGGTGGTAACCCTAAACTAATAGGTTAAGCCACCTCATCAACCCTAATCTGACGAGTTGAGATGTCTCAACCTACGCTGGCTACGTAGTTCTGGAAGACAAGGATGACTACTAAGAATCACACCCTAAACTGGTGGGTGAGTTCCCATCCTTGGGTTCAGTCGGTGCTAACCTCTACTCCCATTTGGAGGGACTGGACATGAATAACTAACTGTGCATGACTTAATCTTACTGAATTCCATTGACTGGTGGAATATTACTGATATCGGAAAACTGACTAAGATCATGAGGTTTTCATGAGTCACATGACTGACTGAAGTCTATGGAATCATAGCTTGAGTTTGAATATCATGAAACATGACATGGCTCTAGGCGCAGAGCTATAGTTTTCAGGTATAAGTACCCCCAAGACTCAATGAAAGGAAACTGACACACATGACTAACTTGATCATAAGAGTAGAGTCCATAATTTATAATATCATAAGTAGGGATATCATACTAAGCATGGTTATCAACAATGTATTGCATGGAAAGGATTTCATATCACATGGAAGTACTTGCACAATCTTAATATCATTTTCATTGCATAATTATATTGGCAACACATACCAATAGCATGGAAGTTCATGTGGATTGCATGGTTATCATAAATCTTGTTCATAAGTAGGATTTGCAAGTAAACATAGCATAATCTCATAAGAATAGTTCATGAGTATTCCAACAACATTTACAAGGCACATTATCAATATAGAAGTCATTGGAACGTAAGGGCATATCATGAATCCTTCACTTAGTCACAATGTAGCTATATTGCATGGTTTCTAGTTTCTTAGGCATTTTATCAAACACCTTACATGCACATCTTAAGCATAGGTGAAATCATCAAATTACATCATGAACAACCAAACTTACATGTTTCCAACTCATATGATATCATGAATTCATTAAAACATATAAAGATTCAATCTTGGGAATCACCCAATATCAACAACATGATCATCAACACCCAACAACATAGAAATCATACTTTATAATGAAAAAGAGGATTTTTGAGCTTTATGGATGAAAGGGATCCATAAATCAACTCACGAATACTATTATATAACCAAACAAACAAGAATCAACATGGGTATGATCATATCACCACAATCAACCAAGCTTTTGTATTTTAAAGATTTATTCTTGAACTCCACAGACGAAAGGAATCCGTGGATGAACACTACGTATGCCTTAGAAGGAAGATTCTCGATGATTCACGGAGGAATTTCCTTGAAATTGGATCTTCAAGCTTGGTTATGCAACCCTAGTTGTTTTTATCCTTTAGTGCTCTTTGGTGAAGAGCTCTGAGATGAAAATAGGGTTGTAATATCTTTAGAAGCTATATATTTTGTAGGGTTAAGTTTAGGGACGTGTAAGGAGTATTTAAGACTTAATTACCTTTAAAATAACTCAAAACAGAGTGTTTTTGACACCTGGAATTGACTTAGGTGGCGCCCAAGTGATCGCTTATGCTTGGGTTGGGCGGCGCCTAACCAATCGCCTATGCTTCCTGTCTCTCACGAAATGGGCATAACTTTTTGCTCGGGTATTGGATTAAGGAAAAATTGGTATTGTTGGAAAGATAATTTGATTATCTAAAATTTAGTGTGTCCAAATCAGCCAAAATACCACACTAACATTGAGTTATCCTCGTTCAAAGATGACCCTTACAAAATCAAACACTAAAACTTGATAGATTCAAAAACTATTCGCTTGTATTACCTTAAGTGACTCATATGAACATGATTAATGAATCATAAGCTATCCTTTCACTAGCATATTCATTGTAAGTCATGTACTCAATTATGAATCACAGGATAGGAGATTTCATACGTAGGAATACTTATTCACTTCCTAGCTTAGAAACATGCAAGGTATTACAACTGTACTGGGACCTGAATGCATATGACTTGTTACCTTGCTCCTGCCTACCTCTAGGCACTAGAGCACTAGCAGATGACGGTGCTGGCATAGATGAACAATCCTGATACAGAGGGCGACTCCCTCCCTTTGATCTAGTCTGACCATGTCTGTGCTGCTCGGACCTAGCTCTATTATTCCCTCTCATTCTATCTCTCTCTTTAATCTTGTATGCCTCAATCTTTTGGGCATGAGTCGTCAGCCTAGAAATATTCATCTTACTATTCAGCATAGCAGACCTACACTCCTTAACCAGATGACTAGACGCTCCAGTCACAAACTTACTCATACTAGCCCGATTATCAACAACTAAGTCAGGAGCATACTTTCCCAACTGATTGAACTTTAGACAATACTCCCTAACAGTCATAGATCCCTGTCGCAGGTTTATAAACTCTTCCACCTTCACCTCCCTTATCTCCAAAGGGAAAAACTTATCCAGGAATGCATCCTGGAACTCTTGCCAAGTTGTAGGGACAACTCCCTCACCTCTATCTTTACTCCAAGCAATAACCTTGTCATAAGAAAGGTCTTTCAACCTATACACAACCAACTCCATACTATGTTCCTAAAAAACATGCATCACCTAAGTAATCTTCCGCACCTCCTCTAAAAATAACAGTGGATCCTTATCAGACTTGGACCCATAGAATTCCGGATGATTCATCCGCATGAAGTCACGGATGCTGGCAGTAATTGAATCACCTCCTTGCTGCAGTGGAGCCAAGGCTGGGTTGGCCTGAACATTTCTAGTAACAGCTTGGGCCAGCGCTTGAAAGGCTGCCCAAAATTTAGCATGAGACATATTTTCATTCAATGGGTCAGCAGATTGAGGTTGCTGACCATCATTATTTCATCTCGCTCAATGTGGACACATATTTATGAAAGAGGAGAGCACAAATCAATAGCACAGAGAGACAATTTAAGCACGATAGACTTCTAAAAGAAAGAATCACACTTTTTCCTAAAACATCATCTAGCCTCTTGCTTATAGATGCAGCGCGCTACACATCGATGATCAAGAGTCTACCTAACGTAGCTTGTCATACTTCGTAGGATACCTTAAACCTTATGCTCTGATACCAAGTTTGTAATGCCCCAAAAAATGGGTCCCAGAGCGTCACACGGTGCTTGAGGCTACGTTTAGCCCCAAGCTAACCCTTTGAGCCATTTTCATTTAGTTCAACACAAATCAATGGGGTTTCCATAAAAAACCCTGAAATATCAAAAGAGTAATCATCATCCAAGAATAAAAGAATTTTAGAAAGATAACAAAATACGACTTATTAGTCAACTCCCAACATCTATACTAGTCTGACAAGCCTCTAAGAAAATCAATAAAACCAGCGAACCATTGAGACATGCCCCAACTAAATCATACTCAGTTATCAAATGTAAATGATTTCGTGAAACCAACATCAGATATCACAACCTTGTAACATGAGGACTCACCACAAAAGAGGATGTAGAACAGCGTGCTCGAAGAATCACTGTCGAACCTGGAACTGAGCAGCTGAACCTACATTCCAAGAAAATATAGCCCACATCCGAAGATGTGGGTTAGTACCATGGAAAAGAACCGAGTATATGGGGGTGTATGTAGTTGAATAAACATCATCATCATAAATATTTATAAGAAATATGCAGGATGTATGAAAGACTCACATAGCCCGAAGAAAATTATCGTAATCATGAGAGGATGAAATAAGTACAATAAGACAAGTGAGTCATCATATAATTTGTCAATCACTT
Organism: Capsicum annuum; assembly: GCF_002878395.1. Taxonomy (NCBI): domain Eukaryota; kingdom Viridiplantae; phylum Streptophyta; class Magnoliopsida; order Solanales; family Solanaceae; genus Capsicum; species Capsicum annuum. Next base: position 124,230,945 of record NC_061122.1, on the reverse strand, counting down.
TCAATTCATCAAGAATATCAATTCTCATAATGTAAATATCATTTAAATCTTTCAAAAGAATAACTTTCACAATTCCACTTTCAAGTCACTTCACCATTCCCCATAGACACAAGGAAACACACACACACTGGGAGATCCTATAACCGACATAAACCATGTGAGCTACATGGAGTCCAACGTATATCCCACGTTGGGGAGAACCATCCTATCCTTGCTATTGGGGTAGGACTATCAATATTAAATCCACACAAACTAGTGATCACTATATAAATCAGCTTCAAGCTTACTCCTATGGGGGCACATAGTTCCAGGGAAGTAAGGTCGCTTTATACCTCCCACTCGATGCTAAAGATTTCTCCCGGACTTAGCTCAGATCATTTCAAAGACAATCCACAACAAAATATTTTCAATAATATATAAATATACTTTGGGAGCCATCATGCTTCCCATCTATCAAAATCAACCACGTTGTGGATTTCTTTCACACTCGAGCTCAAAATAAATCCATTAAGTCCAAAAGGTAAAATCCTTCAAAATATCTCAAATATTTAACATCAACGTGCTTATAACACATACTTTCTAAAAAAAACACATTTTCCAATAGGGATTCACGACCCAAATATCAAAATCATGATAAATATAGTTCAAGATTCACGCTTTATATCTTCACACATGTAAATTTATCTTTCAAAATCATAAACATAAAGATTTCATAATAATCATTATAAGATATGGGTTCATGCTTCAAATTCATAAAAATCAAATAAAAATCATGCCTTTCTAAAGAAAATTACTTTTGGGCAGAAGAACAAAAGAGAGTTCATGCTGAAAAACCCCACATATCTTTAATGATGATCTTTAGATCGATACTCATTTTTGAGATGTTAATAGTGCCTTTGAATGGTGGTTCTTGAAGTTCTTGAACTAGGAACTTGAAATCTTTAATAAATTTGCAGAATTAATGAAAAACTTTGGAGGTTCTTGAAGTTGGATGTAGGACCTTAGGGTTTTCTTTTTGAGGGAATTTTATGAAATATAACATATAATTCTTCTAATAGGCTTTAATATAGGGTTTGGATGGATTTTGGGTGAGGGAGAATGACCAAAATGCCCATAAAAATCAAATAATTCATGAATCTGTCCTTTGGTGGACTGTTTTGATAGTCTGAAGTAGATCAACCATAACGTTTTACTCCGATATCTAAATTGGATGAAACTAATTTCATTAGAAAAAAGACTCTCATATATTTCCGTTGATATATAGTATCTCACCCAGATCATTATGTACAAGGAGTTATGATCATTTGAAGTTGACCCAAAAATTCACTTTTGATAGGCTGAAGTAGATCGACCGTAACGTTTTGCTCCTACAGACAAATTGGATGAAACCATTTTCATTAGAAAGAGGACTCGCAGAGCTTTCTGTTGATATATAGTAAATCAACCAGATCATTATGTACAAGGAGTTATGATTGTTTAAATTTGAAGCCAAAATACGCCAGGCCTCAGTACTTCTTCCTGCACGTTTTACTGTTCACTACTATTCACGGTTCGATCAGAATGTTCATAACTCATCACTCGGGTGTCTATTTTGGATGATTTACATATCGTTGGAAAGATTATTTGATATTCTATGCAATGGTGGGTTATAATCTAAGACATTCCACTTTGAAAATTTATAATTCATTCTAGAAGATAGAACCCAACTCATTTATGCACAAAATTTTGATGAAAAATTTCTTAGGGTGTTATACCATCGCAACAAGGTAGTATCTCCCTCTTCTTCCCCAAGTGTGATGGCAAATATGATGGACAATCAAGCTAGTGATGGATTATCGTTAAGACCATCGCAACTGAGGTAGTGTGGCTTTTATCTTACCAATATGCGATGAACGATCTGATGGGCCATTGAGCTAGCGATAGACCGTCACTCCGACAGTCGCAAATATATTTTAATATTTTAAAGATATTTTTTAAATAAATTTTGGTATTTTCCCCTTTTAACACTTAGATATATGTAAAACGAAGCATATGACTTTATTATCTCCCAAAACATCTAAAGGCTAGGGTATCTTCCTCAAGAACAAACCCAAAACCCTTCTCCAAGAAATTGAAGAATTCACCATAGATTCTACTAATTGAGTTGATATTAGAGTTCCCCAAGTTTGAGGCTTCACAAACCCTCTCTCAAAGAGTAAGAAGAAGAGTCTCAAGAAAGCTTGTTTATCTAGTTTCACAATCTATGGTATATGGCATATGAATAAGGGACAATTCTTTCATCCTTATGCTCAAAACTTATTTTATATTACAAAGATATATGACTTTATGAGTTCTCCTATGAATTTGAAGTGTTGTTTCATACCCAATAATACTAGGCATGAGATTTTGAGATTCGCCAATGTTCTAGAAATTGAAGTACATGAGTATGTTGAGATTTTAAGACAAATTGTTGAACATTTAAGATTTCTATATGATTTGTGTATCCTTATGACATCTAGTATGCATTTTGATGACTCTTAACATGATATTTTATTATGGGTCATTAAACCATACTTGAGATTTCAATTTTTATGAACTTTTGTGCTATAAGCACCTATGATTTAAGTATTTTGAGAACATTGAGAAAGTTTTGACCTTAATGGTCATTGTAGCTTTGAAATCCAGTTTACCAAATAAGAATACATATTTTATAGTTAGGTTCTTATGAACCATGAGATTATTTTAAAAGTGTATTTCTTATGAGATGATCGTAGCTAACTAAAGGGAGTAGTTTTTAACATCGAGTTGGGTAAGTTACTACGGTTTCATATTCCAGAACTATGTGCCACCATAGGATTGAAATTTATGGGCTCGAGGCCGAGATAACTGATAACTAAGTTGAGGTTACACTCCCTGGATAGAGTATGATTCCTCTTTCTAACATGAGGTTTCTTTTATCAGAGGACCAGACGTTAGACTCCATGTAGCTCACATGGTTTATGTCAGTTAAGAGAACCTCCCTAAAGCTTTGAGATAAGTGATTTTTTTAATATTAAAGTTTGTAGATTTGCTTCCTAAAGTATTTTCCATTGAGATGAGATGTTTTCCTTAAGAGAAGGTATTTTTTTTCCTACTAGTAAATTGTAATTAAATAGCTTATGAGTATTTTTCCCTATTAGTAAGATTTTTTGAAATAGTTTGTTGAAGTAAACTTTTCCCAAGAAGAAAGTAGTTTTCTCTACTAGTAAGAGTTATAAAATTATAGTTCCAAGTTACTTGAGTTAAAAGAGTTCTATGTTCTTGAGCATTAAAGATGTTTTACTCTCCATGAGATATATGCATAAGTTGAAAGTAATGTTTAAAGCTTCTTTCAGCCTTCGAGTAATGAGAATAAGAGGAGAGTACAAATTTTAAATCTAAAGTATAATGACTCACAAGATTTGTATTACATTCTTCATTCTATATGATTTATGATCTTATTATGTTAGTCTTATTCAAGCTATATGAGTCATTCAAATTTGCATACATAAATTGATTAAAGATCATGGATATTGTTTTATGTAAATGCATACACCTCCATATACTCAGTACATTCCCAAGTGCTGATCCACATATACGTCTATGTGTTACATTGTTTTATAATATACGTTCAGGTGCTCAGTCCTAGCCTCGTCAGTGATTTTCAAGTAACTTTGTCTACATCTCTATAGTGGTAAGTCCTCTTGGTTTTAGAAACTATCTTCAGGCATTTCAGTATTATTAGTAGACATATTATTACTTTTAGTTCACTTTGAGTCAGTTGGGCACCCGTCCCAATGGCTCTTTAGTTCATGAAGTAATAGAGGCATTGTCAGACTAGTAATCAAGTTGTTTGTATGTTGTGATTTCCAGTATTGTGGTCATTTGATCGAGTATTTTTGTCTTATTTCCTATTATTTGATGTGACAGTACCAGCATTTTGTTTATTTAATCTCGAAATAAGTTATTATATGTTGTAACCAGCTCAAAGGGTTAGCTATGGACTACTTGTAGCATTAAGCACCGTGTGACTTTCGGGAGGAGATTTTAGGGTATTACAAACTTGGTATCTAAGCCTATGATTTAAGGAGTCCTAGGGAGTCTAACAAGCCACATTGAGTAGAGTCTTGATGATTGGTTTGTAGCGCACCACATTAATAAGCTAGAGGCTACAAGATATTTTAGGAAAAAGTTTTTTCTTTCTTTCAGATTCTATCGTGCCTAAAGTTTTCCCTCTCATCTAATAATTTGTGCTCTCTGATTTAAAAAATGCCTCCTTGAAGAGCGAAGACCTGCAGAAACAATAATGAGAAACCCCAGCCTATTGATCCCTTTAATGAGACAGTGTCTCATGCTGAGTTTTAGGTGGCCTTTCAAGCGTTAGACTAAGAGGTCAGCACCAATGTTCAATCCAATAACCAGACCGTAGTTGTAAATCAATAGGGAGGTGATTTAGCTACTACTAGGATTCGTGATTTCATGCGGATGAATCTACCAGAGTTTAGTGGGTCTAAGGCAAGTGAGGACCCATAGTTATACCTTAACAAGGTGAGAAAGACATACAGGTGATGCATGTTTTTGAGGAAGAAAGTGTTGAGCTAGCATCTTATAGGTTTAAAGACATTACTTATGATAGGGTTGTATCGTGGAGGAAGAGTAAAGGTGAGTATGTTGCTTCTCTAACTTGGCAGGTATTCCAAGATATATTATTAGACAAGTTCTTTCTTCATGAGACGAGGGAAATGAAGACTGAGGAGTTTATGAACTTAAGGCAGGGCTCCATGACTATTATGGAGTACTACTTGAAGTTCAACCAGTTAGATAAGTATGCTCCTGATTTTATTTCTGACCACCGAGCTAGTATGTGCAAGTTCGTGATAGGTATTTTTGGTTTGGTACTGAAAGTGTGTAAGACTGTGATACTAAATAGGGATATAAATCTATCTGGGTTGATGATATATGCACAACAGATAGAGGCAGACAAGATAAGAAAGAGAGAGAGAGTGAGGGGTAACAAAAAGGCTAGATCTGAGCAGCATGAGTATGGTCAGACAAGGTCCCATGGAGGGAACCTCCCACAGTTCCAGTGCCGTCCATCTATGCCAATGCTTTTATCATCTAGTGCTCCCGTTCCTAGAGGCAGATAGAAGCAAGAGATCAGGTATTCTATGTCTAGGTCAAAGAACAATGTAAGTAACAGACCATGCTATGCTCCTTGTGATAAGTGTGGTAGGGACCATCCTAGTGAGTGCTTAGCGGACCATAGGGGTCGTTTTGGTTATGGCAAGTTGGGCCACAGACTTAGAGATTGGCCGCATGCTAGGTAGGGAACCGATATGTCCGACCTCAGGCATAGACTACTAGTACACTAGCTCTTGTACCCCATCCCGCCACTGATCAGGGCGCTTAATTTAGCACTACTGGTGGTTAGCTCCAGAATAGATTCTATGCCTTACCATCCCATCATGATCAGGAGGACTCTCCCAATATTGTTACTTGTTGCTCTGTGTCTTTTGATTTGATTTTTATGTGTTGTTGGACCCCGGGTCAAGTTTATCTTATGTGACCCCACTTGTAGCAGTGAATTTCAAAATGATTCCCAAATGGATTCCTAAGCCTTTCCTAGTTTCCACACTAGTAGGGGAGTCAATTATTTCTAAGCAAGTGTATAAACATTGTCCTATTACTGTTCTTCATAGAGTAATATTTGTTGATTTGATAGAGTTAGACATGGTGGATTTTGACCTTATTCTGGGTATAGATTGGATTTATTCTTGTTATGCATTTATAGACTATTGTACCCATGTGGTCATGCTATAGTTTCCTGATTAACTGGTTTTTGAGTGGTTCAAGAGTTTGGTATCTCCCAAGAGTCATTTTATCTCCTATCTTAAGTCCAGAAAGCTAATATCTAAAGGTTGCATTTATCACCTAGTTAGAGTCAAAAACACTAAGTCTGAGGCTCCAACTATTCAGTTAGTTAACATTGTTAATGAGTTTCCTGATATTTTTCTGGAAGATCTCCCAAGGGTACCTCCCGATAGAGATAAAATTTAGGATTGACATTTTTCCAGACACTCATCCTTTTTTTATTCTGCCACACCATATGGCACCTGTAGAGCTTAAGGAGTTGAAAGAGAAACTCAAAAATCTTTTAGTTAAATGTTTCCTAAGGCTCAGTGTTTCTTCTTGGGGCGCACCTGTTCTATTCATAAGAAAGAAAGTTGGTTCATTGTGTATGTCCATTGACTATCATCAGCATAATAAGTTTATAGTAAAAAATAAGTATCCCCTTTCGAGAATTGATGACCTATTTGACCAGTTTCAAGGTGTAAGTTATTTCTCCAAGATAGACCTAAGATCCAGCTATCATCAACTTAAAGTGAGGGAATATGATATTCCAAAGACAGCCTTTCGAACCCACTATGGTCACTTTTAGTTTCTAGTCATGTCTTTTGGGCTAAACAATGTTCCAACAGCCTTTATGGACCTCATGAATCGAGTATTCAAGCAATATCTCAATATGTTTGTCATTGTTTTCATAGATGATATACTTGTGTAATCCTATTCTGAGAACAACCATGCAAATCATCTTAGAATTGTCTTGCAAACTCTTAAAGATCATCAGTTATTCGCCAAATTCAACAAGTGTGAATTTTGGATAAGATCAGTAGCCTTTCTGGGTCATATTATTTAAGCCGAAGGCATTAGATTTGATCCTCAAAAGACAGAAGCTGTTAGAAATTGGCTTAGACCTATTTCCTTATCTAATATTAGAAGTTTCTTGGGTCTAGCAGGCTACTACCGCTATTTTGATGAAGGTTTATCTTTTATTGCATCTTCCATGACCCAATTGATCCAACAGAAAGTTAAGTTCAGTTGTTAGATTCCTGTGAGAAGAATTTTCAGGAATTAAAAACTCGACTTACTTCAGCCCCTATGTTGACTTTGCCTGATGGTACAGATAGTTTTGTGGTGTATTGTGATGCCTCTAGAGTTGGTTTGGGTTATGTATTGATGGAAAGAGGTAAGGTTATAGAGAATGCCTCTAGACAGTTGAAGCCACATGAAAAGAATTACCCAACCCATGATCTTGAATTAGCTATTGTGGTCTTTGCTTTGAAAATCTGGAGACACTATTTGTATAGTGTCCATGTTGATGTGTTTACTGATCATAAGAGCCTGTAGTATGTGTTTACATAGAGTGAGTTGAATCTTAGGCAGATGAGGTGGTTAGAGTTGTTAAAAGACTATGATATGAGTGTGTTGTTGTAACGCCTCGAAAAATGGGTCCCGGAGCGTCACATGGTGCTTGAGGCTACGAGTAGCCCCAAGATAACCCTTTGAGCCATTTTCATTCAGTTCAACACAAATCAATCGGGTTTCCATAAATAACCTTCAAATATCAACAGAGTAATGACCATCCAAGAATAAAAGAATTTCAGAAAGATAACAAAATACGACTTATTAGTCAACTCCCAACATCTATACTAGTCTGACAAGCCTCTAAGAAAATCACTAAAACCAGCAAGCCATTGAGATATGCCCCAACTGGCTCATACTCAGTTATTAAATGTAAACAATTCCATGAAACCAACATCAGACATCATGTCCTCGGAACATGAGGAATCACCACAACAGAGGATGTAGAACAACGTGCCTGAAGAATCACTGTTGAACTTAGAACTGAGCACCTGAACCTATATTCTGAGAAAATGCAGCCCGCATCCGAAGATATGGGTCAGTACCATGGAAAGTAACCGAGTATATGGGGGTGTATGCAGTTGTATAAACATCATTATCATAAATATTTATAAGAAATATGCAGGATGTATGAAAGACTCACATAGATCAAAGAAAATTATCATAATCATGAGAAGATGAAATAAGTACAATAAAACATGTGAGTCATCATATAATTTGTCAATCACTTTGAGTTCATTAAGATATCAATTCTCATAATGTAAATATGATTTCAATCTTTCGAAGGAATAACTTTCAGAATTCCACTTTCAAATCACTTCACCATTCACCATAGACAGATGGAAACACATACATACTGGGAGATCCTATAACCGACATAAACTATGTGAGCTACATGGAGTCCAACATACAACCTACGTTAGGGAGAGACATCCTATCCTTGCCATCGAAATAGGATTATCGATATCAAATCCACATAAACTAGTGATCACTATATAAATCAGCCTCAGGCTCTCTCCTACGGAGGCACATAGTTCTAGGGAAGTAAGGTTGCTTTATACCTCCCACTCGGTGCTAAAGATTTCTCCCAGAATTAGCCCAGATCATTTTAAAGACAATCCAAAACAAAATAATTTTAGTAATATATTCATATACATCAGGAGCCATCATGCTTCCCATCTATCAAAATCAACTACATTATGCATTTCTTTCACGCTCGAGTTCAAAACAACTCCATTAAGACCAAAAGGGTCAAATCATTCAAAATATCTCAAATATTCAACATCAACGTGCTTATAACACACACTTTCTCAGAAAAACACAATTTCCAATGGGGATTCATGACCCAAAAATCAAAATCATGATAAATTTCATTCAAGATTCATACTTTATATCCCACACATGTAAATTCATCTTTCAAAATCATAAACATCAATATTTCATAATAATCATCATAAGATATGGGTTTATACTTCAAATTCGTAAAAATCATGCCTTTATAAAGAAAATTAATTTTGGGTACAACAATGAAAGAGAGTTCTTGTTGAAAAACCCCACTGATATGCCCAAATTAAAACTCTCGTTAGAAAGTGTAAGCAGTTGCTTTCAAATATAGAACCCAACTGTGTTGGGTGTCGAATCCTACAGGGAATACTATGATCACTAAGTATTGCGATTTTTATTAGACTGTTGATCGAAGGTTCCAAGGTAAAGGGGGTTTTAGTTTAACTGTACAATAATATTATCAGTGTAACGATGAGATAATATAAGTAATAATATTTGATCCCAGAGAATGACAGGTTAGGGTTATGTCCACCTTGTAGCTTCTACCTCTCTATTAACTATGAGTAATATGGATTTTATACATGCATGCACTTATAGAGAGACGCATTCTAATTCTAAATCCAAGTATTTTTGAACCATCAAGGATTTATTCACCTTACTTCTCTCGAATCCAAAGTGTATAACCAATTGCACGAACTCTCCAAGAATTTAATCCTGCTAAGGCATTAACGTGTCAAATAGAGGTTGGAAATCCTATTTTCTTGTCACGCTCTCTTTTCCAAACAGTAAATTTTCTATCAAACAAGTTATCGCTATAATGGCGCATTCCCTATGTTTGCAACCACGAGAATTCAATCAAAATGAAGAGAGTAATGATATAAGTGGCGTGACACATCATAAATTCAAAAACCCATAGCAATAGATAGTATACTACAAGGTTTCCATAACCCTAACAAATAAACTTAGCTACTCATGAATAAAACGGAAATCAAAATAGACATATTCATCATAACAAAACTTAGAACAATCTTGGTGATAAAGATGACTAGCGAAAATAAGAGAGAAACACGTTTCTCTCTCTCCGTCCTCAAGCTAAGCCGCCTCTTCTTGTTTTCAAAAAAATACAGAATATGAATTATCCCTAAAAATTCAGCCATCAGGCTTTTAATAACATCTTTCTTTAATAAAATGCTACTACATCCTTAACTATTTAAAATTATTCAGTTTGCTCGGGAAAAAGTTCCCATACAGCACATTCAGTCCAAAAGTTGCTTTCCTTCTTATGTGAAGTTTTCCTTTGTTGTACACAGGTCCCCAAAGTGCTGAAATCTTCCTCATTAGTGCCTGAAAAGCATGCTAATCACATAGGTCAGCTCACTTAACTAAAAATAGACTAAAAGTGCAAGAATTAAGTATTTTTTCCTCAAAACTTAGCTAAGACGTGGGTAAGTTATGGTGCTTAGACGTATAAATATGCCCAACATCACCACCACACACTTAAAGCTTTGTTTGTCCTCGAACAAAATTGTACATCCATGCGAATACCAACTAAACTTCACAAGAGTAACACAAAATTTTCAACAAGACATACACTGCAATTATTCACAAAGAGTAGATTTCTTGATCATTACTAGAAACAACTCACCCTCTAACATAGACTCATTAAGTTGGTTAATTCGTATACACAAGTTAAGCCAAAAGAAATCATATAAAACTACCCAACAATCATCAACCATGTGCACTCACACAAAATGTTACCCATAATCACTCATAGTTTTGCATTTTTCAGAAATATGGGTATAAGAACTTCCTTGCTCTCACTCTCACAAAAAATTCTTAGATTACAACTGACGACCATATGCTTGCCCTTAATGTAATGCTCCACTAATACCAGAATGCTAAGGTTAGGATCAAATAGGTCTTTACGGGTTGTAAAGTAGGCTAAAGGGGTGGGTAGGACTATTTTGGCCAGAAATGGTGACTATGTTCCCTAAGCGCTTTAATACACTACATTATGCCATTTACACTAACTTTTAACAACCACTCTACCTTTCTTTCATCTACCAACCACTCTACCTTTCTTCACCCATTTTGTTACTCAATTAAAAACACTATGATGGGAATATACAACTCTTTTTATTTTATTTTATTTTTTTATATTTTTTTCACGCATCCCTATGATTGCCACCCTCAGTTTAGACTATTTGCATCCCTCAGGGTGCCACTCCTGATCACAATATTCTGAAATCGTTTTTCACGCAAGAAATAAACAAAGTGTTAGATAGTTCATTCTTGTCCTTGAATGACATTCCAATAAAATAGCTGATCCCGATATCTTGAAGATTTCCAGATTATGTCGATTGAGAAGAACTGCACATCGTATTGATCGCATCAATGGGCGTAGGTGTTTGATCATCATCTAGAATATTCATGTCTAGATCATCTAACCTCTCATCAAAGAAGTCTTTTTTTTCTTCTTATTCTTCTTCTTATTCTACTTTTTGGTTCTCATTCTCTCTCTTCTTTTCAACAATGTACAAACACTTTCTAATTATTATTATCATCATCATCATTAATGACAGCCGGCCAATCAACTCGCAACAGCAGGGCTCTCATCAGCCTCTGCATCTCTCTGAACATTGTCTCTCTCACAGCGACCAACTCGCTCTGCAGTTCATTAACCTGCCTTTGAAGTTCCCACTCTGTGTCGCATATAATAGCAATGTCTGGAAAAAGATCAGCCATATTTAGAACACACATAAATCTACAAATGTAAAGAAAAATGTTCACAATGTTATGCAACGTATACGACCAACTGGTAAATTTATGCCAGAAAAAAACTTACGTCAATGAAAAAGAAATATGCTCTTTGAAGAGAGGTGGTTGAGGATGTCACACAAAAGGAAAAAATGCAAGAAATAAATAGAGTTGAATGAAGATTGAGGGACCTATAATATAATTTGGACGTGTCAGACCAAACGGCAGGACTATTCATCTCCATTGTATTAATTACATTCAAACTGGTGGCATTTTGTTTTATATGAAACGTCGTGACTTTTTCTTTTACACTAATTACTTCTTACCTTTTCATAGCAGTTTGAGACTCGATAAAAGCCGTTATTATTGAGCTATTGCAACAGATCGTCCAGCATTTTTAATAGATTTAACTTGAACCCTTCCCCAAACTTGACACAAAAATATGAGCAAAATCGTCATTAAATTATAACGGATATCGACACCACCGTCTTGTCCCTAAGCCTTACCAGTTAAAACCTAACAATCTTAACTGTAAAATTCCATATCTTGTTTGAAGAATTAATGCCTAATAGTTAAAGAACAAACATTCATAAAATCATTGTACTAGATGTGTGTTTTCATGATAGGTTTATCAGTAATACATACCTCTCACATGTGAAGTGGTTCCATCTGCAAGCAGCTTATTGCTCCGAACCCATCTTTACTCTAACCTTTAATGCTGGTCAGGCAAAAGTGGATCCAATTTCACTTTCTTTTGTCTGCAAACAAGAGAAATACATTTGATGTCAAATAAGAGAAGAACAAAAATAACATTACAAAAAGGTAAGACAAAATTAATTGAATTAATAGATGACCAATATGATGCAACAGAGTACCCATCTGTTCAATCGATGAGGCATCGTTTGCAAAGGATGGATGACATGTTGCAACTGATGGGCCATCGATTAGAATAAATCAAACCATCCTTGCTAATGGTTTGATTTCTTCAAAAAGTTGCTCCGTTTGTTCCAACAGCTGATTCATCAGTTGCAATAGTTGAGAAAACTGTTGCAACACCACCAACAATAGCATCAACAACAAAGAAATAAACAAAACAACACCATATGTTGCAACACCATCCACAACACAAAAATCACATGTTCTAACACAACCACCACCCCCAACAACAGCACCACCAAAGTACCAAATAAAAGACATAAATAAAACTATACTGATAATAAGGCTTTTTAAGTTCTCTGAATAGATGACTTTTTTCGCATATTTTAATAAAAACAATGGTTCATTCATTAAAGACTTAAAAGTCACCTTTTCTTTAATTTTCTTAATAAATATAAAACTGGTAATGGGTAAATCATTGATAGCAACAGATGTAAATAACTAATTTAAATAACATACAAAAAAAACGAGATGAAAAGAGCAACTTTGAACCATACCTGCAATGTCAAAAAGGCAAACAGATCAGAACATACAGTTCAGTCAAGAAAATATATTGATTGGTTGAGATCCCAAGTATTCTCATTCAAAAGAAGAGAGAAAAGAGAGGAAAAAAGGAAACAACAAAGATTATTGAGAATAAAGACAAAAGAAGAGTTATGAGTTTAGTCTAGTCTAGACTACTTTATAACTGAAGGAGAGAGATTTCTAGATATGGGGGGTTTTAAATATTCATTATTAACTTTTGAGGGGCACGAGGAGATGGTGATATTGAAAAGACCAGATAAGACTACTCACTCAGGAGATTTTTAATTTATCAAAGTTGTACCGAGTAATATTGTTTACCGCCTTAGTATTTTAACTATTTTATCTCAGATAGGAAATACGTAAATTGCTTTATAAAAGAAAGGATCAAAAAAAATTTAAGTTCAATAGATGACTTAATCTGTTTGATAGTTTACAACAGATTCATGATCTGTCATGTCAAATGACGTAATCTGTTTCATAGTTTATAATAGATGAATAATATATTGCAACATATTACCTAATTGAGTATTTTTCCAATTTCATGATGAGACGGTACTGCGTTACTCCGACCAGAGTCATCGATCGATCACTCTGAGTCGAGCCAATTCTTACTACCTCATATGTTAGTCTAATATCGTAATTGATTAATCTAGGACTATGGTATTAATACCTTGATTGAATAATCTGGGACTAAGGGTGAGTTTTCATAAGGTCAACTACAACTTCAATTGAGTCTTTTGGCAATTGCATAATAAGACAGTACTGCGTTCCTCCCAACTAGAGTCATCGATCGATAACTCTGAGTCGAACCGATTCTTACTACCTCATATTTTATACTAATACCTTAATTGATTAATTTAGGACTAGGGTACTAATACCCTAATTGAATATAGGGTCAACTACAACTTCAATTGAGTCTTTTTTGAATTGCATGATGAGACGGTACTGCGTTTCTCCCAACCAGAGTCGGTGATCGATCACTCTGAGCCGAACCAATTCTTACTACCTTATATGTTTGAATAATACCTTAATTGATTGATCTAGGACTAGGGGTGAGTTCTCATAATGTCAACTATAATAGATGACAGCTCCTATTTGATAATTTATAATAGATGGGTAATTTATTCCAATATATGACTCAATCTATTTGATAATTTACAACAGATAGGTAATTTATTGTAACAGATAACTTAATCTGTTTGATAGTTTACAACAGATTCATTATCTGTTGCAACAAATGGCTAAATCTATATGATAGTTTACAATAGAGATGCAATATGTTGCAACATATTACATAATTTGTTTGATTTGATACAATAGAAAAGACATCTGTTGCAACAGGTTGAACATTTGTTTATATATAATTCAATTAAGTTCATATGTTAGACTAAGACATTAATTGAATGTGAGTTCTCATAGGGTCAACTACAACTTCAATTGAGTCTTTTTTCAATTGCATGATGAGACGGTACTTTTTTTGTCCCAACCAGAGTCTGCGATCGATCACTCTAAGCCAAATTGATTCTTACTACCTCATATATTAGACTAATACCTTAATTGATTGATCTAGGACTAGGGGTGAGTTCTCATAATGTCAACTACAATAGATGACAGCACCTATTTGATAATTTACAACAGATGGGTAATCTATTACAACATATGACTCATCCATTTGATAATTTACAATAAATAGGTAATCTGTTGCAATAGATGACTTAATCTATTTGATAGTTTACAAAAGATTCATGATCTTTCATAACAAATGGCTTAATTAGTATGATAGTTTACAATTGATGTGTAATATATTGCAACAGATTACATTATCCATTTGCTTTAATCCAACAAAAAAGACATTTGTTGCAATAGGTTGAACATTTGTTTATATATAATTCAATTGAGTTCATATGTTAGGTTAATACCTTAATTGAATGTGAGTTCTCATAGAGTCAACTTCAACTTTAATTGAGTATTTTGTCAATTGCATGATAAAACGGTACTGTGTTCCTCCAGACCAGAGTCAGCGATCAATCACTCTAAGTCGAACTGAATCTTACTACCTCATATGTTAGACTAATACCTTAATTGATTAATTAAGGACTAGGGTACTAATACCTTGATTGAATAATCTGGGACTAGGGGTGAGTTTTCCTAAGGTCAACTATCGATTAATCTAGGATTAGGGGTAAGTTCTCGTAGGGTCAACCACAACAGATAGCAGCACCTATTTGATAATTTACAACATATGGGTAATCTGTTGCAATATATGAAAATCTATTTGATAATTTACAATAGATGGGTAATCTATCGTAACAGATAACTTAATTTGTTTGATAATTTACATCAGATTCGTAATTTGTTGTTACCTAATCTAATTGATAATTTACATTAGATGAAAAATCTGATGCAACATGTTGAACATTTATTTTTTACAATTTCAACTGATTTCATATGTTAGACTTCTAAATTGATTAATCTAGGGCCAGGGGTGAGTTTTCACTGGGTCACCTTCTAGAGTACTCAGTCAACTACAACTTCAATTGTTTTTATATGATTTTAAAAATTATGCATATATTTTATGATTTTAAAAATAATTAAGATCATTTCAGACCAAATTAACATTTTCAAAACTACTTGTCATTCTTTTCCAAAATACAAATCAACCCATACAAAATATTTCATCATTTCAAATCTCGAGATCTGGCTTTTTCTCTCTCATTCTGACTCAACAATACAGTACAGACAACAACTACTCAACAAATTTTCTCAACCCTCCAAAACAAATTATTTTTCTTCTTGTTTTCGATTGTATAAGTGTTATTTTTGACATCATTCTTGCTAGTATTAGTCATTTTCTTTGTCTTTGTAGGCAACAGAGTTCGAGAAGAGTTCTATATTTGTTTTTTTTCTAAAAAATAAGGGCTTTTAAGTTAATGATAAAAAATAAAACTTTTAGTTGTATTATCTTTGAGAATGGATTTATAATTTTGAGTTTTGATGTTAAAATTGTAAGAAGAACTTTAGAGATCCCTAATTTCCATCATAGTGTTCCGTTGACTGTCGTGGTATAGTTGGATGGTATTGGTGGTGGTGGTGGTGGTGGTAGTGGTGGTGTTTGTGGTCGTCATGGTAGCATTGGTGGTGGAATTGGTTGGTGGTGTTTGTGGTTGTGTTGGTATTCGTGGTGTTTGTTTGTTTGTTGGCATTTGTTGGTGGTGTTTGTGGTGGTGATTGTTGGTGTTTCGGTATTCGTGGTGTTTGTAATGTATTTTTTAAAATCTATGCATACATCAACTGTAATGTAATTTTTATTTTTCTTTGTCTGTAGGTAAAACATGTCTCCTAAAAGAAAAGAAAGTAAAAGTGGATCAACGTCTGACCACTCGAAGAAAGGCTACAGTACTGAGGGATTCGGAGGAGCTTCCTGAACAATCATAATCAGGGAAAAGTGAAGCTGAAGAGAGATGTGAAAACAATATTGAGGAAGGTGGACAAGGGTCAGTACATGGTGATGAAGAAAATGAAATTGAGAAAGAGGAGGAATTGGAGAGTCAAAAAAAGAAAGAGGATGATCATCAACATGATGATAATGGATCACCGACGAGGCGTGAGTTAATATCGACATCCCAGCATGATCCTATCAAAACTTTTAGTATTGAAAGGTTTGAAGTTGTGATTCTGATAAATGACCCAAAAGGAAAACAACTAACTTGTCAAATTATACTTATATGTCAGATGGGGAAAAATTTTAAACATTTTATGAAAATTATGAAGAACGAAAACATAGGTGGAATTTTTAAGAAGAGTTGTTTTGGACTCTTTATTGAGTTACCTAAGGACCCCTCTGCCCATATCCGTTTCCCTATGATGATGGTATATGGTCTTCTCAAGCGCAGGATCAAGTACACAAGGGATGGTAAAGATCCGGAGGAGGGGGGCAAAAAGAAGATGGATGAAATTTGGATCAACTACTGTGGTATGCCTATTTGTTTTGGATTGCAAGTGTTTTCCATAGTGACGGGGCTGAGATGCTATCATCCAGAAGGACCACCACCCTACAAAAGATCCAAGTCAAGAAAATGCAAGAGAAAAATAGATGGGTTTCTTGACATTGCTCGATGTGGCTACAAAGCATCAGATTTTTGATAGATCCCGAGGATAAAACCATACCAGAGCAGTACTGGGAGAAATTATGTTAGTTTGGTTTGCCCATTCGGTTATATTGGCAATGGATGTCAACAAGGTCCTAGAAGATGATTTTTTGGCGAGTGCTGAGGATTTAGATAAATTCAACAATTATCCCTGAGGATATGACAGCTTCTACTTAACTGGCCAATATTTACTAACAAAGCTATACTCAGGGAAGACCACATTATACGGCTTTCCTTGGGCTTTCATGGTAAAATTAATCACTAATTTTACT
This sequence comes from Capsicum annuum, assembly GCF_002878395.1. Taxonomy (NCBI): domain Eukaryota; kingdom Viridiplantae; phylum Streptophyta; class Magnoliopsida; order Solanales; family Solanaceae; genus Capsicum; species Capsicum annuum. Next base: position 124,213,823 of record NC_061122.1, on the reverse strand, counting down.
CATCCATTAATTTATATTGAATATAGTTATTATGATTTTTTTTGCTTGCTTCCTGTTTACACTTTTTAGGCTTGGGCATTTGAAGTCATTCCTCCCCTCTGAAAGCAATTAATGGATTACCCAGATGAGGTTTCTCATCCAAGGATGTTTAGGTAGTTAGATGCAAAGAGCAAAACCAATATTAAGAAGGCTGATCTCTTTAACCCTCCGGATGATGCAGTACATCTTATTCAAGTAAAATAATTATACTCAAAGATAAGAAATATATTGAATAGATGTTATATCAAGTGCATGAGATGTTATATCTGATGCACTAGATGGGTCATCTATTGCGATGGGGTATATCTTGCATCAGATTACCCATCTGTGGCTTTGGTTCATTTAACCCGACTCCTAAAAGATTAACCACCTACTACAAATCATGTAATAGATGTTTATATCGTTCATCTATTGCGATGTACAGATCATCTATTGCATAATAGATTACCCGTATTTTGCAGCTGTTGAAACAAATGATTGATATTTTGCATTAGATTATCCATTTGTTGCTCTATTTCTCTTAACTAGACTCAAACGGATTTTAACCATATACTACAAACTATGCAACAAATGGGTCTTTTGTTTTAAATGTAGCCCAACTGTGAAAATTATTATAGTATATGATTTAAATGCATCTGTCTTTTTTTTCATTTTTATAAGTTTTGCATCCATGGATCGTGCCTACTAAGGAGGATTCAGTGATGACTTATTATATTACTCTAGGTCATGTTGATACTATTGCAGACCCAATGGTGGAGTTAATAAAGAAGAAATTGGCTGGAGCAACAGCCATAAGAAGAGCAGTTAGGCAAGGTCAGCCTAATATTGAGGCTCTTCATGACCAACCTTTTACTAAGGTAGATTTGGGTGCTTCTTCTGGTGGAGTTGTTGGTGTTGGTGAAAGGCATTCTGATACTACTACCACTTATGATGATGAGCATTTTGATGCTCAAGAAAAAATAAATATGTTTGAAAACACCCTTTTTCTCTCTTACACAGGTCCCTCTCACCCCTCTTCACCCTCGTGTTCTCATTGCGAATGCGATGAGTGCAAGGACGAACAGGATAAACTCTTTGAAAAAGTAGAGGCTATCTCTAAAGCTATCGAGGAATTCAAATCCAAGAGGTGTGCCATACCATCCAAGAAGGTGAGGGAGCCACACACTCCTACAGCATTCGTTAGGAGAAAGAAAAGAGCAATTAGAGTCGTACTCTCCGCTCGGAAATCAAAAGAAATATTAATTCCTCCCTCTCCAAAAGATGTTGAAGTTCAGAGGCCAGTAAATAAGGTGGACATATATGCGAAACTTGGCGTTGAAGAGAAGAGAGATCTGCAACAAGCCAAGAATGCCAAGCCAGGCGCACTAGATTACCCCAGGCCTCCCTTTTCCCCCCAAGACTTCCCAACTATGACTGATATGCGTATGCCGTACGAGGACAAGGCATGTTTACTTTTTCTAACCAAGCCTTTCTAATCTACTCCATGAAGAAGAAGCTACACAACATATTTCACATCTGTTGCAATAGCTGGGTATACTAGTTCAACTGGTTGTGGTTCTATTGTAACTTATTAGCCATTTGTTGCATAAGTTGCATTGGATTATTGATTCAGAGAACCCTATGCAGTAGATGGACCATCCGTTGCATCTTTACAATTACTAACTTTTTTAAAAATTGACTTCTTTAAAAATTGAGTTCTTATCTCACAGCATGTTGACATAATTTTCTCCCTCATGAGGAAAAGGTAATTAATGTACATGAAAGCTTATGATGCTGCCGATAGGATAATAGACCTCGACTTCTGCAAGAAACTCAAGGATAGGTACGATTAACTTAATGGAGAGGCGTCAGCCCTTGGCGTGGGACTTGATTTCCTATTTCCTACGTTGGTTTTGGATGAAGAAGAAACATTAAGATATGTTAGAGAGGACAGGCCAAATCCACATGGCAAGAGCTGGACAGAGGCAAAAAGGATTCCTGCAGTCATTAGCGTGAACGGCATGCATTATTGGGTTGTTGAGATACTACTCGAGGAGGTAAAGATCAATGTTTATGACTCCAACGTACCTCTCATCGATGATTTCAATCTTTTTCTCCTCGAAGACCCACTGATGGTGCTTTTTCCCATCTTGTTGAGGGAGAGTAAACTGATGAATCATTTACCCAAGGAAGTGTTGATGAAGAAATCATGTTATTTTAATGGTCGAAACTGGGGAATAATCCTTCCAAAAAGATGATGTCGGTAAAGTGAGCGGCTCGCATGTTCTTTCTCACATCGAATGTTTGCTGACCGGCATAGAAATGGTCAAGCCAATAACTTTTCTATGCGACAATACTGTGGAAAACTTGCAAGAGGTTTGTGCCAATGGGGAACTAACTGGACGCTTGAAGCCTGTGTATATAGAAGAGCCTGTGAAATAAAAATTTTTAATTTTAAGTCACACTTCACTTTATTACATGTACATGTAGTGGCAATAATTTTTTTCTGATGAAAGTTGAGTTTTTTATAATGTAATAGATTAGATTGTCAATCGGTAGCAACAGTGGAAAGACCTGTTTGAATAATCTAATAATCTAAGTCAAATCTATTGCAATAGTGGGAAGACTTGTTTGATAATTTCTATGAATAATCTAATAATCTAAGTCTAATCTGTTGCAACAGTGGGAAGACCTCTTTGATAATTTCCACAGATGACCTAAATTTTACAACATATGCCTAAATCTTTTTGATATTTTCCAACAATTACGCTTGAATATTCATGTGCTCATCAACAACAAACCAGTAGCAAATACACACACCACCATGAATATTTCAGCAATTAGGCTTCAATATCCATGTGCACAACAACACCAAACCAGTAGCAATAACAGCAATGATGTAGTATCTTCTTGCTCAATTTTGTTTCTCTTCAGAAGCCTTGACTTTGTTCAACAAACCCCAGATTACACGATTTGCTTGTGAAGGGTGTCGTTCTTCATACCAATCAAAGTAATCGCATCCACCCAATTTCTATAAAAAGCGAACACAATTACAAAAAAATTACAAGTCAATAATTAATCAATTAATTAAACAAAGAAATATTACCTTTAAAATCTTACAAGTAAAAAACCTACGACCCGGATTTTGTTAAGTCCAAGAAGTCTTTAATTGAGCTTCATGACCGCACTTACAATATCAAAAATCTTTATCGAAAAAAATAGTGAAATATGCGCTCGACATTATCAAGGTCAGTTGGTAAAAATAAAAGTAATAATTTGAAGAATTTGGATAGATAAAAGAAGATGATGATGAAAAAGAAGAATTGGGAATTTAGGATTAAATTTTAGGAGGAAGATAAATATATAAGACAATTAGGGGGGGAAATGACTGTTGGGGGCCAAGTGGCAATTTTTTGTGTCCCACAAAAGTTGAATTTTTATAATGCAACAGATTCTCCATCCATTTTAATAGTTACCCTACCTGTTCTGACATATAGTTTATCTATTGCAATAGGTTGGTCATCTATTGTATTATCTCGATGTTTCTATCTAAAGTACATCTGCAACAGTGGAAAGACCAGTTTGATAAATTCCAACGGATAACCTACCTGTTGCAACATATGTATAAATCTGTTCGATTATTCCAATAGATGTGTCATTTGTTGCAACAGATAAAGTCCATCTGCTGCAACATATATCTAAATTTGTTCTTTTTTTCAATAGATGTTTTATCTGTTGCATTATCTTGATGTTTTTATCTAAAGTCCATCTGTTGCAATAGTGCGAAGACCTGTTTGATAAATTCTAATTGATCACCTACCTATTGCAACATATGTCTAAATCTGTTTGAATTTTCCAATAGATGTGTCGTCTATTGCAACATATACATTATATTTTGCAATATTTGTTCTAGTATTCCTTTTTAATCAATAAGTTAAAATCTGAGGAATAAATAAAATTCATAGACAAAATAAAATAAATTAAAGCCTTCATAAATTAGCTGAAATAAGTCAACGAATAAATGAAATGTAAAAAAATTGTTATGGGTATAGATCTCAACAAATACATCAAAAACAATTTAAGTATACTGCCAAGGATTGCTTTGACAGGCTCAATCTATAAATATCTACTCAGTATGGACAAGTTGTTCTTCATCCGGTGCTATGGAATTCGGCTTTGCTCGTTGTGGATCTTCATTGTCGCTTGCGTATGATTTCTGCACTTTCTGTTCTCCATATTTCCTTAAAAAGAGTAGCATATTGTCAATGTTGTTCAGCAGTAGCTTCTTCTACATCCACCTAGAAAGACAGAATTGGTCAATGCTAATCACGGAGATACAATAAAATGAAAAAGGATAACTCATATCTTCTTGCAAATCAAATAGGTCTTCCTCCCATTTTAAATTATCCTAAACATATTATATTTCTGTTACAACAATGAATCAACTGTTGGGAGAAATTTCTGCATGAGGAAGACCTTGTGTGATAATTTCCAACAGATGAACCACCCATTACAACATATGAATCTTCTGTTACAGCAGATAGGTTGTCTATTAGTACAAATAAAAGATGTACGAAGACCTATTTCATTTGCTAAAATAGACGAGACATATGTTGCACCAGATAAAGTATCTGGTGCAATAGGTTAGTTAATTGTTGCAACAGATGTATATAGCTATTTGATAATTTTTAGCAGATGTGACATCTGTTGAAACAGATATGTGTCTATTTGTTTTTTCAGTTGGAAGACATATAATATATTTACCTTCTTCATCTCGTGCTGCTCTCCTTTGGACATTGTACATTGCTCAGTGCAACACGTAGACAGAGGAGTTGCAATTTCTCTTTTTTGGATGCCTAATAATGTCCTGGGAATCACTCTCCTTCTCCTCTTAGCCCTAATCTCAAATGAAGCGGATGGAAATAAAATCCTCTTTGATGGAATAAGAACCCTTTTATATGTCAATTCATTTACAGAAGCAGTTAATGCATTAATAGAATTAATAACTACATCATGTTTTGTCCTGCAGTCTTGACATTTGCATGCAGAACATTTACTGGGAGAGGCAAAATCTGTATAACCAGTATGATCATACTCATAAGGGATTGCTTTAAATACTATAAAAGGAGCATCATTAGCACCAACAGTAGCACCACTACCACCACCAACATCTTCATCAACAACAAGCCCACCCTCCAAAATTGTTTTTCTTGTAATGGTTGTTTCTCTAAACAATTTCATTTTTATTCTGTCGATCACGTTCGGGTCTAATAATGTTTGCACAAATCGTAAAGTAAGAAAAAAGGGCATCTTCAACTCTCGATTGGTCGGAACTAGCGACGGATGTACATTCTAACATAAATCATTACATATATTAGAATGATGATTAGATCATTCAAAAAAACATTAATTAAAAGAAAAAATTAATTATAATTATACTTACTGCATCCTTCGGGGGGTTGAAGAGATCAAGAAATTTTGCATTTTTATTAGTTTTGGCCTACAACCATCTCAAGATTCTTGGACAGGAAACTCCTTCCTGGTAGTTCACTTGTTGTCTCAAATAAGGAATGGCTTCAAACGCCTAAGACTATAAAATAACGCCAATAAATCAAAACCATTATTGAGCAAAAAAAATGAATGATATCATAATAGAAGAAAGAAATATTTACCGTGAAAGCCCATGGGAAGCCATATAAGTTGACTGTCTTTGGCGCTAACGGAGTCACCAAATATTTGACAGTCAATTTAAAGCTTTCATACCCCCATGGATAGCTGTTAAACACCTCAAGATTCTTGGAGAGCTTTATTAAACCAAGGCTTATATTGTTGTTAACGTCTCTCACCGAAAGAATATTATGTACAAACCAAACAAAGCACAATGACGAATTATGCTTCTTTGAAAGTCCTTTACCTTTCAACGCTCCTATCAAATTTTTGTTTTTGAAGCTTGGACCAACAATGGACACTGGGTCATCACGATCACACGACTTGCCTTTGCCTTTTTAGGATGTGCGGGGTGCTTTTTTGGGGTTAGAATAGGTATAACTTGAGAAAGGGGATAATATTTTAGTCCCTTAACTATGGCAACCTCCTTCCAACCAAAACAAATAGGCATGCCACAGTAATTTATCCACATCTCATCCATCTTATCTCTGTTTTCATACATAAACCTACGCTTGAGAAGTTCATATACCATTTTTATTTGGAAACGAGCATTGTTGTCCTCCGACAAATCAAGATATTTCCCAAAGCAGCTGTCCCTGAAATAAGCATCCAATTTTTGCTCTCAAAGTATTTTTATGAAGGTGTTGAAAGATTTTCCCAAGGCTGACTTAACCACGAAATCACCCATTAAATTTGCTGCACCATCGCACTGCATTCTCACAGGATAATGATCAATGCTGAAGGCTTTGACTAGCTTTTCGGTGGAAAGGATATTAGCATCTACATCATCTCTTTTGAAACATTTCTCCTCCCCATGTTCATCATAGTCTTCTCCCAATTAAGATAACGCTTGTAAATAAAGCTCATAGAGTGGTGGATATACCCTAGATGCTTCACTTGTTCCTTTACTTGGACTTGATTCGATTTATGTTCTTTTGGGAACCATATTATCTAAAATTAATAGGAACATAAAATAATATATTATTGTTGATTAACGCATCATTAAAAAAGGATAATAGTAAATCAAATAAGCAAAACAGTAAAATAACAATTACAACATATCCCCGATCTGTTGCACCAGGTAGTATATTTCTTGCAACATATAACCAAACTGTTACAGCGGATGAGTAATCTATTACAACAATACAAAACATACCACTCATCTTGTAAGATAGATGAATGGTCTGCTCAATAGATCACACAACTATTGCTGACATTATCTATTGGAACATATGAGTGATCTGTTGGAACAGTTAAATAATCTATAGCAACGGCTGAGTAATCTGTTGTGACAATACAAAACATATCACTCATCTGTTGAGAAAGATGAATGGTCTGTGCAATAGGTCAGACATTTGTTGCAACACGTGAGTGATCTTTTGAAACAGTTATCAACGGTCAATATTATTTAGATTTCTTCCAACATAGGGCCGTCTATCGCGGTAGATGAATGATCAGTTGGAAAAATCAAGTCTTAGACTTTTCCTATAGGAAGAGTTGGTAGGAGTTTATCCTACAGAAGGTTCATCTATTGCATTATATCATTAATATGATGGTTCTTCTATTGCATCAGATGGTTAATTAGTTGCATCTGATTTTTTATCCGAAGCTTAATCTGTTGCAACATATGGTAAAGCTATTGTATCAGATTATTAATCTGTTGCATCAGAATTGTAATCTGATGGTTCCGCTGGTGCATCATATGGTTGATCTATTGCATCATATGATAAATCTGTTCCACCAGATGGTTAATATATTGCACCAGATGGGTAAGCTGTCGGAGGAAATAGTAGCACAATTTTGGTAAACAAAAAACAGTAATTTCACCATTTTTAACAAGAACAAGAATAGAACAAATCAAACCAAATTATCCTTTTTTAATAAACACAAACAATAAAAATCAAACTTTAAAACAATGCAACAAACAACAAAATATCATAATTCACTTTGAAAAGAGAAGAGAAAAAATATCAAAAAAGGGTTTTATTCAAACCGCATTTCAAATTAGTGCATCAAATATTGAAATTGTTAACCAATACTATAAGAGAAGTTAGCTCAAATTTTTCATTTTCTTCAAAACTAAAAAGGCCATAAATTTTTACTTGTGAAAGAAGAAAAGGACTGATGAAGAATTCAAAGTTGTTGTGGCCAAAGAGCAAGGCTGTCACATTGATTGAAGTCGAAAAGGAACTCTAAGCCTAACTATTTATAGTCGGATATTGAAGTCATCGAGGATTGAAATGAAAAATTTACAGAATAGTTGGTTAGAAGAGAGTTGAGAGAAGCTATCGAGAGAGGGATGAGAGACAGGTTGATTGAATTGAAAAGGGGAACTCGAAGCCCAACTATTTGTAGTCGGGGGTTGAAGGAAGAAATTTTGCAGAACTGTTGGTTGGGAGAGAGTTAAGAGAAGCTTTCGAGAGAGAGGAGAGAGTGGTTGACTTGGATTGAAGAGGGTGTGGGTTGGGTTGATTTGTTTTTTTGAAAATAGTAGAAAGTTTTGAAAATATTAATCAAGTCCACAATTAACTTGATCAAGTTTCCTAATAATGTTTGACCCTATCTATTGGTCAATGTCACCAATCTTTCATTCAAGATATAAAACACACCTATTCTTCAATTTTCTTGACTTTCTAATTAATATTTTTCTTAGTAACATAAAAATTAAAAATGTAACTAATATTTAGAAATAGAGGGAATATTTTCTCCAATTACCGGAGTGATGAAGGTCCATTTCCATAAACAATGGCGTGCATTAGTCTTAGTTGCGCATTATTTTTGAAACTTTGACCACTTGTTCTAAAAAGATAGGGGTATATAGATTATTGAACTCTTGACATCCTTCATGATTTCTCCTAATCAATTTTGATGGTTTAATCCAGGAAACTAATTATTTTTAATACATCCAACATATAGATTATTGAACTCTTGACATCTTTCACCATTTCTCCTAAATCATTTTGATGGTTTAATCCAAAAAAAGCTAATTATTTTTAATATATTCAAGAAAAAGAAATTTAAATATGTCATTGAACTATTATAATAATTTTTTTATATTATTCATTATAATCTGATCATTTATGTCAACATCCTTAAAATTTTGTCTCATCAATGTCATTGTTGTTACATAAAGGTTCATTCGTGCTATTATTTTTTAATGATGATTTCACAAAATTATTTTTATTGTGGCCCCTATTAGAGATCCACGTCACCAAATTCAAACAAAACAATATTACTTGAAAATCAAAATTAAAAATTGAGCCCATTAAAATAAAATCATCACTTAATGAGTTTGATTTTTATTTTTAATGAGCCTGAATTATGATTTTTAATTTTTTGATCTAGTGAACAACATTTTATTTATCTCCCAAAAAGTTAATACAACGAAATTTAATCCTGTCCTTAGCAAGAGCGTATGTTATACTGCTCTAATCCCACCTATCAGTATGCATCTTAATTTTTGTATACAAATATTTTTTCAGTATTCTATCTATCCAAATTCTATCTTTACGTATGAATTTTCTTATTTTTCATGTCCATCAATTGGTATTTTCACTCCTTCATGACCTCCATGCTCACGATCGAGGGGTGAGGAACCTTCTTGTTCCATAGAGCATCATTGCTAGCTCTCTATAGATGGTAAAAAAATTGTTGCAACCATTGTCCAGATGAAAATTGAACATATACAATTTATCATTTGTATTTGTATACAAATAAGTATATAGATTAATTATATTTACTTGAGTGTAAAATATATAAATATTCATTGTTTCATTCAATGCAAATGTATCGTTATTATTTGTATGTCAAATTTATCATTTTTACTTGTATATAAACAAGCATCATTTGTATGTTTGTAGTTTAAGTTGTATAAACATGTATAATTTGATACAAACGTAACATTTGTATTTGTATAATTTATCATTTCTATTGTTCAATTTGTATCAATAAAATATAAATCGTATTAATGAATACAAATACAACTTTTCATAGAAAGAAAAATAACAATTGTTTTTCAGTTGTTTAAAAATACAAATGATGATGTCAACTATAAATTCAAATACAAACAAATGAAATTATAAATACAAACATAATATGAGGCAATGAGTTTATATTCATATAATTGAGCATATATGTATGTTAAAATACTTGATTATAATGTGTAATTTTTGTTAAAAATAAGTTTGGAACCAAAATGATCACGAGTTTAGACGAGAAAACTAGTGTTACTAGCTTGAGCTATGTGTTGTTCTAGTCTATCTCGTTGAATTTTAGTGTGTTGTGTGCACTAATTCATAGGGTTTGAAGTTATAAGAAAACATTGAATATTATAAGATAATTGATATGAATCTAAATAAGCTATATTTGATGTTCAAGGACATCCACAAAGTGAGGAACTCAAAGGTATAAAGGAGTAAAATTTGACAAAATCTGAATGTCTGAGCACATGGGAGAGTCATGCCCTTGAACTTTAGAGATTAGGACATTCCATGACCCAAGAGACAAACCAACATGTCACAAAATAGTTAGAATCCAAAATAAGGGTGTGCAATGCCCTTAACACACCAAGATATGGGCGTGACACACATTTTATTAAAAAACAGGCAATTCTCTCCTACTATAAACAAAACACATGGTTTGTATTGTCAACAACTTCGATCATTTTTTGGGCTAAGAATATAGTTGACGATAATTATTTTATGGTTATTAATACTTCATTTAGTTTACTTTTGTTTTTATACATGAATTCCATAATTGTGATTCTTTGTAAATTCATTAGTAGCTAAACACCTTCATCTAGGGTTGAGGCCATGAATATGATTACTTATACTATAATAGATTTTTTTTTTAAAGTTTATTATCATTTTTTGGTTGTTCATATATCTTTATGATTACTATTCTATAGATTCATGACTTTTAGGATAAACCTAAATTTCTATTGTGAGCCTAAAATGAGGAGCAATAGATTAGATCATGGGATATATGGAGTGAGATCTTATACGGAGAGGGATTGAAGTTAAGATTTGAGTTTAGAATAGGAATATACCTTATTTTCCCCATTTTGTTCATATATGGGATGAAATATAAAAGCATTTAACTTAGTTCCCACATCCCCGCTCAACGATGTAGTTGTGGGTTTAAGTTAGATAGACTATTCAAAGATGAGCATTCCCTAATTATGTTATCAACCTCGTGAATCAACAACACAGATAATTAACAAAACTAAAAAGGTTATATTTCTAAGTAGGTGTTTTTGTAGTTCCTTGGCCCTGGATTTCTCCCCTTTACTGTCTCCAACACTTTACATTATCTAATTATTATGGTTACTTTTAATTTTTCAATTCTAATACTCTCATGGTTACAATTATAACTTGTTTAAATATTTTTGGTAATGATGGAATTGGATTTTTATTGAGAACAAGTCCCTATGGAATTGATACATGGCTTTTAAAGGCCATTTTACTATTTGGATGACCACATACACTTGCTCGTGCATTAGGACGTAATATATTTTTACACCATTGCGGGAATAAAAAATTGGCAACTGTCTTATTTTTTATTTTGCTATTCGATTTCTTAAGTGTTAGCAACTTGATCTTAGCTTCTGAATTTGTAGGTACAAGTTTGAAACTTGAGTAAGTTGTTAAGGGATAGGGATTTGGTTGACCCATATCCTGAACCTGAGCAATGCTTACATCAACTAAGGAGAGAAATAGTACTTCTCTATTAGATACCTCGAATTCATTAGGAAGAAACTATTCCTACACCAATGGATAAAGATCAACCATCTCGTAGGACAGTTTGCAAAATGGCAATCCCAATCATAACCACTATCACCTCTACCACCCACAAACCAAAATAGGAGATAGATTTGAGCATAAATAAAATATAGTGCAGTTACTGCATAGAAGTAGGCAATTCATAGGCCGTTCACATGATGTTCCTCAAGTTCATCTATAGATCTTCTTGGAGATCAGTGATACTTTTATCCCAACTGGAGTCTTTACTGATTGCATGAGGCTAACTCTCTTCCCACCTAGCAAGACTATAAGGTTATTTAGTGAGATTCTTAGTTTTAAGCAAAAGCAGGGCGAGAACTTATATCATGCATATGAGAGGTTCAAATATCTTCCATGGGACTGTCCACTTCACCGATAGAACGAGGTATTAGCTCATATTTTTTAAAATCTCTTAATAATAACACAAAATTTTTGTTAGATTCAATTGCAGAAGGTAAAAATTTGGAGAAAACTTATGATGAGATTTAAACTCTCCTAAATCTAATTGCATAAGGTAATCCTAATTAGCATGGTGATATTTTCAAAAGTTCAATGAAAAATCCTATAGGTATGATTGAGGTGGATAGCATCACAGCTTTGGCCATTAAATTTTTAGACTTGCAAAATCAAATAATGACATAGTTTCGTAAGTTGGGTGTGAACCAACCTCAAGTCCAGGTGAGTGTAGTGAAGCTGACCCCATCTTGATATGAAATTAATGGGATTATTTTTCACTTTGTAGACTCGTGCGGAGAAAATTTGAAGTTGGTAAATTTTGTGGGCAATGCAAAGAAAGGTAATTTGAATAATAATAAGGCTCAGACTCAGCAATTTCAATAGCAATAGGACATCATAAGATGCTGGAGACTACAATGATCCATGAAAATATCATAATGCATGCCATACAGATAATGACATAAAATCTTAAGCACGAAAACTACCGTCGCCAGCACCAATTCATGAGTGGGTTATTTGTGCTCGTGCACTTTCAAATGTTTTGATAGATAGGAAATAAATTGAACCAGCTATATCTACACACAACCCAAGACAACACCAAAAGCATCACAATATTCAGTGAATCCCTCACCCTCAACAGGAAAAGGCAATATAGGAGTTGAAGTGAGAAAACCCTTGAGCTTCCCAACGCTCCGCTCATACTCTTGGAACACTAGAAATGAATCTCCTTCTGGGTTAAACTAGTCTTCATCGATACAATAGTAGAAAAAAACCCAATGAAATTCCTATAGTAATCGGCCAAACAAATGAAGCTAAGAACCTAAGATTGAGATATAGGTCTAGCCAGTCATGACTATCCTTTATTTTTTCTATACACCACATTTCCTAGAAATGTCACTGACTTAAGCAAGAACTCACACTTAGAGAATTTGGTAATAAGCCTATGATCTCTCTAAGATTAGAGTATAATCCTCAAATGCTACATATGTTCCTCTCTACTCCTCGATTACAAAAAAATATTAACAATGAACACAATCATGAAGGAATCCAAATAAGGCTTGAAGATGCAGTTCGTCAAATCCATAACCACTACTGGGGCATTGTCAACCCAAAAGACATCACCAAAAACTCAATGACTATACTGGGTCCTAATGGCTGTCTTTGGGATATCCTTAGCCTGAATCCACAACTAATGGGAATCAAAACTCAAGTGAATATTAGATAACACCACTTTTCCCTAAAGCTGATCAAATAAAGCATCAAATTGAGACATAAAATACTGGTTCTTCACTGTCTTCTTCTTAAGCTTCCTATATTCTATAAACATATACAAGGAACAATTGTTCTTCTTAACGAACAAGATAGAAGATCCCAAGGTGACACACTTGGTTTAATTAAAACCTTACCTAGAAGATCTTAAAGTTAAGAATTCAGATCCTTAAGCTTAGTAGGAGACATAGGGTAAAGTCTCATAGAAATATGATGGGTGCTAGGCTCAAGATCAATAATAAACTCAATATCACACTCAGGAGGAAGACCATGAACATCAGTAGGGAAAACAATAGTAAACTAATGAACTATAAAAATAAAATCAAGTGACAAACTCTCCATGCTAACATCATAAATATATGTGAGATAAGACTCACAACCCCTCAAAATAAGTCTCCTAACCCAAAATAAGATATAATCCCCATCGTCTCACTTCTAGTAGCTTCATGCCACATAATCGGGGGTACTAATACACTGATTATTCCTTAAGCCTAAATCTACTTTTTTGAATAGATATGTATGAATTCCAAAGTGATTGATGTTTAAACCATGTTTTATTTCTCTAATTTCCACTTTTTTCATGTATATAATTGAATAATCTTACCATCGATACCAATTCCATCAAAATCCAACATTGGATGAGTGAGTTATGGACGTTTTACTGAATGCAATCAGATCGCCTAGGTTTGACAATCAACCTGGTGGACTGTCAGGTCCTTGGTGGACCGTCAAGTATCCCATTAAGCCAAGGCATTAGCTTCATTTTTAGTATTTTGTGTGATGGTCAAAGTGGTGGACCATCATAAAGTTGATAGACCATCAAGGTGTCCATCAAATCGAGGTAGAATATCTCATTCTTGAGCCCTGAGTGACGGACGATATGGTGGACCGTCAGTCCCTCTGAAGGACCATCACTTTGATCGTCACTCTGAGGCAAAAAATTCCAGTTTTGACACTCAAGTGACGGACAACCTGGTGGACTGTCAGCAAATAATACGATCTGTCAAATCGACCGTCACAAGCCCTGATCAGCAAATTTTTGCTTTTTCAAAAAGGGAATTCTGGTCATTTCCTCTCCATGTGGTCTCTCATATATATATATATATATATATATATATATCAAAGTGGAGAAGAGTCATACATTTCCTTCTTCTTTCTCTTCCAATCTTCCAAGAATTCTAGGGTTTCTAAAAGATCCAAAATCCAAATCCTTATCTAAAAAAATTCAGAGAATCTTCTATGAATTTCTCCAAGTTGTTCAAGAACTAAGTTTCCCAAGTCAAAGGCATCAAGAATCTTGGCCTAAAAGTGTGAGAAGAGTTCCAAACAACTTTCCACGTCTTCAAATCAAAATCTAAGTTATGTGGGGTTTGAACAAGAACACTCCTTTTATTCTTTTGCCTAAAGATTTAATTTCTGCTATTGATCTACATGATCTTTGCAAGTAGGGTTACACAAAAATTTCTTTAGTTATGATTTATGAGATTTGAGTTGAATAAGTTTGATATTTATGATATATTTACCATTATATTTCTTGAATTTAGGATTTATGCTATGAGTTGAATATTCTTATTATGAATTGATGATTTTCAAATGAGTTGAGATAAGTGTCATGATTTAATCCTTCCATGAGAAGTTGATTATTGAATACATATTGATATTAAAATTGAGAGTCAAGAATGAGTCCTATGATGTTTCCTTGAAACGCTTGATCTTTGAAATGATTTGATAAGCAAATGTACTTGATGTTGAGAAACATTATTTGAATTTGTGTCGAGTTAGAAATCCACGGTCGTATATGATTTACCGATGAGATATATTGTTGTTTTAGTCATCATTATAGACCCATGAGTTGATATTGATTGAGGTGGATTTCCTAACGTACTTTAAGCTGAGTCTTGGAGGAGTATTTAGAACCGAGCGGGAAATTTGGTATTTTCCTAAAACTACATGCCACGTAGGATTGATGTTGATAATTATGGTCCAAAGGCTGAGTATGAGATTGTGATGATGAGATTAAGGTTGTACTCCTTGGAAAGAGTATGACAACCCTACCAATATGGGGTTTTCTCCTTAGGAGGGCAAAACATTGGACTCTATACGATTCATATAGAGTAGTTATGTCGGTTATAAGAAACTCCCAATCCCATAATGATCTAAATACCTTGTGTTACCGAGTCACTCTAAGCCATGAGTCAAAGCTTTTGAGTTGAGTTGAATAATTTATGAGATTTATGAAGCATGTGTTGTTACTGATGATTTATGGAAATAATGATTTAGATAATTCAAGCGAAGAGAGTTATTACTGTCAGCATGCATGATTTTCTTATACACTTATGATGTTATTTAAAATGCTGCATCCACCCCTACATACTCAGTACATTCCCAAGTACGGACTTTCATACTCTTTTGTATTCTATATTTTCTTATGATATAGGTTTAGGTGCTCAGTCTCAGCTGCGACAGTGATCTATGAGTAACTTCATCTACATTCCTATAGTTGGTGAGTCCTCATGGTTCGAGGACCTATGTTCATGATTTTGTCTTTCTAATTGATGGTTGTTTATTTTTTTCCGTTCAGTATGAGCCAGTTGGGGATCTATTCCAATGGCTCTTTAGTCTTATGTAGTAGAGGCTTTATCAGAGTAGAGTACCAGTATGTACAGAACGTTAGTAGTTTGATTGTACAGGATAGTATTACTTTGTATCTCAGTATGTTCATGGCATGATTATTCTTCCTTATTACCACTCGATTATTGTCATGGTGAATTATAGGAGTAAAGACAGTCTCAGAGGGTTAGGTTAAGGTTATGTATGGCCTTAAGCACTATGTGACATCTCGGGATAGGTTCTTGGGGCATTCCAATCTTGGTATCAGAGCCTAAGGTTTGAAGAGTACTAGGAAGTCTGACAAGCTTCATTACGTAGAGTCTTGATCATCGGTGTGTACCGCAACACATCTATGAGCAAGAGGCTACGGGACGTTTTAGGAAAAGTTGTTTCTTTCTTTCAAGAGTCTATCGTGCCTATGGTTGTTTCTCTCTATGGTTAATTCATGCTCTCTTATGAAAAAAATGCCTCCTCATAGAACTCGCAGAAATAACGAACGACCTCAAGCCATTGTTCCTTTAGGTGAGACAGTGTCCAATGCTGATTTTCGGGCAGCTTTCTAAGCACTAGAATAGGCAATCACTGGCAATGCCCAAGCCAACACCCAGGCTACTGCTCTACCTCCATAAGGGAATAATTCTGCTGCATCCCGGGTTTATGAGTTTATGCGAATGAATCTACCTGAGTTCTATGGGTTGAAAGTAGGTAAGGACCCGCAAATATATTTAGATAAAGTGAGAAAGATCACTCAGATTATGCACATGACTGAGGAGAAGAGTGTTGAATTGGCTGCCTATCGAATGAAAGATGTTGCTTATGATTGGGTGGAGATGTGGAGGAAGAGTAGAGGGGCGAATGATACTCCTGTGACTTGGTAATTATTCCAAGATGCTTTGTTAGATAGATTTTTTCCCTTAGAGCTGAGGAAAGCAAAATTAGAAGAATTTATGAACTTGAGATAGGTCCCCATGGTAGTTAAGGAGTATTGCCAAAAGTTTAACTAGTTATCTAAGTATGCTCCCGGTATGATGGCTGATTCTAGAACTAGTATGAGTAAGTTCTTGGCCGATGTATCTGGTTATGTTGTGAAAGAGTGTAGATTTGCTATGCTTAAGAGGGACATGAACCTTTCAAGACTAATGATTCATGCTTAGCAGATTGAAGCGGACAAAGTGAAGAAGAGAGAGAGAGTGAAAGGGAATAAGAGAATTCAATCAGAGCAATAGGGGTATAGTCAGGCTAGATTTTCTGGAGGGATACCTCCTCAGTTCCAGAGTCGTTGTCTTATGCCAGGGCCTTCACCAACCAGTACTCCTACATTCAGAACTAGGCCAGAGCAGGGTAGTAAGCCTACTATGTCTAGGTCCCAGTATAGTGTGAGTAACAGAATTCGTCCTTCCCTATGCCTGAAGTATGGTAGAGACCATCCGAGTGAGTGCTTATTCGGTCAAAGAGTTTGTTTTGGTTGTGGTAAGATGGCCTACAGGTTCAGGGATTGCTCATATGCTAGATAGGGGAGTCGCTATATTTGTCCTTAGAGTTAGACTATTAGTGCTCCAGCCCCTATAGTTCATCCTACTCCTCCTCAGGCTGCCTCATCTAGTATTGTCGGTGGTCAGCGCCAGAATCGTTTTTATGCTATACCACCCTGCCAGGAGCAGGAGAATTCACCAGATGTTGTTACTGGTATGCTTCGTGTATTTTTTTTTTATGTGTATGTATTTATGGACCCTAGGTCAAGTCTATCCTATGTGACTCCGTTGGTGGCTGTGAATTTTAAAATCAGTGCTGAAAAGATTTTTGAGCCTTTTCTAGTCTCTACACTAGTGGGTAAATCTATTATTGCTAAGAAAGTATATAAGAAGTGTCCTATCACTGTTCTTAACAGAGTCATGTTTGTAGATTTGATTGAGCTAGACATGGTTGATTTTGATATTATTCTGGGTATGGATTGGCTACACTTTTGTTATACATCTATAGATTGTCGTACCCGTGTAGTAAAGTTTCAGTTTCCCAATAAGCTAATCTTTGAGTGGTCCGGAAATTACGTAGATCCTAAAAGTCATTTCATTCCTATCTAAAAGCTAGGAAATTGATATTCAAGGGTTATATTTATCATTTAGTTTGAGTTAAGGACACTAAGTCTGAAACTCCAACTATTTAGTCTCTTAGTGTGTCAATGAGTTTCCTGATGTTTTCCCGGAAGATCTCCCAAGGGTACCTTATGATAGAGAGATAGAATTCAAAACTGATCTTCTCCCTGATACACAGCCTATTTCTATTCCTCCATATCGTATGGCCCCTAAGAACTTAGTGAGTTAAAAGAGCAACTCAAAGACTTTCTTGATAAGGGTTTTATAAGACCCAGTATATCTCCTTGGTGTGCACTCGTTCTATTTATGCGAAAGAAAGATGGTTCATTGCGCATGTGTATTGACTATCGCCATGTTAACAAGGTCACAGTCAAGAACAAGTACCCTCTTCCTAGAATTAATGACCTATTTGATCAGCTGCAAGGTGCCAGCTACTTCTAGAAGATAGATTTGAGATCTAGTTATCACCAACTTAAATTCAGAGAGTGTGATATTCCAAAGATAGTTTTTCACATTTCATTATGGTCATTTTGAATTCTTGGTGATGTCTTTCGGGCTAATGAATGCCCCGGCAGCTTTTATGGACCTCATGAATTAGGTGTTCAGACCGTACCTAGCTATGTTTGTTATTGTATTTATAGATGATATCCTTGTATATTCCCAGAGTGAAAATGTCCATGCAGATCATCTTTGAATTATCTTATAGACCCTTTGGGATTAACAGTTGTTTGCCAAATTTAGCAAGTGTAAATTCTATCTAAGGTCAGTTGCTTTTCTAGGTTATATTGTTTCTTCTGATGGTGTTTGAGTTGATCCTCAAAAGGTAAAAGCTGTGAAGAATTAGCCTAGACCTATTTCCCCATCTGATATTAGGAGTTTCTTAGGTTTAGCTGGCTACTACCATCATTTTGTCAAAGGTTTCTTTTCTATTGTTGTTCCTTTGACCCAGTTGACCTAAAAGAAATTTAAATTCCAATGGTCAGATTCTTGTGAGAAGAATTTTCAGGAGTTAAAGACTCGACTCACTTCAGCCCCTGTGATGACCCTGCCTAATGGTGTAGATGATTTTGTGGTATATTGTGATGCTTTCAAAATTGGTTTGGTTTGTGTGTTAATGTAGAAGGGTAAGGTTATAGCCTATGCCTCCTAGCAGTTGAAACCTCATGATAAGAATTATCTAACCTATGACCTCGATTTAGCTACAGTGGTTTTTGCTTTGAAAATTTGGAGACACTATTTGTATGGTGTTCATGTTGATGTCTTTACTGATCGTAAGATTTTACAGTATGTGTTCACTCAGAGAGAGTTGAATCTTCGACAGAGGCAATGGTTAGAATTACTAAAGGATTATAATATGAGTGTCTTATATCACATGAGCAAGGCCAATATAGTGGCAGATGCTCTTAGCAGGTCGTCCATGGGTAGTGTACACATGTCGAGGAAGATAAGAGGGACTTAGCCTATGAAGTGCATCGTTTGGCTAGGTATTAGATTGCTTGACTCGGCTGAGGGTAATGCTTGGGTCCAAAGTAGTTCTGAATCTTCCCTAGTTTTTGAAGTGAAGGAGAAGCAGGATACAGATTCTCGTTTGGTCGAACTGAAAGAATCAGTTAAAAAACAAAAGGTAGAGGTTTTCTCCTAAGGGGGAAATGGTGTATTGAGATTCCAGAATAGATTGTGTGTGCCTAATGTTGATAATCTGAGGCAGAGAATTATGGCTGAGGCGCATGGCACGCGGTATTCTATTCATCCTGGTTCTACCTAGATGTACCACGATTTGTGGGAAATTTATTGGTGAAATGGTATAAAAAAGGATATAGAGAAGTTCGTGGAAAAGTATGAAACTTGTCAATAGGTAAAGATAGAACATCATAGACCCAGTGGTGTGATGCAAGAATTTAACATTCCTACTTGGAAGTGGGAAGTGGTGAACATGGATTTTGTGAATGGTTTACCTCTCTCTCATTGTCATCATGATTTTATTTGGGTTATTGTAGATAGGTTACTAAGTTAGTACATACATCTTTCACTACGGAGGACTATGCTAAGCTGTATATTCAAGAGTTAGTCAGGTTGCATAGATTTTCGTTATCTATCATCTCCGATAGAGGTACTCAGTTTACTTCTCAGTTTTGGAGAGCCTTCCAGATTAGTCTTGGCACCCAAGTTCATCTTAGCACCACTTTTCATCCGCAGACAGACGGTCAGGCTGAGAGGAATATTTAGACTTTAGAGGATATGTTGAGGGCTTGTGTTCTTGATTTCAAAGAAAGTTGGGATAAACATTTACCGTTGATTGAATTTTCTTACAACAATAGTTTTCATGCTAGTATTGGAATGGCTCTATTTGAAGCCTTATATGGGAGAAGATGCAGATCGCCCATAGGTTGGTTCGAAGTGGGTAAAGCTGCTGTGATAGGACTTGATGTTGTATTTAAGGCTATGGAGAAAGTTAAGTTAATTTGGGAGAGGTTGAAGACAACCAAAAGTCATCAGAAGTCATACACAGATGTGAGAAGAAGAGCTTTTGAGTTTGAAGTTGGTGATATGGTTTACTAAAAATGTCACCCATGAAAGGGGTGAAAAGATTTGGAAAGAAAAAGAAGCTGAGTCCCAGATCTGTTGGCCCTTATAGAGTTTTGAATCATGTTGGGAAAGCAGCTTATGAGATTGAGTTGCCAGCAGAGTTGTCAGCTGTCCATCCTGTTTTTCATATTTCTATGCTCAAGAAGCACATTGGAGACTCTGTTGTTATTGATCCGTCGGAAGGTTGTGATGCTCAGGATAACCTTTCGTATAATGAAATCCCGGTTGAAATCCTAGATTATCAAGTCCGTAGACTGAGGAACAAGGAAGTTTCCTTGGTTAAAGTTCTGTGGCGAAATCAATCTGTCAAGAGTGCTACTTGGGAAGTAGAAGTAGACATGCGATCTAGTTACCCTCATGTTTTCTCCACGAGTTCGAATCAAGCTGAAGGTACTCTTCCCTTGATTTAGTTTCCTCCTAATCTAATGTATTCAGCTATATGGTTATTCCATCTATGATTCATGTATTTGGTGAAGTACTCAAAAGTTTAGAGTAAAGTGAGCCCTTAGATATGAGTCCCTCCAGCTATACGTCCTCATTTTCTCTTTTTCTTGGGCTATTTGGCAACATTCAAGGACTAATATGTCCAAGGGGGATATATTGTAATACCCCAATCATTCCTTAAGCCTAAATCTGTCTTTTTGAATGGATATATATGACTTTCAAAGATATTGATGTTTAAACCATGTTGTATTTCTCTAATTTCGACTTTTTGTCATATAGAGCATTTAATAAGCTTTCCATTGATACCAATTTCATCGAAATTTGACATTGGATGAGTGAGTTATGGATGTTTTACTGAATGTTATCGGATCACCCAGGTTTGACGGTGGACCTGGTGGACCATCAGGTCCTTGGTCGACCATTAAGTGTCCCATCAAGCCAAGGCAGTATCTCCCTTTTTGGGATTTCATGTGACGGTCAAAGTGGTGGACCGTCACAAAGTTGACAGACCGTCAAAGTGTCCGTCAGACTGAGGCAGAATGTACCATTCCTGAGCCCCAAGTGACAGACGATATGGTGGACCGCTAGTCCCTTTGAAAGACCATTATTTTGACCGTCACTCCGAGGTAGAACATTCCAGTTTTGACACTCGAGTGACAGACGACCTGGTGGACCGTCAGCTAATCTGATGGACCGTCACAGACCCTGATCAGTGAATTTCTGCTTTTTCAAAAAGGGCATTTTGGTCATTTTCTCTCCATGTGGTCTTATATATATATCAAAGTGGATAAGATCCACTTATTTCCTTCTTCTTTCTCTTCCAATCTTCCAAGAATCTCCTACAAACTAGGGTTTCTACAAGATCCAAAATCCAAATCCTCTTCCAAGAAATTCAGAGAATCTTCCATGAATTTCTCCAAGTTGTTCAAGAACTAAGTTTCCCAAGTCAAATACATCAAGAATCTTGGCCTAAAATTATGAGAAGAGATCCAAACAAGATTCCACATCTTCAAATCATAATCTAAGGTATGTGGGGTTTGAACAAGAACACTCCTTTCGTTCTTGTGCCTAAAGATTTAATTTCTACTATTAATCAACATGATCTTTGCAAATAGGGTTACACCCAAATTTCTTTAGTTATGATTTATGAGATTTGAGTTGAATAAGTTTGATATTTATGATATATTTACCATTATATTTCTTGAATGAGGATTTATGCTATGAGTTGAATATTCTTATTATGAATTGATGATTTTTGAATAAGTTGAGATAAGTGTCATGATTTAAGCCTTCCATGAGAAGTTGATTGTTGAATACATATTGATATTAAACTTGAGAGTCAAGAATGAGTCCTATGATATTTCCTTGATACTTTTGATATTTGAAATGATTTGATAAGCAAATGTACTTAATGTAGAGAAACATTGTTTGAATTTGAGTCAAGTTAGGAATCCATAGTCGTAAATGATTTACTGATGAGATATATTGTTATTTTGGTCATCATGATAGACCTATGAGGTGATATTGATTGAGGTGGATTTCCTAACGCGTTATGAGCTAAGTCTGGGAGGAGTATTTAGCACCGAGTGGGAAATTTGGTATTTCCCTAGAACTACGCGCCACCGTAGGATTAATGTTGATAATTATGGGCCAAAGGCCGAGTATGAAATTGTGATGATGAGATTGAGGTTGTACTCCTTGGAAAGAGTAAGACACCCCTGCCAATGTAGGGTTCTCTCCTTAAAAGGGCAAAACATTGGACTCTATGCGGCTCATATGGAGTAGTTATGTTGGTTATAAGAAACTCCCAAACCCATAATGATCTAAATACCTTGAGTTACCGAGTCACTCTAAGTCATGAGTCAAAGCTTTTGAGTTGAGTTGAATGATTTATGAGATTTATGAAGCATGTGTTATTACTGATGATTTATGGAAATAATGCTTCAGATAATTTAAGCGAAGAGAGTTATTACTGTAAGCATGCATGATTTTCTTATACACTTATGACATTATTTAAAATATTGCATCCACCCTCATATACTCAGTACATTCCGAAGTACTAATTCCCATACTCTTTTGTATTCTATATTTCCTCATGATATAGGTTCAAGTGCTCAGTCTCAGCCGCGACAGTGATCTACGAGTACCTTCGTCTACATTCCTACATTTGGTGAGTCCTCATGGTTCGAGGACCTATGTTCATGATTTTGTCTTGCTAATTGATGGTTGTTTATTTTTCTCCGTTCAGCATGAGCCAGTTGGGGATCTATCCCAATGGCTCTTTAGTCTTATGTAGTAGAGGCTTTGTCAGACTAGAGTAGTAGTATGTACAGAATGTTAGTATTTTGATTGTACAATACAATATTACTTTGTATTTCAGTATGTTCATGGCATGATTATTCTTCCTTATTACCCAATTATTGTCATGGTAAATTATAGGAGTAAAGACAGGCTCAGAGGGTCAACTTAAGGTTGTGCGTGGCCTTAAGCACCATGTGACGTCTTGGGATAGGTTATTAGGGCGTTACAAGGGGTATGCCAAATATGTCTAAGGTGATGGTATTTGAAAAAAAATCCAGGGTCGCATGATAGTGGGATAACTAGTTTATTCCCAGAATTACAACTAAATCTACCATGTCTAACATAAGAAGATCAGTTTGAGTATAAAACTCTTAAACTGTCATAACACGTGATATATAAAGCTGATACACGACTAAATAGTCACCTACAAGAGTAGATAAAGATTAAAAATATAGATGAAGAATCCCAAGATAACTCTAAGCACAGGGCATATTGAAAAGACATATAAAAATAAGTGGATCCCAAATCAGATAAAGCAAAAGCCAACTGATGGCATACAAAAATCATACATATGATAATAGCTTCCTAAGATCAACCTTGGATCTAACATGTACAACATATAATTGACTACACCCACTAGATGGTTGGGCTTCTGACTGATCTCCTATTACCTGAGGACTTTCATGAGTACCGCAAGGACCATCTCGACGACCAAGCATATCATCTCTATCTTGGGTATGAACATCCCTAATTGAAAGAACACTTTAAGATAAAGAAACCATTTATCCACAAAACATTCAGAAATATTAACAATGGTATATTTAATCAATTATCAGTCAAATCTCTAAGTGGAAGAATCATAGTTTACCAAATAAAAGTAATTTTCCAACAAATGAGCAATATATTAAAAAAGATTTATGAAAATGTACTTTGCCCATTTTTGGGCAACCTTATTAATTTTTTTTTTCATTTTTTTCCCTCCCCAAACATTCACAAATGGTGTTTGTTATTGTTTACCTATTTTGGGGTAAACTGTCCGTTTTGGTACATAAAAAATAGTACTGTCCTTTTTATCTCCTAGAATTGAAAAAATCTCCCTTTTTACTCTGAACTCCTCTCTTTTGCACCATATTAATATCTTTATATCTTAGTGACTAAAGGTAAAGTGAAAACAAACAACAAATTATGTCTTAATTTTTTAAAGTGATAAATGTTAAGAAATATTAATTTCTAATAAGCATGAAAATAATTTTAAAACGGAGAAAGTATTATAGTATACAGAGGTAGCTATATTTTTTGTATACCGATTCACGCAACAAGTTTATACAAGGTTCCCTCTCTATCACTTAGTGAAAAAAAACTGTAGGTGTTGTATTTCCATTTAAAACTTTCTATAGGTGTTAATTAATTTTTAAATATAAATACGTACAATGTTTCAATAAAGCCTTTCATTACTCCTATATACAAATGAAGGTTTTGGTGAACTACGAAGGTGTTTTGGTAAATAACACCAGCATGATGGGTATTTTTGTAAATAATACCTCCAATCAAGAATGTTGATTATGTTGTAATTGTACTTCCACCCGTCTTCTTCCTGTACCTATTATAACTTTCCGAAATTAATTTCCTCTTTGTCTAAAGAAAAATACATTGAGAAAATCGCATCCTTTACCACTGTTGAGCAGTCAAATTTTGGGGTCTTGGTTTTAATTCCTTACTTCTGGTAAATATTTCCCTTTATCTTTCGTATGGTGATTTAATTTCTTGCTATCATTTCTGATTCTGCTGAAAGCTCGTTGACTCTAATGAGATTTGTAGTAATCTTAATGTTGTGCATAATTTATTGCTGCAGTTTTAACCTGCATGTGGATATTTCTATTTTATTTGCACATAAATATTTGAAAATTTATACGAAGTATTGAATACAATATTGGAAACGTATGATGTTGTCATAGCAGTTCAATACACTTTGCATCGAACGTTAGTTGATTATTTTTTTCTTTTTGATGTTTTATTAATGTCTTCACTTTAACAAATAATTTTCATCTAATTAAAACTTTTGGTCTTTGAGAAATTGCTTAGTATTATCATCCTCATCAACTGGACAATCCGACAAAGATAGAAGGAATTTAGGTTTTTATTTGTATTTTGTGTTAGATAGTTGAGTAATTTTTGGAGATTTTATGCTTTATCTTGATGAGAATGTCGTTAAATTTAGAGTTGGAGATTAGTATTAGTACTAATTTTCCAGTTCAATAGGATAATTCAGTAGCGATAAATGGATTGTGGGTTTTATTTGTGTGTTGTGTTAGCTTATGTGGAGTACTTCCGAACATGTTGTGGTTAATCTTGATCATTATAAAAGTATTTATTTTTATTTTAATTTAGTATCTTTGTTATTTACCTTTAAGGCATAAGAATGTGGTTAATTGGGGAGGCGTTGAGTAGCATTAGCATTATTTTTCTGTTTAGTGGGATAATTATGTGGTGATGGAAGGGATTTTTGGTTTTATTTATGTTTTGTGTTAGGTTATGATGTGGAGTACATTCAAGAAATGTTATGGTTAACCTAGGTGAGAATGTAGTTAATTAAGGATTATTGTCTGCAAAGAAATCTAATATTGAAGATTAAGTGCATTTACGAGACCGTGGTTATGTTGATGAGAATGTGGTTAATTATGGAGGCAGAGAGTAGTATTAGTATTGATTTTCCTGTTCAATGGGTGTAATGCCCCGTATTATTCTTGGCTTGATTCAGCTCTTAGTTGCATGCATAAAAATTTTAAGACCTGAAAATTTTTCTAACTGTTGCGGACTTAATGATATTTTAAGCCTCTTAACTTTGAGATTTTTAATTGGTCTTCCCAAACCCGATACATAGATTTTTTATTTAATTCATATTCATAGGTGTAAGGATCATGTCTCGGGAAGTTTTATATGTTTCGGGTGGAGATTGGGTCATGTTAAGTCTTAGGTTCCAGAACTTCACCGCTATAGTGGTGCATCACAGTGGAATAGCGGTGAGACCTTCACTGCATCGCGGTGACCTTGCCACTAGCGTTGCAGTCTCGAATTTAATTGCCAGAAGTGAAATGTAGCCTTTTTCTCTCATTTCAATTCATAAACTACTGGACTATATCATCAGTTAGGGCAAGTATTTCCCATTCTAATCAATTATACTCTCAAGTTAACCCTTCCCTCTTCCTTAAGAACAAGAACTTAATCCTTTCAAGTTTAAGATTCTCAAAAAAGTGCCAAGATTAGGATTTAATCCTTCAAGCTAAGAAACTTAAGGTATGTGGGATTATCCTAAACCCCAAAGCATGGATTTACTATTTTTAAACAAGCTTTAAAGAGTGTATAACTATGCATACGAAATTGGATTCAAGCATATTGATGGACATGCATTGAAAATCCCATATTCTTATGAAGTTTTGTAGAAATTGTGGTATGTTACCCTAAGTTCAAAACGTTTTTCATGTGTTCATGTGATATTAAGTTTGTGAAGATAAATGAAAGCACAATTTATGTAATTTCCCCTCTCTTACTATGAAATCCATTGTTTCCAAATATTGTGGGTTGATTGTATAAATTACTAAAATCTTGAGTTTGAAGGTTCTCTATTATGCATGAATTGTTCTATTGTTACGGTTAAATAAGAGGGTATTTTCCTTTATTTATAAGTGTTCATGTTTCCAATTGAGAATCGCATTTATTTGATAAAGAAGATGACCACCCTGGAAAAGGTATTAAAGAGAGAAAATGATTCATTTTTCATGTGCTTTCAAAGTATGAACTGATGCATGACTTTTAAATCTTTTGGGGTAGTCAATAATAAGTATTGAAATAAGAAGGGCAGCAAAGATATTGTGGTATGAATAAAAGACATGCAAGTCTGGGTATGACGATACCCTATTGTGATGTGCCCAAAATAGAATAAGACAGAAATAAGTATAAGAAGAAGGCATGTTTTAAAGAGTTTAAAAATTAGGCTTAAGAGGGTTAGATGGTTACCCGAAGAAGGCACGAGTTAGATAACTCATTTCCCAAAATAGTGATTTACCGATATAGTTTCATGATTGCCCTGACTTAGGGATTATACGTTGGTGATGACCCTATGGTATAGTAGAGATATAGAGACTCCAACCCTTACAGCAAACTTAGGTTGGGGGCTTGGCCACCGAGTTAATAGAGGATTCCATATAGCCCATGGAATTACAGATTGTAAGGTGTACCATCTTGCTCAGAAGAGTAATAAAGAGTAGAGTCATGTATCTATGAAAGTGTTGACACTTATCAAATGATGCCCATGCATTTTCAGATATTTTATGCTGACATGTTTTACTAATTGCTCTCACCTTATCAATTTATATATTTTTCATGCACTTAAAATCATACTTGTTGTGCCCCAAGTCATCATTTAGGGACTAATGATCCTAAGGAGAGGATAATGTAACACCCCGTATTATTCTTGTCTTGATTCAGCTCTTAGTTACATGCATAGGAAGTTTAAAGCCTGGAAATTTGTCTAAGTGTTGGGGACTTAGTCATATTATAAGACTTTTAAATTTAAGGATTTTTAAATTGGTCTTCTCGACCACGAGACATAGATTTTTGAGTTAATTCATATTCAGGGGTGTAAGGGGCATGTCTCGGGGAAGTTTTGGATTTTTCAGATGGGGATTGGGTCATGTTGGTTGTAGGTTCAAGAAGTTCACCGCAATAGCGGTGCATCGTGGTGTAATAGCGATAAGACCTGTATCGCGGTAGGCTTATCACCTACATTCCCGTTGTGGATTAAATTGTCAGACAGGCAATGTAGTATTTTTCTCTTATTTCAATTTGTAAACTAACAGATTATATCGTCAGTTAGGGAAAATATTTCCCATTCTCATTAATTATACTTTCACCCAAACCCTTTTCTCTTCCCCAAGATAAGAATTTAAGACTTTAAAGTTCAAGATTCTCAAGAAAGTGTCAAGATTATGTTTTAATCCTTCAAGCTAAGAAACTTAAGGTAAGTGGGATTATCCTAAACCTCATGGTCATGGATTTACTATTTTTAAACAAACTTTAAGGAGTGTATTATGCATACAAAATTGGTTTCAAGCGTATTGATGGTCATGCATTTAAAATCCCATATTTTGATGAAGTTTTGTAGAAATTGTGATGTGGTACCCTAAGTTCAAAATGTTTTTCATGTGTTCATGTGATATTAAGTTTGTTAAGATAAATAAGAGCATGATTTATGTAATTTTCCCTCTCTTACTATAAAATCCATTATTTCCACATGTTGTGGGTTAGTTGTATAGATTACTAAAAGCTTGAGTTTGAAGATTCTCTATTACGCATGAATTGTACCGTTGTTATGGTTAAATGAGAGGGCATTTTCTTTGATTTATAAGTGTTCATATTTCCAATTGAGAATTACATTTATTTGATAAAGAAGATGACCAGCGTAGAAAAAGTATTGAAAAGAGAAAGTGATTTGTTTTTTATGTGCTTTCACAGTATGAACTCATGCATGACTTTATAATCTTTTGGGGCGGTCAATAATAAGTATTGAAATAAGAAGGGCAGAAGAGATATTGTGGTATGAATAAAAGACTTGCAAGTCTGGGTATGATGATACCCTATTGTGATGTGCCCAAAATAGAATAAGAGAAAAATAAGTATAAGAATAAGGCATGTTTAAAAGAGTCTAAAAATTTGGCTTAAGAGAGTTAGATAGTTACCCAAAGAAGGCACGAGTTAGATAAATCATTGCCTAAAATCATGCTTTATCAACGCGGGTTCATGATTGCCCTGACTTAGGGATTGTACACTGGCGATGGCCATGTGACGTAGTAGAGATGCAGAGACTCCAACCCTTGCGGCAAACTTGGGTTAGGGGCTTGGCCGCTGAGTCAATGGTGGATTCCATATAGCTCGTTGAATTAGAGATTACAGGGTGTACCATCTAGCTCATAAAACAAATAAAGAGTAGAGTCATGTTTCTGCGAAAGTATTAACACTTATCAAATGATGCCCATGTGTTTTCAAATTTTTTACACTGACATGTTTTACTAAATCCTCTCACGTATACTGTACAAAAAATATGTTCTATTTTTGGATGGTTCTACATACCAGTAAATTTTGTATTGACCCCCTATATTTTAGGATCGTAGGATCAGTCCCACAGTCCCGCTAAGTAGTAGATTATTGTCAGACATCTAGAGTTTGTGAGCCTCCCTTACTTTGGAAGGCCTTTTTTCATGTGATGTTTTCATTCATTTTAGTTCATCGTCCAACCGGGGACATTGTCTCGAGCTTCAGATAGATTATTATTTGTAGTTTTGTAAAGATTTTGCAGAATTATTTTAGACGGATTTGGGTTTTATGAAATTATGTTACGAACTATCGAATTGTAATAATAAGATGACCATGTTTCTAGTTTATTTCCGCACTTTTATAATAGATGGATTATGCATATGATTTCAAGTTAAGAGGGTTCTCAGGCATTTATGGTTTGGAATACCCGTCACGGCCAGGGCCTCAATTCAAGCAGTGACAATTGGACAATCCTATTATGATACAAGGTATTTTGTGTTTTTTTTGTTAACTTATGTGGAGTGCGTTTAGGAAACTTTTTGTTACTCTAATGTTACCAGCTTCAATAAAAAGACTTGTGCTTAATCTATATGAAAATATAGTTAATTGAGGATGCGAAGAGTTGTATTAGCATTATTTTCCTGTGCAACTAGACAATCCTATAGCAATAGAAGGGATTTAGGTTCTTATTTGTGTTTTTTGTTAGAGAGTTGAGTATTTCCTAGAGATTTTGAGCTTCATCTTCATGAGAATATTTGTAACTGCATAGGCGAAGAGTAGTATAGTATTGGTATTAATTTTTCTATTCAAAGGAATAATTTAGTAGCGATGAAGGGATTGTGGGTTTTATTTGTGTGTCATGTTCGCTTATGTGAAGTATTTTCCGAACATATTGTGGTTAATATTGATAATTAAAAAGGCATGTATTTTTATTTTTATTTAGGATCTTTGTTATTTACCTTTAACGTATAAGAATGTGGTTAATTGAGGAGACAGTTAGTAGCATTAGCATTATTATTCTGTTAGTAGGACAATTCTATAGAGATGGAAGGGATTTTGGATTTTATTTGTCTTTTATTTTAGCTTATAATGTGGAGTATATTCAGGAGATGTTGTGGTTAACCTGGGTGATAATGTAGTTAATTGAGGAGCATTTTTTGTTCAATGGGACAATTCTGTAGCCATAGAAGGGATTTTGAATTTTCTCTGATTTTATGTTTAGCTTATGTGGAGTACATTGAGGAGACATTATGTATAATCTTGATTATAATGCAATTAATTTTGGAGGCAGAGAGTATTGGTTTGTTATATTTAAGTGCATTAATTATTGAATGAATAGAGTGATTTTCAGGGAAAGTTGGTAAATGTGTAGGATCCAGGAAATCTAACATTGAAAATGCAATGAGAAAAATTAAAGGTGAAGCTAAGATTTCTGCTCTTTTGGTTTCTCAGTTTGATGAACAATTCTGTAGATAAAAAGGAATTTTTGGTTTTGTTTTTGTCTTGTGTTTACCTATGTGAAGTACATTTGGGCACATTTTGGTTAATCTCGAATATAATTAATTGAGGCTGCGGACAATAGTGTTGGTGTTGTTTGGTTTGATATATTTTAGTGTCAATAGTGATTGAGGAAAAAACTAACTCTTTTCCCCCATTTCTTAATACCATTAAAAACATATAGGAACAGTTTTTGAATAAAGAATGTTGATAGTCTTCAACTCTTATTTTTTTTCCTTTCTTTGCAGTTGCAGCTTTCGTACACAAACTCTCTATTTGTGCTATTGTACAGTGTTTCACTTAGTAGGTAATGTTTTCATTAGCAGATATAAGTATCATTTATGTTAGAGATTCTTATTATGTCAAAGGTTTTCAATTACTTACTTTGTAATGCTTCATATGACTTATGATTTAATGTAACTACTACTACAAGTAGTAATATATATTTAAAATTTTGATAATTGATTTATAGGTATTTGGATACTAATAACTATTATGAATTCAAACCTTTATAATAGGTCGTAAAAGGTCTTATTCATTTGGTTATAAAAGTAGTTTTTGAATAAAGAGTGTTGGTAGTCTTCAACTCTTATTTTTTTTTCCTTTCTTTGCAGTTGCATCTTTCGTACACGAACTATCTATTTATGCTATTGTACAATGTTTCGCTTAGTAGGTAATATTTTTGTTAACACATTCAAATGAGATGTCTTATTATTCTGGTTTTTCGTATTCAATGCACACTATGATGTTATGTTTCCAATTACATAAAGTAAATTTGTTCTATTTCATTTTTAAACCTATTGTGTAACCATACGTTTTGTTTGTAGGGATAAGAAAAATAACAACCACGAAAACTATAAAACAAAAACATTGTGAATTCAAATATCTCAAATTAAAAGAAAGATGACTGATACCCAAATGGAAAGAAATCTTCGATGTCATATTGATTAAAGAGAAACACCATCTGAAAAAAAAAAAAGCATTTCTTGAATGACGAAGAGTGCAATATGCTGCAAAAAAGGAGACTACCTCAAAAAATTTTGTTGCTAGCGCTTCTAATTCATCATCTCCTTCTTTAGAGCCTGACAACATAATTCTTCCTCAGCTTGCTCTGTATATTAGGGATAAGACTTCTGCTTCTACAAATGGTTGATTAAATCAAATTTCACCTTATCTTTCTGCCACCATTTATGTTTTGACTTTCATGAATCTAAAATGTTGTAGTATGCAAAGCAACACAGATGAGTTGCTGGAATATCGAGAAATTACCCTGCTCTCCTACTATTTTGAAAAATGTTCCAAACTATAAATTTTGTGCAGCCAAAAGATTTCAATACGAAACTCCAACCTTTTGTTGTAACAATGGTTCCATAAAATTAGTTTCAGACCAACTACCTCCTGCATTAAAGCATCTTTATTACAGCCAGTCTAAACAATCAAAATATTTTCGTACTTATATTATAACATACAATAACATGTTTTCCTTTACTTCATTTGGCGTAAAGTATGATAAGGAGTTGGTAAGTATGACTAAAGATGTCTACGCATTTAAGGTACAAGGAAAAATGTACCATTTCTTACCTAGCCTCACTGCTGCAGATAATAAAGCAAATAAATTATTTTAGAACTTTATTTATATGATATTGAAAATGAGAGAGTAAATAGAATGTCCTTCTCAGAAAAGCTAGACAAATCTATTATTTAAAACTTGGTGGATATTCTATGAATTAATCCATACTCTCAATTTCTGAAATCTTTAACACATATTTCAGATTTGTCTAATTTCTATATTGCACTTAAATGTGATTCTACCTTGGATCAATGAACATACAACTTATATTGCACTTGAATGTGATTTTACCTTGGACAATGAACATACAACTTACCCAATATACCATAAGTAACAGCTATATGGACTAACAACGAATTGAATAGTCCTATTTCCATACCAAGATTGGAAATATTTTGAATAAAACTCGAAACACAAAGATTGGACTTTTTTTTTTACTTAACCAAGATTTATTTCGAACTGAAATATTAGAAGGACTTATTGATCTACAAAGACTAGGAGAAAGGGAAATTTCATATATTAACTGAAAAACATTCTTGCCTGCTATCTTTACAGGGGGACCACGAGATATGTGACATAGATACATGGATGCCATACAACATTTTGGAAAATCAGATATCTTCTTAACAATGACACATAATCCTTCATGGCCTAAAATAAAACATCTGTTGCTAGTGATTGATGAAATACAATATAGACCCGATTTAATAAGTTGAGTATTTAAAGTAAAACTGGAAGAACTAAAGTCGTATATTGTTAAAACAAAAATATTCGAAAATTTTGTTGTTTATATGTACACTATAGAATTTCAAAAAAGAGGTCTTCCTCATGCTCATTTCCTTATTATACTTGAGGATGACTATAAACTATTAATACCAGAGGCTTATGACAAAATTATTTGTGCTGAAATACCTGATGTTGACATAAATAAGTATTTACACGGTTGTTAAACGTATGATGCATGGTCCTTGCGGAAGTTTAAACCCTAACAATTCATGCATGAAAACAAAAGAAACTTGTAAACTTTAATACCCTAAAAATTACACAAATGAAACATCTAAAGGTAAAAATTCATATCCAATTTATAGAAGATGATACACCAGAAAATTTGTAAAAGTTAGAACTCAATATCTTGATAATTCATGGGTTGTATCATACAATCCATATCTACTGTGTAAATTTAACCGTCACATAAACATTGAAATCTGTGCAGATATTAAAGTTGTTAAATATATCTACAAATACATTTGCAAAGGTCATGATAGAATAAGTTTTAATTTGCAAAGTAATGAAACTACTAAAGAAATAGCCAAAATAAAAGAATATTGTACAGGTAGATTGGTATCACCACCATAAGCTATACGGTGTATGTTTGCCTTTCCTGTCAGTGAAATGAATCCAAATGTGTATCAGCTTCAGCTACATCTTCAAGACCAACAATTTATCTCTTTCAAAATAACTGCTAAATTAAGTTCAATTTTGAACTATCTAGGAAATAAAAGAACAAAGCTAATAGAATTTTTCGCAATGAATCAAAAAATTAAACATGCCATAGAAGTTAATTTACTATAAAAAAGAATTCCCACAACACTTTGTCTAGTCAATCAGTGATAAAATGTAGACATGCAGGAAACAAGGTTATACAATTGGACATATTGTCAGCTGTCATCCAACTGAAGGAGAAATATACTATCTGCAGTTATTACTTATGAATATACGAATTCCTAAATCATAGAAAGAACTTAGAACTTTGTTGCACCACATTTAGAGAGTTTGTAGAAAAAAGAAGATTGTTAGCTTCCGATAATAACTTAATTGAATGCCTATCAGAAGCTACTACTTACCAAATTCCATGTAGTTTACGATGTTTATTTGCCACACTATTAGTATATTGTAATCCTACAAACTAAACAGCTTTATCAAAAAAAAATTGAATAGCCCATGTCTGAATATTTTACAATTACAACAAATATACAAAAAACTAACGTTCGTTATATGGTTATGAACCACATAAACACCATATTACATTCAATGGGATGAAACATAAATGATTTCAAACTCATATCAGAAAATTTTACACCTTACATATTTTTTTATAGAACAACGCAAGAGTCTAGAGACATCTATTTAGAAAGAAACATAATTGTAACTGAAGAAGATTTACTTTTATATAAGAAACTAAATAAATAGAAGTATACTGCTTACAATATCATTCTTAGTAAAATATTCTTATATGAATTAGGAGCTTTTTATATTGATGGACCAGGAGAAACTAGAAAAACTTTTTTATACCGAGCTTTACTAGCTATTGTAAGATCCAAAGGACTTATTACTTTAGCTACAACTACTTCGGGTGTTGCAACTTATGTACTCCCCGGAGGATGAGCTGCTCACTCACGCTTCAAACTTTCTATCAACATAGGAAAAAACTACAATTGTAATACAAGTAAATAAAGTTCACTTGGTGCTTTAATTTAAGATGCCAAGTTAATAGTATGGGATGAAGTATCAATGGCAGCGAAAAAACTTGCAGAGACTTTTGATTTATTGCTGAGAGATCTTATGACTATAAATATACTTTTTTGTGGAAATATTAATTTTTTGGAGGTGATTTTATACAAACGTTACCAGTTGTGAAAAGTGGAGTAAAAGAAGATATTATTAGTGAATGTTTATTAAACTTAGATATCTTGAATTATCTTGAAAGGTTTTGGCTAACAAAAAATATGCGTGCACGAAAAGATCCTACATTCTATGAATATTTACTTAGAATCGAGGAAGGAAAATAACAAGTTAATCACCATAACAAAAATCAGATTCCAAAATCCTTTCTTATTTCTTTTAAAAATGAGAAGGAGTCATTAAACAATTTATTCAAAACCATTTACCCAGACTTAAACAGGATCATGATTGATACATCTAATGCAGCATCACGTGTTATCTTAACAACCAAAAATAATTTTATAAATGAAATTAACCAAATGTCCATAGATCAATTCCCTGGTACTGTTGTATCATTCATCCGTATTGATGAAACTGTAGAGCCAAAAGACCAAAGTGAGCTTGAAGATTTCTTACATACTTTGAATCCTGTAGGACTGCCTCATCATAAGTTAGTTCTAAAGAAAAATTACCTAGTTATATTACTACGCAATTTAAATCCTTCTAAAGGTTTATGTAATGGCACTCGCTTAATTTGTATTGATGTTAAAGTTCATATTATTAGTGAAAAAATTGCACGTGGGGATTTCAATGGAAAACATGTTTTCATTCATCACATACCCTTATTATCTCCTCAAGATGAAAATTACCAATTCGATTGAAGAAAACGTAATTTTTCATTCAATTATGTTTTGCTATGAAAATAAACAAAGCTCGACGTCAAACACTAGATTTTGTTGTAATATATTTACGTGAACCTGTATTTTCAAATGGACAAATTTATATTGCTTTATCAAGAGCAAAAATCTCAAACTGTGTAAAAATGATAATATGACAAGCAACAATAGATGATCTCGATGATCATTCGGCTTACAATATAGTATATAGTGAAATTATTAACAACGCATTTACTTAAAATAATTTTGACTGATTTCATGTAAATTTCCTACATTTTAATTTTTACTATTTGTAATTCATCAACCAACTCCTACTCTACTCCTACAATCTCAAAGATCTTTATCTTTTGCAAGCAGTCGACTTTAGAATAACAAATCTAATTAAAGTTGGAAGCACCTCTTCACAAACGTGTCTTGTGAGTACCTAAATCATCATTATATTATTGTAATTACATTTTGATGATGATAATTTTATGTTCATCTACATATGTAGTTTATTCTTCCGTGATTCGTTGTTTTGCATGTGAAAATTTTTGCAGCTTAACCGAGCTTCTTTTGCACATTTTGACTTTCATGAAACAAAGGTAATAAAACTCTAAACTTATTTATCCTTCTCCACTCAAAGATTCCACTAAAAATTAGTGACTGCTCTTCTCAGCTTCCATGATAACTGATGGTACGGATTCTTTGAGGTTGATTTATCTAATTTTATCATGTTTTCATAGTCATTTGGTACTTTTATTTGATGCTGACCTTTGTAACTTGGATATCTTTGCCCATCCCTGCTTGTAGCTTGCATTTTCTTATTCTCTCATTAATAAATTTGCTTCTACTAGAAGTCCATTTGTTATCAATCTCAAAAACTAAATTCACATTGTATTCTGAATTTTCAGGATAAATTGGATCGATGAGCATGATTTACAACATGTTAAAATTTGAACCCACTTACCATGAATCCGTGATAATCTTCTATGTTGGTATATTAAATTTTCATCAAAGTATTTTTTCAGTAAATTTGTAACAATTAAGTCACTGCAAATCTAGAACTTTCTTTTCATATACATATCCTTGATATTTTATTTTATGCTCAATTTGGTCATTATCTTGATAATGTGCCATTGCCAATAAAGGATCAATATCCACGTTGAAATACAAAAGATCATTTGAACATACCATATTCATACTATCTGAAATAATTCTATAATAAGCATATATATCATGCTCATTTTTTATGTTGGTTTTGAACTATTTGTGTGTTCTGGGATTCTTGGTCAGAAATTGAAAAAATAGATCGAGCTATTACAATATTTCTCTTAGAGGAAGACTAGAAAGGGAAAATTGTTATTAATGATATTAGTTGCTTCAATATTTATCATTATTTATCAATCGTAGATTTATCTTACTCTGCACTATGTTCCCAGTCTAATTCTTTATTTTTTCTTCCTTTATAGATAACCAAATGAAGTATGTAATATCAACTACACTTAAATTCAGATTTTACCTAGTTATTTTTGGCATGAACCATCTTGACAATTAAAACAAATAGGAAAATCATTTTTACTATTTTATAGGCTATAAAAAAGATAACAAAAAGGCTAACTATATATGCAATCACCCCTCAAACACCTAATTGGATATGTAAGGTACAAGTTGTAGATACCGGTAGACCAGAAGAAGGTACAAAACAAAAGATAAAGTATATGAACATGATCTTTCAAGATAAACAAGTAATTTCTTATTTTCAAAATCAAATCAACAATTTACATTGCTTAATTCTTCCTCTTATATTACTATTGATAAAATTACCTTTAGGACAATCAAGTAAAAGATATTGTCTACGGTGATGATATCCCCCCTTATCCAGATATGTTCAAACTGCTTCACACATATTTGATAACGCGTGCACGCATACAACAACCAACTCTGAGATATGAAACACCACTGCCTACATTCGAATAAATTATTGATAAAAAGACCACAGTGAATCTAATTGATAAAGATGACTCAGATGAAAAATATTTACCACCACCTCGAATAGTCAATGTCATATCATATCAAGATATCAACAACCAAGCCTCTCGAGATACAAAGAAACAACTTAAAAAAATAGAATACAATATGCTCATTTCATTCTTTCTGTCGTTAAATATCTACTTCCACACAAACTAACATATACCTTTTTTCCAACAAATATGTTAGCAATAGTTGTCAATTTCTTTCCTCCAAGATATGTTAGCAGCATTCAAAAAGATTGCAGGAACTTTTCTTTATTGATAACAAGTAAGCATATTTGCAAAATTTACCAACATTTTTATAATTTACGAAAACAAAATATACGAAATATTAATTACTACAGTATACACAACAAGCAACCTTACACATTCATATTATGGAGAAGTAGGCAAGGAGCTCCTTGCACAGTTTCAACAACATCCAATCAGCTGTATCAGCCATATTAGAGTATCCAAGTACAATG
Source organism: Capsicum annuum (assembly GCF_002878395.1). Lineage (NCBI taxonomy): Eukaryota > Viridiplantae > Streptophyta > Magnoliopsida > Solanales > Solanaceae > Capsicum > Capsicum annuum. The sequence continues at coordinate 124,175,628 of NC_061122.1, read as the reverse complement.
GTAAACTAACTAGTATACCATAATTAATTTACTTAGATCACCTTTTAGTTTCTTCCATAATATCACTGTTATTATTGTAATTATTTTAAGCATTTCATTAATCATAAAACTTAACACAATGATACAAATTGAGCTACCTTATTTAGAATGCCTTCAATTGCAGTCATGGTATCGACTTACTTAACTCTACTTTGTACTAAGTTGTACATTATTATTGATATGCTAAAATCCATCAAAAACAAACTCAAATAGGGTTATAGAAAATGGTCAAATGCTCAACTCTTTCGATGCAAGAAGCACATCCCAATCTAGATCTCCGATCTCCACTCCAGTAAATGAAGAGATAGTGTCAATTGCCGCCTTTCATTCACAAAAAGATTTTAGTACCATCTCTATTCACCTAATTCATAACTTATGCTAAAATTTATCCTACTTATGCTAAATAATGCCTTCTCCATAGGGTCGTGCCTTCACGATTGAACCGTAAATAATTTTACCGAATAGCCTCAAATCTTGTTATGTCTTAGGCTATCCAAATTGTCCACAAGAAGTAAGAAATACAGAGAAAAGAAAATTTCAATGTATGAATTATCATCAGCAAATTATGTTGATTCCTAGGTACTATGGTGCTAATATTATACACATATACAGCCACAATATCAGTAAGATATTTTTTTTTACTAACTAAAGTACTAACACATATTTCTTCAGATGCCGATTAGATGTCAATCTTAAATATGACACTAGCTCAATAATTGGAATTATTGGCAGCAAAGAAGAAGAAAAAATATTGTCTCTTACAACAGAACAGATTTACGAGCTTGCTTTAACTGAGATAAAAAAATTAACCATCCAACATACCCATTAACTTAATTATTCAATGAACATAAGAACTAAATATATTTTTCCAAAGAAAGAGTCTCAGTCAATGCAAAATGTTGAAATTAAACTAAATAAGAATCTGTTCAGAATTCAAGTAAAAAAAGTACCTTCATGCACTAATCATTTAATCTCTAGGAAAGTCTATATTTTAGCCTATACTAAAAGGGGATACATCATAACCTCTCTTCCTGCACCATCCATATCTCATATCAAAAAAGGAAGCAAGAAGCAAAAAAAGAAGTCCACTTCTTCTGCTGAACAAGTCGAACAACAAAATGAACACCAAAACATGCTAAAGATGAAATTGAAACTGGAGTCATCAACACTAATAAAAACAAAATAAATGTTATGAAGAAACTTCTTTCATATTTTTTCCCTCAATATTTATAATATCTTCAATATAATTACTATAATATTTTCTCACTACCTATATTACACCCTCTTTCATTATTGTTAAATACATTTGTAGGTTCATGAACTTTCCTTTTGCAGTTACTTTTGAATTTTGTGGAACAAAGGTATACTTAAATCTCTTATTAATAAAGTAACAAGATTTATATATGTTACAATCATTAAAATGTTTTTTTATTAGCAGGTGGCCCTTATCTTTTTGCAAATGAAATATTATTCTTTATTGTTTATACTACTATGAAGACTTTTAGAGCATGTACCCAATGACCCAATATGTCAATCATCTCCCTAATAGACATTTTAACACATATTCTTTTTTAATTCATTGCTATTCTATATTGAAAGAGGAGAAATTGATGAACTATCTTTCCTTTGAATAAATTTTCTTCTGCAATTAAATGGCTGACATACTAGAGCTGAAGTAATTTTCTTTTAGTAAAATCAATTTTCTTCAAATGTACAGCTTCTCTTTGGTATGTTACTACAAAAAGTAAACAATGCTAATTAGGATTGTCCTTATTCCAGGCTCAACATCATCTACAACTATTGGTGAATATAGTCCAGTCACAATCTTTATCACTGAAAGAGTTTTACCTCTTCCAACTACTAACAATAGATCTATCCTTAATTTAGCCAACACCTCTTTTAACTGCTGACATTGAATATATTCTTGTTCTTGTTTTACGCAACAATTCTTACACCAACATTTCTACAATAATTTCACTAGAAAAAGAAAACAATATAATTGACTGCCCTTCCGTCTTTGAAGTTGGTAATTCATATATATATAATGTTTAAATTTGATTATCTTAATTTACATACTCAGTATGTATTGATTATGGAACAATTCTTCCTTAGGCTATACTATTCAGTGACTGGACTTTATTTTTTCGTAGATAGTATTTGAAGTTAATTAAGATGATAAGAGCAACTTTGTTAAACAAAGATGAAATTGTAGGTAATATGGTTGAGTGTGGAGAATATTGAGCTAATTTTAATGGTTTGAGTTGGGTCTGCACATTTAATTTCAATGTACAAATGCTACATTTGATTAGTAGATTCATAAGGAAAATGTATGTCACTATATGTAGTGTGTGAGGTTACCCGCGCTTAAGATGTCTAAATTCATTTAGATATGAAGAGTAGAAGTATTGGATACAAATTTTTCACTAATAGGATTCAAAATATAACAAAATAAAAACATAAAGAAACTAAGAGGATTCAAAGTCTGTTGTGTATAAACAAAAAAAATTTTAACCCAGAAAAACTCAAGATGTACACTGAAAAATTCAATTTTCCTTTTCTATTTTGGCATTAGAATTATTATGGTCTTTAGACAATCAGTAAGACATGGCACTCAACCTTCCTCAACCATTGGAGAATTACACCTTTTTGTTCCTGATGAATCACTGATAGGAATGAAAGTCACTTGACCAAATGAAAAGACGCATGGATCTATTTTTCTTTTGACCAAGTTGGAATTGTAGCTAATATGGTTAATTGTTAAAGAAAATGAGCTTTAGTGGTCTGAGTAGGTCTTGGACAAGATTGGTGTTATTATTCTATATTGGCCAACTATACATTGTTCTCCATGTTTAATGGTTAATGTAACCAGTTCTTTGATCACCTGTCTATCTCACCGAGGATCAAGCGGAAACTACTTCTCTACCTCTCAAGATATATAGGGGTAAGGTCTGTGTACACTCTACTCTCCTAAGACTCAACTTAAAGGATTACACTAGGTATGTTGATGTGTCATTGTATTAAGGAAGTATTAAAAATGCAAAATATTTCTTGGCTCAAGGGCTACATATTTATATTTATTTTTAGTTCTTGGGTTTCTTTATCATTAATATTGATTGTTGCCTACCAAAGATATGTTTGTACTATAAAATGCAATTTGTGATAACCAAAATGCTGAGAAAACAAGAATAACAACAACAACATAGTAACCAGTAAGTTCCCACAAGTGGGATCTTGGGAGGGTAGAATGTACATAGACCTTACCACTACTTCATAAAGGTAGAGAAGTTGTTCCAATGAAATCTTCATCCCAAGTGCAACAAAACTAAGTACAAGAAGAAGAAATAATGAAGAAAGTACTACCTATTATTGCCCCTCTAGCCATGGTTTGGCGATTCTCCTGGCTCCTAGGTATTCCAGTATTTTGTTCCTCGGTTGAGCAGTGATATTTACACTGGAAGAAGCTGTCGGATACACTGGACAGCTTCACTATCCTGATGATTGTCACACAAAGGCATTTCTCACTTTCCATAATAACCCAATAAAACTATCTGTCTTTACTACTCAGTCTTTTGTAACCGCCTGGATGACTGACCCATTTTTCTATGTTTGTGATTCTTCTTCTTGGTCTGATCCTTGATGAGGATATCTAAAATTTTCCTTGTACTTAAAGCACTAATTTTTCTCAATTTAGTCATGGAATATGTTCCAGAAACTATGTGTAGAATCCTAAAGCATTATAGTAATATGAACTAGATAATGCCACTCATCTATGTTAAGCTTTACACATATCAAGTGAGTAAAGTGCTTTCTTGAGTGGTTTTGTGGTTTTATTTGAGCAATATGAACTAGTAATGTTGTTTCCTAAGCATCAATCCATACAAATATTTAAACGTGTTCAGGTATTTAGAGGATTGTCTTACATTCGTACTGTTGCTGGCATATACCATAGGGATTTGAAGACTCAGAATATTTGGGTAACGCATCTTTCAAGTTGCTAAATTCGTGTAGCAAATTATGTCTTTTTTCTCTTATTTCATTGTTTATTTTCACAGGTGGACCCTCTTACTCACCAAGTAAAGATCTATGATTTTGGAAACTAAAAGTACTAGTAAGTGTAAATCAAGATGTTTATTTTTGTATCTCTTCTCATTTTCATTCTAAAGATATATTAATTTGATCCTTGTCTTCTTGAGAAGAATTCACTGTTGTTGATTCAAATTTGTTCAGCAATAATACTGACTCAAGTTGGTAGTTCTTTGGCCTAAGACATGCTAATTCTCTTAAAAGAAGATCCCATTAACCATGATTATGTGATTAGTTAGATTTTGTAGATTCCCCTATCCATTGATCTTGTTGCTCTTTTAAGTATTGTGTTTTATTATAAGTTTTATCTGACCTTATTGGAGATAGATGATATTTGCTATTTAACTATGGTGCAGTGCGTAATTCTAAGTTTCTCCCTCAGCATCTCTCGTGAACTGACAAATTCATGATGTAGTGATTTCTTTTCTTTTCCTTGCGTGGGAAAAATGGGGGCTAACATGAGGAATTTTATATTTCTCTTGTGAAACACCTTTGATTGATTTTTCAACTTCAGTGGCTGTAAATAAAAATAGCAATAGGTTCTCATAACTGTGGGGAATCATTAGCTTAAGCTAACTTCTGCAATTTTATGGCATACACTATGTCATTTTAGAAAAATCCTTGACTTTATGTAACAGTTACTCTATTTTGAAGTGATGGCTGATTCTTGTATTTATGGAACTACCACATTTTATCAGGTTAAAGCAGAAGAAAAAATCTCATACATCTGCTCACAATTTTATCGGGCTCCTGAACTCATATTTTGTGCAGCAGAGTATACTTATATCGATATCTACTCAGTTGGCATAGGATTATCAAATCATAGAAGTTGATCTTTTTTCTCCAGTGTTGTCTTAAAAAAATGATGTTTCTACAACCACCTAACAATGTACCATGCTCTTGTGCCAAAAACTTTCAACTTTTGCACTTTTTGTACCAACAAATGCTTATATGTAGTACTTTCACAATCTAGCAACGTAACAATGTAATCTTTGTTCGACATTTTATAAATCATAACTGATCTACTAGTACTTAGTAGTTTTATCATGTTAATTGAAATGCTATGTTATAATATTCCTTAGTTTTTTGTTTTAACCTTATTAATTCTTCTATATTATTTTTAAGGTATTCTATATGTTCCATATTTCTAGTTTTTAGATAGTCAAGTAGATTCTCTTTCATAAATATTTCTTGTAATCTTATTTCTTCCATATCTTTTTACCAATATTCTAAGCATTCGTAGTTTATCATTTTATCCTAAAGTAGTTGTAATACTGCAAATTTCTTCGTAATAATTTATTCTAATTGTACTATATCTGATATTAAATTCTAGGCTGTCTATTTCGTTAATTATCCTATTTTTTTCTTCTATGAATAATTCTATGTCTGAATCATATTCTAAACTATCTTTTAACTCTAGTTGTTTTATGGTTTTATCTATCCAAATTAATCTTTCTTTTAATTGTTTTCTTCGTCATCTAAGCTGCTTTCTATAATTAATCTATCCTTGTGATACTGTAAATGCAGTTAACATTTTAGATTTTTCTTTTAACTTTAAATGGTAAAATCCTGATTTACATTCAAATTTACTAAAGCAATTATATCCTTGTATTTGTCTTATTTTTAATATTTTATTTGGTATTGGATAATTATATGTCATAGTTTTTACATTTAGGTTTCTATAATCATAACCATTTTACTTTTTCCTCTTTTTTGTTCACTATATTTATTTACTATAAATACTGGACTATTGTGTTTACTATTACTTTTTTTGTATATATTGTTTTTATAATAATTCATCTATATGCATTTTTAATTCTTTTAAATCATCAAAGTTATATGTTAATGGTTTCTGGGTTATTATGCTATTTTTATATATTAGCTCAATTTTTACAGTAGTTTTATGTTTTCCCATCCTTTTAATGGATCTTCACTGTATAATTGTCTTAATTTTTTCTTTATTATTTCTACCTTATCTATTGAAAACGTAAGTAGTCCTATTGTATCTTTAGTATTTTTTATATTTTCTTTTGTGTAATTTTTTCACTTCCTTTTATCCAATTAGTTTTCTTTCTTATTTAATTAATAACTCTTTTTGCTCTTACCTTTTGTTTACATGGTGTTTTAAACCACCAGTGTGTTCTAGTTATTATATGTGGGTATATTTTATCTAAAAATGACATTCCTAAAAGCATATCTTTTGATGTTAGTTCATAATCATAGATCTCTTCTATTGTTAATATCTTATCCCATACTTGTATTTTTATCCCATACTTGTATTTTTACATTTCTAGCTTTATAGGTAATTAAACTTCCTTCTTTATTAAATCCTCTAACTACTATTGGTGTTTTCAATTTATCCCATTTACTATTTGGTAAACAATTATATCTACATAAATTTGCTTCTGCTCCTGTATCTATCATAGGCGTATAATATCTGTTGTAATATCATTCTATTATTATCTTTATTAATACATATATTTTCATATCATGTTAAGGTTCTTTTTATTAATAATTTTTCTTTATTATATGTTATGGTTAATTGTGTATGTTCTATATTGTATGGTTTTACTTGTTCTAACCATTTTATTCCTAATATTATGTCTGCTTTTTGCATATCTTCTTTTATTTCAAAATCTATTTTTATTTTTCTAACTCCTATTATTATTTCCTTTTCTTCTATATCTTCAGTACTTAATAACTTCTTGGTAGATCTGGGCATATATTATTATTGGATTTTATTTCTTCATTTTTTACTGAATATGTTGCTATATAATTTTCTTCTAGTCCTGTATTTAGGAGTATTAAATATTCTTTTTCATTAATTGTTCCCGTTATATAATATTGAGTTAAATTAACTATTGAAGTTATTTCATAGTGTGTTCTTTTTTATGATCCTGATGATTCTGGTTTTTCAAAAGCTATTCTTTTTGTTGTACTTATTCTATCATTTATTATTTCTAAATCTTCTTCTATATCTATGTGTTTGTAACTATAATCATTATTATCAATTGTTTTTATAAATTGTTCAAAAGGACTTTCTATTTGTATTTTGTTAATTTTATTTTTTTTTCCGTTATTTTATGTTTTGTTGTTAATACATATAGATTTTTACATCTTGCTGTAAATATTTTACTTCCTGGGATTAGTTCTATTCCTGATATTTTTTAATATAATACTAATGACTTATCTATGTTTTTGTCTGTTATTGCCACTGAATAATTCGCACTTATTATGAATTTAGATTTTTGGTTTATTAAATTTCCTCTTATAGCAGTTATTATGCATTTTTCTATAGGTTTTATAATTCTATCATCTGCTAAATATAATTTTATTGGTGTATCTATTCCTTCTTTAAAACATGCTTTTATTAATATCTCCATTCCTCCAAGGTGTACGTATTTTATTGGGTCTTTATTTTTTATATCATTTATTTCTTTATTAATTATTCTTTTTGTATATCTACAGTCTATTACATTTTTTTTTGGCTTACTACGTAGTATTCTTCTTTTCGTCTACTAAATATGTTTTTTATTGTTGGTATTTTAGATATTTTTTTCACACTTAAATCTAATTCTTTTCATTGTATTTCGTCTAATATATTGTTATCAAATATTATTTTTTAATTTGTTCCTTCTTCAGTTAAATATTCTTCCTTTGTTATTATTTTTATATGTTCTTTAGTTATTTGATTTATTTTTATATCTTCTTCAGTCATTTGATTCATCTGATTTACTATCTATTTCATTATCTGTTTCATTCTCCGAAATTTCATATATACTATCGTCACTTTCTAATTCGTAATCTATATAATCTATTAGCATATATTCTGTATTTTCTATCTTTATTTCTGATATTTGATTCTTTTTTGGATTTTTAGGCATTTTACAATCTCTAGCTAAATGTCCAGTTTTTCCACAATTGTAACAAGTACAGTCTTTTATAAATTTATTTTTCCTATATGGTTTTTTATGTTTATAATTTTTTACATAATATCTTTTTTCTGGTTTCTTATATTTATATTTTGATTATTTGTATTTCTTATGTCTTTTTCTTTTCTTATAATATCTTTCTTCACGTCGAAATTGAGGTGTTATTTTATCTTTGCAACATGCTAAATTTCTTATTAATGTTTTTTTCATCTTTATTTTTTCTCTATATTTTTCACATAGATTTCTATACCATTGTTGTAAAAATTTTATTCTTGCTCCTAGGGTATCTACTATTTTTGCTTCATCCCAACTCTTTATTATTTTTTATCTAAATGGTTCAGGTAATTTACTAAAATATAATCTTTTTACTTCGTTACTTTCTTCTGTATTATATGTTCCTTTATAGTAGTATTCTTTAAATGCGCACGTATACTCATCTATATAGCACATATTACATATTGCTAGTTTGAACATTAAATTTCTATTTATATCATTTTCTTTATTTTGTTCTTCTTCTGCAGTTGTTATACTGCTAAATTCATCTCTTATAGCTATTTCATATTTTTTCAATATGTCTATAGGTGTTAGTTTAGTTACTGTTGTTCCTTCTATTTTTTTATCATCTCTTAATACCTTTTTACTTTCTTCAATTAAATTTAAAAATCATGATTTTGTTGTTCCTATTAGTGTTCATTCTATATATTCTGCTGTATCTATTTCATTTTTACCATTTTCTAATAATTATTTTGCTATATATCCTATCCATAATTGTATCGTTTTATCTACGTCTATTACATAGTCTAAGTCTAAGAAGTTATAATTTTTATTAATTATTTATTTTGGTGTCCATTTGTTATATTTATTTTTTAGGTTAAATTTTTTAAACTTATCTTTCTAATAATATGTAGATTTTCTTATTTCTAATGTACTAGGTATTATATTTTCATCGTATTCTTTATCAAGAGTATTTATTTCCGTGTTTATATTTTCTAACTTTTCTTTATTAATTACTTTTTTTTTTCATTGATTTCTAACTTTTCTATATTTGTTAAGATTTATGTATATGTTTCACCATCTTCCGAATCATAATTATCCGTTTCTTCAGCATCTATTATATTTATTTCTATTTCATTAGTTTCTAATTTTTGATTTTCTTCTTCTAATTTTTCTTTAAATTTATTTATCTCAATTAATAATTTTTGTTCTTTATCTTTTTTTTCTTTTTCTTTTTGTTTTTTTTCATACAGACCTTTTAGCATTTGTAATTCTTTTTCTAATTCAGCAATCCTACTATTTTTAGTTTCTTTTATTTTTCATATTTCTTCTGTAGTTTGTTGTATTATTTGATCTATTTCTTTTTTTCTATCTATTTCTTCATTTTCTTTTGTTATTCTTACCATAGCTGTTAATTTATCTTCTAATTTTAATTTTTCTTTTTCTAACATTAAATATAGATGTTCACCTATTTTCTTATATTTTCTTCCTAAATTGAAAAATACTATTCTTATTTTTAATCCTTAATGGTTTTCATATGTTTTTTCATCTATTATAAATTCTTCTTTTTTCATTTTATCTACTTGATGGTGTATAGATCATGTTGATATATGTATTCTAGACTATCTATTTGTGATTCTAAATATGATATTTCTTCTTTTTATTCATTTATTGATTTTTGACATACTCCTACAATCATGTTATATTATAGTCTTACTCATCTTATTTTTAATTCTCTCTGTTTTGCAGATATTATTTGTTTCAGTTCTTTATATTTTTGGAATTTTGTTATATTATTCATTTTTACAATATTTAAAATATTTTGGTGGATACCGAAATCTGATTTTATCATAATTAGGAGGTAATATCTCATTCTCCTAGATTTTAAACGAATTATTAATTTGCCTCATTGCTAGATATTAAAGTAATTAAATAAGCTAATTTGTGAGGGTTTTATTTTGTTTTATTTAACTTCATATATTCTGGGTAGTAACTAGTTAAAGTTTCTTTAATTTTTCTAAAAGTTTCTATATTTTTAAATGGTCTTCATATTTTTAATAAAATAAATAACAACGTAAATAATAATTGCTCTACTAATTAAATTAACATTAACATTTCTCATAACTAAATTAACACATACCTACTTATACATTTTTTAAATACCGTAGCTCTGATACCAATTGTAGAGGGGTGTGGATAAATTGGATAATTTGTGTGGATAACTAGTAGATAACTAGTACTTACTAGTTTTATCATGTTAATTGAAATGCTATGCTATAATATTACTTAGTTTTTTGTTTTAACCTTATTAATTCTTCTATATTATTTTTAAGGTATTCTACCTGTTTCATATTTCTAGTTTTTAGATAGTCAAGTAGATTCTCTTTCATAAGTATTTATGTTAATCTTATTTCCTCCATATCTTTTTCCAATATTCTAAGTATTCGTAGTTTATCATTTTATCCTAAAGTAGTTGTAATACTGCAAATTTCTTTGTAATAATTTATTCTAATTGTACTATATCTGATATTAAATTTTCGGTTGTCTATTTCATTAATTATCTTGTCTTTTTCTTCTATGAATAATTTTATGTCTAAATCATATTCTAAACTATCTTTTAACTCCAGTTGTTTTATGGTTTTATCTATGCAAATTAATCTTTCTTTTAATTGTTTTCTTCCTCTTCTAAGCTGGTTTCTATAATTAATTTCTTTGTATAGCCAACTTTATTTTTCTCTAACTCTTTTAATATATTCTAACATTTTTAGTCTGTATAATATCCATCTGAATAATAACTGTCTAAATATGAGCAGTAACTTTCATTATATAAGTGTGAGTTTTCTATAGAACTTAACAACTCTTTTTCTTCATAATTCCGTATTTTTTCCCATAATGTTTTCTTTATATCTCTAAGTATATATAAAACAAGTATTTTAAAATTATCTGTGATTTAGACTTGATTAACTGCTTTTTCATAATATTCTTTAGTTGTTTGTTTTAATCTTTTTAATTCTTCCATATTTTCGTTAAGGTATTCTATATATTTTATACTCTTAGTTCTCATGTATTCTTCTAAATTTGTTTTCGTTAGTTTTTCTATTAATTGTATATCTTTTATATCCATTTTCCAATATTCTACGTAGTTTATCATGGTTGATATGTAGGTTTGGCATGTAGGTATATATAGGAGTAGGTAGGTAGGTGTGGTATGTCATTTATTCTAGTCATAGTATATTTATCAAATATTTTTTCCCATATGATCTTTCTTATATCTACTATTTCTATATCCTTAAGTACATACAAAACAAGTATTTTGAATTTATCTATCATTTCATCTGATAAGTAGGTAATCATTCTTTTTCATATGATGTTATTTTAAAAATATTCCTTTCAACCATATACATAACTAAATATGATCATCTTAGATCACTATATACTAGGTTATTCTTAAATAATTATGTTACTCTGTCACTATTAGCATAGTAATCTGGATACTTTTTCCTTAAACAACGCCTCTACTCTGGCTACTCCCCTATCACGACTTTCTTGCCTCACCGGTTTCACCTTTAGGATGGCATAGTCCTTAGGAATTTTTCTCCTTTTCCTCTTTTCTAATAAACATTGTAACATATTATTCTTCGAATAATTCTACTATTAATAACTAACATGAACTTATTTTATCATATCATGATTGTCAGGAATTTATGAATTTAGCTATTCATAATCATAAAGAAATATACCTGTTGTAGTAGGTTTGATAATTCTGGGTTTTGTTCATTCATAGCTTTTCCTTGGAAATATATTTGATTTTATTAAATATTCAAAAGTTTTTTGTGTACAAAAGAGAAGGCTTGCTTTCAACACATGAAAGTCTTGTCTTTAACTTAGCCGGATGGCTTACATATTTATAAGAGGAAAAGAACTATTCCTACTTTACACATTTTACACGTAAACTACATATCTTTACGAAAAAAGTCCTCCTTTTCAAAAATAGAAAAGGACTAGACTTAAGCTAAACTAGACTAGACTAGACTTAAAGTATAAAAAGACAAAACTTTAATAATGCACTTGCCAAAAAATTCTAACCTAATAAAGCTATACAATATCTTTACGTAAAGTAAATTCAAGAAACAATTCACATGTTGCTTTCTATCTTGTCCTCTTTGCCTTTTTTTCATTATTGTTACGCTGCTTTCTATCTTCTTTCTATCGTCCAGCTGGCATTCTTATCTTTTTTTTTATTCTTGTTGAACTTCCAGAATAATATTATCTTCTCCATTACATCTTGAACATAAATGGTCTGGATATTTGTGTCCAATTAACTTGCTATATCTTATTAATAATTCTTCTGAAATAAATCTCTTCCTAATTGCTCTTACAGTTGATTGTTTTTCTTGATTGAGTAGTGTCAAAATCCATTGTCTAGCTTCTTCCATATCTGACTATCATAGTTCGCTTGAATTTGAATAAATCATTTGATGATCTCTTGAATAATAGCTCCATATAGGGTTTCCATTGATATAATTATTTGCTAATTCTTGAACAATTGTAGATATTCTAATAATTCATTTATTTGCATAAAAATCAGGTATCTCAACTTTAGGTATTTCTAGCTGTTGAACAATATCTTCCGGTATAATCGTTTCTCTGGTTAATCCTATTTTTACAACTTGTATAACTGGTTTAATTTCGTCATATAATATCTCCGCTGGTGCAGTATAAAACAAAATAAAAAATAGATTCCCTTTGGTTATTATTTTATAGGTAGAGAATGCTCTATATAATTCCATTATAGCTATTAGTTCATCTCCATCTTGGGTATATACGGTATTTAATAATCCATAACTGAAATAAGTTTTAAGTAAGCTTGGGTTGGTTTTCGGTAATGCGATTAACTTGTTGTAACCTTGTAATTTTTGGGTTATACAGTTTGTGTTTGGTTCTTGGATATTTGTAGCTCTGGGATTAAGGTTTAGATATGTCTGTATTTTATGGATATTTTCTATGTATGCTCGAGTTATATGGTTATAGGCTTTTCTATCTTGGTTTAAACTTTCTCGATATGTGGTAGTTTGTGGGGGTATGAACAAGGGGTCTTTTTGTATTTTTGGTATAAATGGTTTTCAAATATCTTATTCATGTTCATGTTCTGATATCTTTGTCCACTAACTCCTTTGCTTGTACCTGCAATTGTAGATTGATAAACGTTATGGGTTTTATGGAGTGTCTCAACATCTCCTTTTAGCTCTGGAATTTTGATGTCTTCTGATTGACTTAGCTCTGCACACTGGTGAGTTATCTGGTTCATATCTTTAGATTTCAGTTTAACTTCATTAGTCTTTAGCTTTTCTATTTCATTACCCATACTGTCCACTTTCATTGAAAGCGTAGTTAGGGTTTTTAGTATCTTTTCTAAAGCATCATCTTCTATTATATCAGTCCGTATAGCTTTGTCTTGATATGTAATCTACAATGACATTCTTGTTAGTTTTGATTACTTTAACTGTAAATGTAAAATTTAATATATTTAATACTAGTCTCCGAATCTCTTTCGTTGTAACTGAATTTTGTATTTTCTTTGTTAACCACCAACGTACCTGTGTGTTATCTGTTCCTACAATAAACTTGTTATGTATAATATATGGCTCAAATTCTAATAAACATAATTCTTTTCTATTTATTTCCCATTTTATTTCTGTTTCATTAAACGTACCTGAGTAGTATCTACAATGATGTTCTAATTTTTCTTCTTCATATATATATTTAAGTACTCCTTCATAACTATATTCGCTTGCTTCTGCTTCTACTGTATATGTAAATTTTTTATTTTCGTCTGGGAATTGTAATTTTGGTAATTCTTTACAAAGTATTTTTATTTTCTGAACTTCTTCGTTGTAATTATACTCTACATCCTTTTTAAATTTTTTCTGTAATGGCTTTAGGTTTTCTGCTAATTTTGGTATATATTCTCTTACTTGGTTTACTAATCCTAAAAATGATTGTAATTTCTTTTTTGTATCTAATTCTTCTTTTGAATTTATTATTTTTGTAGTATATGTTGTTGCATTTTTACTCCGATTTAATCTATTTGTATTCCTAAAAATTCTATCTGATTTTTCATGATTTCAGCTTTCTTTTCACTTAAACTTATTCCTGGTTTTTTTTATTATATCTGTAAATTGTTCTAATAGTTTTAAATGTTCCTCTTTAGTTTTGTATATAATAGTATATCGTCTATGTATACTATACAATTAGGTAGTTGTTTAAAATAACTATCCATAAAGTGTTGGTATCTACTTGGTGCATTTGTATATCCAAATGGTAACACATTGCATTAATAAAATCCTTGTGGAACTGTAAATGCAGTTAACTTTTTAGATTCTTCTTCTAACTTTAAATGGTAAAATTCTGATTTACATTCAAGTTTACTAAAGTAATTATATCCTTGTATTTGTCTTATTTTTAATATTTTATTTGGTATTGGATAATTATATGTCATAGTTTTTGCATTTAGGTTTCTATAATCAATAACCATTCTACTTTTACCCCTTTTTTGTTCACTATGTTTATTTACTATAAATTCTGGACTATTGTGTTTACTATTACTTTTTTGTATATATTATTTTTCTAATAATTCATCTATATGCATTTTAAATTCATTTAAATCATCAAATTTATATGTTAATGGTTTCTGGGTCATTATGCTATTTTTATCTATTAGCTTAATTTTTACAGTAGTTCTATGTTTTTTCCATCCTCTTAATGAATCTTCACTGTATAATTGTCTTAATTTTTTCTTTCTTATTTCTACCTTATCTATTAAAAATATAACTAGTTCTATTGTGTCTTAAGTATTTTTTATATTTTCTAATTTTTGTGTGATTTTTTCACTTCCTTTTATCCAATCAGTTTTCTTTCTTATTTTATTAATAACTCTTTTTGCTTTTACCTTTTGTTTACTTGGTGTTGTAAACCACCAGTGTGTTCTAGTTATTATATGTGGGTATAGTTTATCTAAAAATGACATTTCTAAAAGCATATCTTTTGATGTTAGTTCATAATTATAGATCTCTTCTATTGTTAATATCTTATCTCATACTTGTATATTTTACATTCCTAGCTTTATAGATAATTAAGCTTCCTTCGTTATTAATTCCTCTAACTACTATTGGTGTTTTTAATTTATCTCATTTACTATTTGGTAAATAATTATATCTACATAAATTGGTTTTTGCTCCTGTATCTATTATAGGCGTTTAATATATGTTGTAATATCCTTCTACTATTATCTTTATTAATACATATATTTTCATATCATGTCAAAGTTCTTTTTATTAATAATTATTTTTTATTATGTGTTATAGTTAATTGTGTATGTTCTATATTGTATGGTTTTACTTGTTCTAACCATTTTATTCCTAATATTATGTCTGCTTTTTGCATATCTTCTTTTATTTCAAATTCTATTTTTATTTTTCTAACTCCTATTATTATTTCCTTTTCTACTGTATCTTTAGTAGTTATTAAATTTCTTAGTAGATCTGGACATATATTACTATTAGCATCTATTGTATTTATTTCTATTTCATTAGTTTCTAATTTTTTATTTTCTTCTTCTAATTTTTCTTTATATTGATTTATCTCAATTAATAATTTTTGTTCTTTATCTTTTTCTTCTTTTTCTTTTTGTCTTTTTTCATACAGATCTTTTAGCATTTGTAATTTTTTTTTCTAATTCAACAAACTACTTAATTATAAATGTTCATCTATTTTTTTATATCTAATTCCACATATTATGAAGCATAACTATTTTATCTACCATCATATTTTCGCCCGTGCATTGCACGAGCTCGGGCCACCTAGTTTTTAAATAAGTGCTCCTTTTGATTTGGATGTACCCTTTAATAAATTATTCACTTTTAGAAAATTAAAGGTTATATTATCAAGTTACTTTTAATTAAATTTTATCTCTTTCTAAGTTGACATTGAATAGTGGCGAACCTAAAATTTAAGGATAGTGAGTACTTAAAAAATTAAAAAGCTGATAAAAAATTAAAATTGACCTCAATTAGGTTCAAACCTGAGTCAACACTTCCAATGAAGCACCTTAAGATCTATCTAAATGTCAGTGCACCCAACCAACTTTTTGTTAGAGTGAGTGCTTTTATATATTTTATACCTATTTTCATATATTTTTTATGTAATTATACCTATTTTGCGTCGAATTTAGTGGGTTCCGAAGCATCATAAATTATAATGTACGTCCGCCCCTGACATTGATCACTATGTGTAAACTAAGAGCATGTTAGGAAGATTATAATCAAAATATTCATATAAAGACACAAACATACACTTATTTAGAAATAAATAATAACTCAGAAAGAACACTTATAAAGAAATGAAGAGAGTACCTTAACAACAATATTTAATAGTACAAAGGACTATAGATACCATTTGTAGGGGGGTGCGCGGATTTGTAGGTATAATAGATTTAGTATATTTTGTAGTGAATCTATTTTTATTTAGTGCGTGGATGTTATCTTTTAATAATTTACTTTTTTCGTAAGATATATTCATTAATTATTTTATCCTGTAGTAATTACAGAGTTACAAATTCTTGTATAATAATTTATTCTATCTGTGCTATAATATATATCTAATTCTAGATTTTCAATGTTATTTATTATTTTGTGTTGTTCTTCTCGTAGTGAGTTTTTTAAATTATATAAACTATCACATGTACTTTTATCTAAATTTTCTAAGGTTTTTTCTATCCATACTAATTTTTCTTTTAGGTCTTTCATTATTTGTTTAATTCGGTTTCTATAATTAATTTCATTATTTAGATTTTCTTGATTTTCTCTAGTTTGTCTAATATATTCTAACATATCTTAATCTGAATAATATCCTTCTGGGTAAATTTCTTCGTATAACTGTTCTAGGTAATTTTCGTAATCTATTACTTTTTCTAATATTATTTTCTTAATATCTATAATTTCTATGTTTTTAAGTATATATAATATTAAAATTTTAAGATAATCTAAATGATCTATTTTTAAAATTGTTTTGTAGCTGTTTGTTTTAGTCTTAGTAGTTTTTGCATATTTTTATTGAGAAATTTTATATCTTTATTTTCCATGTGTTTATTTTTATTTTTTCTAGTAACTGCAAAAGTTTTTTTTTTTATCTTTTTTCTAAAATTTTATGTAATTTATCACCTTAAGTATTTATAAGAGTAGTTAGGTATTTGTGGTATATAGCTTATTCTAGACGTATAATATTTACCAAAAGCTTTTTCTAATATTATTTTTCTTATATCTGCTATTTTTATATTTCTAAGTGCATACAAAATAAGTATCTTGAATTTATCTACCATCACATCAGATATATTATCATTCATTTTTCATAAATTTGCTTTTTTCAAAATATTCCCTTCAATCACGTACACAACAAAATATGGTCATATTGGCTTACTATATACTAGATTATTCTTAAATAATATGTTCTTCCGTCATTATTAACATGGTAATCTGGATACTTTTTCCCTTAAACAGCGCCTCTACTCTGGTTACTCCCCGCCACGACTTCTTGCCTCAATGGTTTCACCTTTAGGATGGCATAGTCCTTAGGGATATTTCTCCGTTTCCTCTTTGTTAATAAACTTCTTAACATATTATTCTTCGAATAATTCTACTATAAAGTAACTAATATGAATTTATTTTATCATATCATGATTGTTGGGAATTATGAAATTAGCTATTCATAATTATAAATAGATATACCTGTTCCGGTAGCTTTGATGTTTCTGAGTTTTGTTGTTCCTGTTGTTCCATAGCTTTTTCCATTGGAGTATATTTTTCTAATTAACTGAGTAAATTTTTTGTTTGTGGAATGGAGAGAGAGATTTGTTTCAAAAGAAGGCTTTCGGCTTGCGGCCTGCTTTCCGCAGTGCTTCTGCCTTTATATTTATAGAAAGGATCTTACAAATTTACATCTCTAAAGAGTAATGAAAAATTAAAGAAGTGGGGTCTATCCCACCTAACCTATCCTAAATTTCTACGTAAGTTAAAATCTAAGAAAGAAAAGATATCTTTACATTCAATTTCTAAGACTTAAGAAAAGAAAAAAGTCAATAATAATGGCTACATAAAAAGTCTAACGAATTAATTGATATACAGTATCTTGTCTCCGTTGATTTTTGTCGTATCTGCTCCATTATTTGCTCTGTATCTGCTCCATTATTGCTCTGTATCTGCTCCATTATTGCTCTGTATCTGCTCCATTATTGCTCTTTTACTTCCAGCTGGCATTTTATCTTCTTTATTCTAGGTGTACTTCTGGAATAATATTATCTTCTCCATTGCACCTTGAACATTGGTGGTCTGGATATTTATGTCCAATTATCTTACAGTATCTTGTTAATAATCCGTCTGAAATAAATCCCTTTTTTATTGCTCGTGCGGTAGATTGTTTTTCTGGGTTGAGTAGTGTTAATATCCACTGTCTTACATCTTCCATATCTGCTTGTCTTAGTTCTTTCGAATTTGAATATATCATTTGGTGGTCTCTTGAATAATAGCTCCATATTGGATTTCCGTTAGCGTAGTTATTTGCTAGTTCTTGTATGATCGTAGCTAGTCCAATAAGTCTTTTATTTGCGTAAAAATCTGGTATCTCTATTCTAGGTATCTCCGGTTGTCGCGATATATCTTCCGGTATAATCATGTCTCTTGTCAGTCCTATCTTTACAACTTGTATCATTGGTTTTATCTCATCATACAATATCTCTGCTGGTGCAGTATAACATTTTATATAAAATAAAGTTCCTTTTGTTATTCTTTTATAGGTAGTAAATATCTTATATAATTCTTCCATGGCTGTTAGCTCTTCTCCGTCTTGGGTGTATATGGTATTTAATAGTCCATAATCAAAACAAGTTTTGACTAGGCTTGGGTTAGTTTTAGGTAGTGCTATTAGTTTGTTGTATCCTTGTAATTTTTGGGTTATATAATTGGTGTTTGGTTCTTTGATATCTGTAGCTCTGGGGTTATGGTTTAGAAATGTTTGGACTCTATATATATTTTCTATGTATTTTTGGGATGTGTAGTTGTATATTTTCTTGTCTTGGTTTAGGCTGTCTCGGTATGTATTAACTTGTGGGGGTATGAATAAATGGTCTTTTTGTGTTTTAGGGGTAAATGGTTTTTCAAATATTTTATTCATATTGGCATTCTGGTATCTTGGCTTATTAACTCCTTTGCTTGTACCTGCAGAAGTAGATTGATAAATGTTATGGGTTTTATGGAGTGTCCCAACGTCTCCTTCTATCTCTGGATTTTTAATGTCTTCCGATCGACATAGCTCTGCACACTGCTGAGTTAGCTGATTTGTAGCTATAGACTTCAGTTTACCTTCATTAGTCTTTAGCTTTTCTATCTCATTACCCATACTGTCCACTTTCATTGAAAGCGTAGTTAGGGTGTTAAGTATTTTTTCTAGAGTATCTTCCTCTACTATATCAGTCTGTGTAGCTTTGTCTTGATATGTAATCTGCAATGACATTTTTGTTAGTACTAATCACTTCAATTGTAAATGTGAAATTTAATATATTTAAAACTAGTCTTCGAATCTCTTTTGTTGTAACTGAGTTTTGTATTTTCTTTGTTAGCCACCAACGTACCTGTGTATTATCTGTTCGTACAGTAAATTTGTTATATACAATATATGGCTCAAATGATAATAAACATTTATATAATGAACATAACTCTTTTCTATTTATTTCCCATTTTATTTCTGTTTCGTTGAACGTACCTGAGTAATATCTACAATGATGTTCTATTTTTTCTGCTTCATATCGATATTTAAGTACTCCTCCGTAACTATATTCACTTGCATCTGCTTCTACTATATATATAAATTTTCTATTTTCGTCTGGAAATTGTAATTTAGGTAATTCTCTACAAAGTAATTTTATTTTTTGGACTTGTTTTTTATCTTTTTCATCATAATTATATTCTATATCCTTTTTTAATTTTTTCTGCAGTGGTTTTAAGGTTTCTGCTAATTTTGGAATATATTCTCTTACTTGGTTTACTAGTCCTAAAAATGATTGTAATTTCTTTTTTGTATCTAATTCTTCTTTCGAATTTATTATTTTTTGTACTATATGTTGTTGCATTTTTACTCCACTTTTATCTATTTGTATTCCTAAAAATTCTATCTGGTTTTTCATAATTTCAGCTTTCTTTTTGCTTAGACTTATTCCTGATTTTTCTATTATATCTGTGAACTGTTCTAATAATTTTAAATGTTCTTCTTTGGTTTTTGTATATAATAATATATCATCTATGTATACTATACAATTAGATAATTGTTTAAAATAACTATCCATAAAATGTTGATATCTACCTGGTGCATTTTTATATCCAAATGGTAACACATTCCATTCATAAAATCCTTGTGGTACCGTAAATGCGGTTAATTCTTTAGATTCTTCTTCTAGCTTTAGGTGGTAAAATCCTGATTTACAATCAAATTTGCTAAAATAATTATATCCTTGGATTTGTCTTATTTTTAATATCTTATTTGGTATCGGGTAATTATATGTTATAGTTTTTGCATTTAAATTTCTATAATCAATAACCATCCTACTTTTTCCTCTTTTTTGTTCACTATGTTTATTTACTATAAATGCTGGACTGTTATGTTTACTATTACTTTTTTGTATATATTGTTTTTCTAATAATTCATCTATGTGCATTTTAAATTCTTTTAAATCATCAAAATTATATGTTAATGGTTTTTGTGTGATTATGCTATTTTTATCTATTAATTCTATTTTTATAGTAGTTTTATGTTTTTCCCATCCTTTTAATGGATCTTCACTATATAATTGTTCTAATTTTTTCTGAATTATTTCTATTTTATTAATTGAAAATATAGTTATTTCTGTTTTATTTATCGAAAATACTACTAGTTCTACTGTATCTTCAGTATTGTTTATATTTTCTAACTTTTGTGTAATTTTTTCACTTCCTTTTATCCAGTCAGTTTTCTTTCTTATTTTATTATTAACTCTTTTTGCTCTTACTTTTTGTTTGCATGGTGTTGTAAACCACCAGTCTGTTTTAGTTATTATATGTGGGTATAATTTATCTAAAAATGGCATTCCTAAAAGTATATCTTTTGATGTTAATTCATAGTTATAAATTTCTTCTATTGTTAATATCTTATCCCATACTTGTATTTTTACATTCCTAGCTTTATAAGTAATTAAGCTTCCTTCATTATTAAATCCTTTAACTATTATTGGTGTTTTTAGTTTATCCCATTTGCTTTCTGGTAAGCAATTATATCTACATAAATTAGCTTCTGCTCCTGTATCTATCATAGGCGTATAATATCTACTGTAATATCCTTCTACTACTATCTTCATTAATACATGTATCTTCATTTCATGTTAAGGCTCTTTTTAAGAATAACTTTTCTTTGTTATATGTTAAGGTTAATTGTGTATGTTCTATATTATATGGTTTTACTTGTTCCAACCATTTTATTCCTAATATTATATCTGCTTTTTGCATTTCTTCTTTTACTTCGAATTCTATTTTCATTTTTCTAACTCCTAATATTATTTCTTTTTCTGCTAGATTTTTATTATTTATTAAACTTCTTGGTAAATCTGGGCATATATTATTATCGGTTTTTATTTCTTCATTTTTTACTAGATATTTTGCTATATAATTTTCTTCTTGTCCTGTATTCAAAAGTATTAGATATTCTTTTTCATTTATTTTTCCCGTTATATAATATTGGTTTAAATTACTTATTGAGTTTATTTCATAACTTGTTCTTTTGGATGAGCTTGATGACTCTGGCTTTTCATTAGCTATTCTTTTCGTTGTACTTAATCTATCATTTACTATTTCTAAATTTTCTTCTGTATCTATGTCTCTATAGGTATAATCATTATAATCTATTGTTTTTACTATTTGTTCGAATGGACTTTCTATTTGTATTTTGTTAATCTTATTTTTTCCTGTTATTTTATGTTTTGTTGTTAATACATATAGATTTTTACATCTTGCTATAAATATTTTACTTCCTGGGGTTAACTCTATTCCTGATATTTTCCAATATAATACTAATGATTTATCTATATTCCTATCTGTTACTGCTACTGAATAATTTGCACTTATTATAAATTTAAATTTTTGGTATATTAAGTTTCCTTTTACGGCAGTTATTATGCTTTTTTCTATAGGTTTTATAATTCTATCGTCTGCTAAATATAATTCTATTGGTGTATCTATTCCTTCTCTAAAACATGCTTTTATTAATATCTCTGTACCTCCAAGGTGTACATATTTTATTGGATCTCCTTTACTTTTTATATCATTTATTTCTTTATTAATTATTCTTTTTGTTACTAGTGGTATACTAGCTTTTCCTTTTGCATATCTGCAATCTATTACATGTTCTTTTTGGCATACTACATAATATTCATCTTTTTTCCTAGTAAAAATATTTTTTATTGTTGGTATTTTAAATATTTTGTCTACACTTAAATCTAATTCTTTTCCTTTTATTTCATCAAATATATTACTGTCAAATATTATTTTTTGTTCCGTTCCTTCATCATTTAAATATTCTTCCTTTGTTATTATTTTTATATCTTCTTCAGTCATTTGATTCATCTATTTCGCTATCTAGTTCATTATCTGTTTCATTTTCTGAAATTTCATATATACTATCTTCACTTTCTAATTCATAATCTATATACTCTATCTGCATGTATTCGGTATTTTCTATTTTTATTTCTGATATTTGTTTATTTTTTGGATTTTTAGGTAATTTACAATCTCTAGCTAAATGTCCTAACTTTCCACAATTATAACAAGTACATTCTTTTATAGATTTCTTTTTTCTATATGGTCTTTTATGTTTATAATTTTTTACATAGTATCTTTTTCTTGGTTTTTTATATTTATATTTTGATTTTTTATATTTCTTATATTTCTTATGTCTTTTTCTTTTCTTATAATATCTTTCTTCGCATCCAAATTGTGGTGCTATTTTATTTTTGCAACAAGCTAAATTTCTTATTAATGTTTTTTCCATTTTTAATTCTTCCCTATATTTTTCACATAAATTTCTATACCATTGTTGTAAATATTTTATTCTTGCTCCTAACGTATCTACTATTTTTGCTTCTTCCCAACTTTTTATTATTTTCGAACTAAATGGTTCGGGTAATTTATTAAAATATAATTTTTTTATTTCTTTACTTTCTTCTATACTATATGCTCCTTTGTAATAATATTCTTTAAATGCGCAAGTATATTCATCTATATAGCACATATTACATATTGCTAATTTTAACATTAAATTTCTATTTGTATCTTTTTCTTCATTTTGTTCTTCTTCGATTGTTGTCGTGCTGCCAAATTCATCTTTTATAGCTGTTTCATATTTTTTTAATAGTTCTATAGGTGTTAGTTTAGTTGTTGTCGATGATGTTCCTTCTATAGGTTTATTAGTTCTTAACACTTTTTTGCTATTTTCGGTTAGATTTGCAAACCATAATTTTACTGATCCTATTAATGTTTTTTCTATATATTCCGGTGCATCTATTATATTTATATTATTATCTAATAATTGTTTTGTCATATATCCTGTCCATAATTGTATTGTTTTTCTGTATCTATTACACAGT
Source organism: Capsicum annuum (assembly GCF_002878395.1). Classification (NCBI taxonomy): domain Eukaryota; kingdom Viridiplantae; phylum Streptophyta; class Magnoliopsida; order Solanales; family Solanaceae; genus Capsicum; species Capsicum annuum. Next base: position 124,151,865 of record NC_061122.1, on the reverse strand, counting down.
CTAGATCTAAAAAGTTATAATTTTTATTTACTATTTGTTTTGGTATCCATTTATCATATTCATTATATTTTTTAAACTTATTCTTATAATATATAGGTTTTCTTATTTCTGTTGTTTTAGGTATTATATTTTCATTTTCTTTTTTATCAAGAGTATTTATTTCTGTTTGGGTATTTTCCAAATTTTCCTCATTAATATTTTGTTCTTCATTGATTTCTAAATTTTTTGTATTTGTTAATATTTCTGTGTATGTTTCACTATCTTCGGACTCATAATTATCTGTTTCTTCAATATCTATGTTATTTATTTCTAATTCTTCATTTTTTATTTCTAATTTTTCCTTAAATTGATTTATCTCATTTAGTAATTTTTGTTCTCTATCTTTTTCTTCTTTTTCTTTCTGTCTTTGTTCATAGAGTTCTTTTAACATTTGTAATTCTTTTTCTAGTTCAGCAATTCTACTATTTTTGGTTTCTTCTATTTTTCGTATTTCTTCCGTAGTTTGTTGTTTTATTTTTTCTATTTCTTTTTTCCTATCTATCTCTTCATTTTCTTTTTCTACTCTTACCATTGCTGTTAATTTATCTTCTAATTTTAATTCTTCTTTTTCTAACATTAGATATAAATGTTCACCTATTTTCTTATATCTTCGTCCTAAATTAGAAAATACTATTTTTATTTTTGATCCTTCGTAGTTTTCATATATTTTTCATCTATTATAAATTCTTCTTTGTTCATTTTATTGTAAATAGTTCATGTTGATATATATATTCTAAGCTATCTATTTGTGATTCTAATTTTGATATTTCATCTTTTTGTATATTTATTGAATTTTTACTAACTCCGGCAAATATATTATAATTTAGTCTTTCTATTCTTATTTTTAATTCTTTACGTTTTTCAGAGATAATTTGTTTTAATTCTTTATATTGTTGTATTTTATTCATTTTAAATTATATTTATAATATTTTGGTAGATATCTAAATCTAATTTTATTATAATTAGGCGGTATATGTTTCATTCTTCTAGATTTTAAATGTGTTATTAACTTTGATTCAATACTAGATATTAATGTAATTAAATAGGCTAGTTTTTGTGGATTTTCTTTTGTTTTATTTAGACTTATATATTCTGAATAATTACTAATTAATGATTTTTTAATTTTTCTAAAAGCTTCTCTATTTTTAAATGGTCTTCGCATAATTAATTTAATTTTTTCGTAGGTAATTTTTTAACTTTAATTCTTTTATAACTCTAACTCTAATATATATCTCTTCCGTACTTTTTAAATTACTGTGCTCTGATACCATTTGTAGGGGGGTGCGCGGATTTGTAGGTATAATAGATTCACTGTTTTTTCTTTTGGTTGTTTCCACTAGTTCTAAAAGAACGACTCTTGATAAATATTTCACCGTCTCATAGTATTGTACTATAGATGCACGTTTTAAAGCTTTCATTTCAACTTTTAGTTTTTTCCACTAGTTCTAAAAGAGGACCATGAGTCTTTTGTTTTTTCTTTTGGTTGTTTCCACTAGTTCTAAAAGAACGACTCTTGATAAATATTTCACCGTCTCATAGTATTGTTTTTCTACGTTCTTTTTAACACGTCTCAAGAAATTATAAATAAAAAGAATATTTTTACTAATTTATCCTTTAACTCATTTTAATACTCTATTTATATGTCTTATTCATCATTAGAAAAATTAATTATGAAGGAACTTTTTTGAAGCATTATAGTATTTAATTAAATCTATCTTAATTTTGTAAATTTACAAACAATTTGGGTTAAATATCTTTAATAATATGGACAAGCAATATAAATGGAGGGAGCATATATGTCTTTCCAACTATTTTGGAAACCGGGTCAGTAGTGATAGCATCAGATTCAATTTTCGCTTTTATAATAATTATTTGGCAGGACTGAGATCCTTTTTCTTAATTAAATTGGATTGAGGATCAGCCTTGGTTGTGCCTATTAGAGTTATTTAAAGTTCTACAAAAGTATTTTGTTGTTAAACAGACATACTCAATATAAATGTAACTAAGAATTATTGGTGACCTACGCAGCATTTTTTACAAGCCGCATTTACATTTTAACAATGAAGGCGATGCATCATTGTCGCAACGGCTTATCAGAACTCAATACTTAAATCATGGATCCCTTGTGTCCCCCCCCCCCCCCCTCCCCCTGGTAACTATGCTTTTATTAATCACTACGAAGGCTTTACATATCCTTAGCAAACTTTAACACGGATTTGCTATGAAAACAGAGAGCTCGGAGAACTACAACAGTATGTAAATACAAAGATTAAAAGGGCAACTGTTGCAGCCTTATCTAAAATATTACACTGTATATCATATTAATTAAGCATAATGCAAATTCATTGGTATAAATCATCTTAATAATCCTCATTTTTGAAATGTATGCCTAATAACTCATTGAATGTATTGTAAAATGCAATTAGTTAATTGTTATTAAGTATTATTTTTTTGGATGAAACTATCAAAGTGATTTAGGCCCAATGGTGATAGGGGTCAAGAGTTCAATACCCATTACCTCTCATCTTTTAGATAACCGAGATCAAAGTTTCAAAGATAAAGCAGCCACTGAGACTCGAATGCGTACCATTGCTTATGAAAATCTTTTGAAGCTTGGCCGCTGTGGTAAATTGAAGAAAATACTAGTTTCAATTGTTGAATTTAACACATACACAGTGATAAAACGCAGCAAAAAATAAATAGGAACGTACCTTCAACCATCGTTGTTCAAGTGTTGTGGGAATCCTTTGTCAAAACTTTTATAAGAAAGAGGTAGAGAAGAAAAGTTAGAACTTCTGGCGTATGCCTGTCAAAGGGTATGCCAAACTGATAGAGCCACATACCTATTTATAGATAGGTTAGGGACTTTTAGGTAAATAACTTTAATCATAGGGATTTTCATAGTTATTTTTTGGCGTCAAAGAAATATCATATATGCATAACTTGGAAGAATAGTAATTAACTGATTTATTACTTTACTTGGGAAATAAAGTAAATTTATTACCAAATATATGTAGGTCATTAATACGTAATATTATGCTTAATATTCTTACATTCTCCCTCTTGACCCATATATCAAAACCAGACAATCATTTATGAGTGAAAATAAATAATATGGCCATACATACATATGCACTCAACTTAATAGTCATGCAACAATCACTTTTATTAAGAATAAATTAATACAAGAATCATGATGGTAATGCTGTTAATCAAACCCTTTCTTTCATGTGTTACAGTGTACATGTAAAGCCCCGGATTTTTGGTTCTTGAAAATTTCTGAAATTTTATTCTCACTGTTCTGACTACGACTCCCCTTATGAGTCATACGGAGTCTTGACGAGTCGTTGGATTCGAATCATAACCTAAACAGTGTTTGTATCACTAAGTTCTACTCTGAGTATGGGTGACAAACTAAGAGTCATAAGGACTCATTACGAGTCATTGGGTGTAAATCATAGGATGTCCAGTACTTACCCCTAATAGGTTCTGTGTGGACTACGATTGAACCCTACGAGTTGTAGGGTCTTATTACGAGTCGTACTAATTGAGTCGTAGGGTCAACAATGTGTAGGTGCCCTGAAAACTGCCTTGGCTACGACTCGTGGTATGAGTCGTAATAAAATCTTATGAGTCGTATAGTGAACCATAGTCACTGACGACTAAATTTTAGTTTTTAAATTGAGGAAACTTTGGAAAATTTCCTTCTTACCCTATTAAAATGCCACGTTCAAAAGCACTTAAGAGGGAGGTTATTTCTCATTCATAATAATCAAACACTTCTAAACTCTCTCAAGTCTCTCAAGCATCCATACTTAGGGTTTCCAAGAGGTAGATCATGTAAGGACTCAAAAGTGGAATTCTCTCCATAAACTAGGATATTTCAGACATGTTACTCTTTCCTAATCTCTAATATTGTAAAAGTATGTGATTTAATATGTTGTTCATGACATATTGAGGTTGGTTTTGAATCAACTGTTATGGGTTTTGAATAGTTATTGATTGAACAATGTTTTCCCATGGTTTACATATATGACTGTTCATGCTTTAATTGTGATTTTAAACATGTGGGGTACATGGGTATAGTGAGTAAACAAGGGGATTGTGACTTCCCCAAACTTGTGACTTTTGAAGTGGTTATGACCTTAACCTAATTTTGTGAAACTAGTTTTAAGTATGAAAAATATGTACATTGAACTTTAACACCCCAAGACTACCCCCTTGACATCACACGGTGCTTAGGACAATAAGTTATCCCAAGCTAACCCATGAACTGGCATACTGATAAGCAACTGGTTTAAATATTTATAAAATAACTGAATTTACTATATGAAAACATAATCATGATTAAATCTGGAAAAAAATAATATTGATACAATTTTACATTCTGATAAAATCGAAGAGCTCTAAGAGACATCTATGAAGCCTCTACTTTACTGACTGTAGATAGCTGAGACACACTTTAACTACGACAAATCAATACATATGAATAAGAAGGTAAATTACATTAATAACATCTAACTGAAGTCTCAGGAGTAGGAGGACCCATCACCTAATGGTTGAAATCTCCAACTGCCTGATCCTGATATATGGACTACAACTGATTCGGTACCTATATTATTAAATAATGTAGTACCTATACGTATATGTGGATCAATACTTTTGGAATGTACAGAGCATATGGGGAGTGAGTGCATAAGTAAAAACAATGACTTAATGTACATATAAACTTTTAAACAATGCATGCTAAGTGCAAATGACTTACCTTGGACTTCAATAAAATAAAGCTGTAAAATCATAAACATAAGTAATGACACATAAGAATAACTTTGTGAGCCATAATACTTAGTTCTAAAATATATTCTTTTATTCTGTCATAAGGAGGTTCTTCTAACCGATATAAATCATGTGAGCTATAACAGAGTGACAGCGCCTAAGCATACACGCAAGTATACGTGGTCTACTAAGTAATATAGTTTCCTTCAAGAAAGCCAAATATCGATTCCACAGGGGCTTGTGTCGAAAACTATCCAATTCAAGTTTAACAATTGAGATAAAGTAACCAAGAAGAGTGTTGAATAATTATAAACTAAAAGTAAAGTAAACAGTGGGTAAAAATAAAGGCCTTGAGACAATCAAGCCCAGGGTTAAAGTACTTCGAAAAATCTTACTACGTTATTGAACTTCAATCATTAACTTACTTATCTTGGTTGTTGATTCATAGAGTTAATTGCATGATCATGGTCTTCCAACCTTTAACTATTTACCTATTTTGGACATTAAAACTACATCGTTGAGCGGGGATGCAATAATTGAATTTAGTTCTTTAAGCTATCATCCTACGTTTAAATCTAGTAAGGCATCTAAGTACATCCCAGTCCTAGATGCTAATTTGAATTCCTTATTTTATAAAAGAATACAAATCCTACTTTGTTTATTCCAATGTTCTATCTTCCTATTTCCTCTCCCGAGATCAAAAGATAGGTAATTGATATATTTTTTGGTTGATCAATCTATTAAATGATTAAATCCAGAATAAACACACAACCAATAATGATAAGCAAAATTAAATGAAATTAATCCAAAATAATAATACTCATGTTCTTGGCTTTACCCCCGAAAAGGGAGTTTAGCCTTTAATAAAAATATTCATTATCAAATCCCTTGGATTGATGATACAAACCATAAAGAAACTAAATTAAAGAATGATAAAACCTAAAAAGAAGTTGTTGTAGCCTCCAATGATGTTCCAAGCGATCTAGGGTGTTCTAAGATATCCCAAGATGATTAAAACGTGATTTGAGATGTTATATTTATAGTAAAAAAGTCATAAACCAACTTGTATTAGGTTTCCACGTTATTATTGTTCAAAAAGGAAGAATTATCTCGATTTTGGTGCTCACCGCATCGCGGTGTTGAGCCAAATCACAATTTTCAAAGTCAAGAATCTTCCCGCAATTACACCACATCGCAACGCCTTCTTAAACTCCATTAGGACCTACAGGTGCTGCTGGGTCACTATTTTGGTCCTCTTCTGAATCTACTGGTATTTCTCACGTGTACATTGGCCTATCCTACAGTCCACATGCGCCCAAGACATTCCAGGGGTCCGAATTACGTCAATTTTTGTATTGTGCTTTCGTTGAGCCATTCTGAGCCTTTTTGAATTGTTTATACTTCATTTGAAGCTTGCATATACTTAATATATCATCATAATCCATTAAACAAGCATCATATAGCATTAAAAAAAATAATTTAGAGCTTAAAACAACACAACATCCAAGACAGTGAATAAAAAACACGAGCTAAGCATAAGCTAATTTCACTTTGATCTTTAACTCATTGTTTCGACTCTTGTCTTCATCCATTTGACCCTTGAACATTATATACAAGTTGTTTCAAATATAAATACACAATAAAAACCTTAGGAACTCATTAAAACACATTAGAACCCAACATAATAGACTAGACAAAAACCTAGCTCAAACTAGCCACACTAGTTTTCTTAGTTGGACTCTAAATGATCAATTTGAATCAAAACTTGTGTGAAAACACCTTTCAATATTGTCATCACATACTTGGACACATAAATTCTCATTTATATCATTATTAGTACATTGATCACATGAATTATCCTCAAAACAAGGCTTAAAAGGCTAGAATAGTAACACTAGAATGCATAAATACACCCAACATCACCACCCCACACTTAAATCCTTGTTCGTCCTTGAATAACTCTTCACTATAAGCACTATGAGCTGAAGAAACTCCACACTTCTTCTAAAATTAAGACACTCAAGTTAGTAGCACAATGACTACATGGAATGCAAGTTCACAACACTAAGCATGTTATACATAATTGAAAGCTCAAGAATCCTACTTCCAAACATCCTAGCCTCAAGAATGGACTCCACAAGTGGAAAGCTAATGCATATTTATCAATTAAAGACATCATACAATTCACCCACATTTATCAAACATGTGCCCCTCACAATAAGATAGTTACCCATAATTACTCACAATAATGCAAAATATTACAATGGGTATACAAATCAAGTTATGCTCACTCTCACAAGAAATTCATAAGTTACTCATAATGAACTATAGGCTTTCCCTTAGTTTCATACTCCACTAATATTAGAATGATGAAAGTAGGATCAAATAGGTCTTTTCCAGGTTGTAATATAGGCTAAGGGATGGGTAAGAACTATTTTGGGAATAGTGACTAACCTCTCTAAGCACTTTAATACACTACATTATTCATTTAAAACCAATCTCCAACAACCAAATTACACTTTTTCCATCCACCCATATCTTTTTGTTTTGCCCCATCTCACTTAAGCATCATCACAAACACATGGTGGAAGTATTGTTTATTACCAAATGAATTAATTTTTTTCTTTATTTTTTTATTTATCACAATCGTGGAAATATTTCTAGTATAATTTCTATCACACCCATCCACCAAACATCAATTATTAACACCAATAACTATTACCTTGGGGCATCAAATTCACCCTTTTCTTCTTTAATATAACTCTCCTAACTCAAATAATTTTTCATTAAAGCACCTAGGAGCTTTTTGGATCAAATTAAGGTCTATCAAAGAAGGGATTCGATTACTTATGAAGTTACCAAAGAAAAAGATAAAGGCTCAACGGGGTTTAACTAGGATTATGCACAAAGAGTAGGTCAAATAGATGGTAAAAACAGGCTATAAAAGAAATGCCTATACTATCTCCTAAAGTCGCACTCTTTATTTCGCTTTATACACACTTTGAACAAGTTCTAGACATTACATGTAACAACGAATATACAAAAACCTTACATCATACATAGCACATCATCAACACACATAGGATCATCATAGACTCTCAACCAATAATAATATGAATTCAAGTTTAAGCGAACAAGTACAAGAGTAACAAACATGAGCCATAGAGTCTCAAAAGTAGAAATTCACTCAATCAAAATATTTTTACCAAACAAAACACTTGCACCATGTAATCAAAAATAGCGCCAACAAGAATATCATACACAAAAAATTTTTAATTGAGCCAAAAATTGGGAATTTCCCCACTCCCCACTTAAAAAATCTACTTTGTCCCCAAAGTAAACTTTTAAGTAAGAGATAAAAATACTCCCCGAGGCCTCTAGGCCTAGATATATGCATCTTTAAATCTCAAGAAGGTCTGGGGGACCCCACATTTGGTCTTTACCTTGCTCCTTAGCTCAGGTTTTTGATACTCAGACTTTCCATCAACCTGTTACTTAACAAAAATAAAAACTACATGAAGTAAAAACAAAAAACTAAAAATAAAACATACCTTAGATTGGGTTGCCTCCCAATAAGCACCTAATGTAGTGTCGCGGCATGACCCATATCAACTTTTTCCTCCACCTTAAGGATATGAATTTCACCCCTAACTTTGCATCCATCTTTTTTCCTCGCTCATAGGGAGGTGGTACAAATATTAAGAAATCGAGTAATAGAGTATGCATGGTAAAACACTCAGCTTTGAGGTGAGGTGTGGTTTTATGTTGCTTATCTGGTGCAAAATCAAGAATATAGGATTCTTGTTCCTCATCTTCATACTCTCTTACTATTTTAGATGATTTCACAGACAAGACATCATATAAACAAAATGTAGAAAATTTCTTTAAGTAAGGTCCAATAAATCCCACTTTAAAATTTACACAATCCAAAATACCCTAACTCACATTCACCTTCTCAATTGTAGTCTAAAAAGAAATAGGACGGTTGAGTGGCTAGGATTCTTGTGTTTGTTCCACAGAATGGCTAAGATCCTCCATTTCTTTTCTCATCTTATATGGAGATGGTGGTGGTGGTATCTCCTTAACCCGTTCAATAATTTTTGTTTCCGAGTACTCAGACTTCTTTGAATTATTAACATCTTTGACTGCAACCGATTGGGGAGTCAACTCTGCATCTATCTCCAGCTGATTATACAATTTCTTTGTAGCTTCCCAATGGTTCTTCATGTCTACCAACAATTGTACTTGAGATGTTAAAACTTGTTTCATCATCTCTTCTAAATTGCTTATTTGAATCAGGACCTGGTTATTCTGAACCTGTGGTTGCTATAACTGTTGCTACTGATTGTGGGCATTAATATAGTGTTGCCTTTGATCATAGCCCACAAACATTACTGAATCAGGGTTGACATCATACATATCTGCAGAATGACCACTATTGCCACAAATTATACACCAACAAAAATCGTCACCACTCGAAAACTATCTATCCTAGGCTAACATCTCAAGAAGTATGATAAATAAAAAAATAAAGAAACTAAAAAGAAAAATTAATAAACTATTTACAATTTAATATAGCTAAACTAAAAATAAGATAGTTCCCAATTTACAAGTCTCCAGAAATAGTGCCAAAAACTTGACAGCGTCCAAGCGTATATGCAAGTGTACGTGGTCTACCAAGTAATATAGTGTCCATCAAGAAAGACAAATATCGATCCCACAGGGACTTGTGTCAACAACTATCCAATTTTAGTTTAACAATTGAGATAAAGTAACCAAGAAAAGTGTTGAATAGTTGTAAACTAAAAATAAAGTAAATAGTGCGTAAAGATAAAGCTCTTGAGACAATCAATAGGAGAAAGCCTAGGGTTAAAGCAGTTCGAACAATCATACTACGTTATTGAACTTCATTTGTTAATTTAATTATCTTTGTTGTTGATTCGTAGAGTTAATTTCATGATCATGGTCTTCGGACCTCTAACTGTTTACCTAATTTGGACATTAAAACTGCATCATTGAGCGGGTATGTAATAATCCAATTAATTTCTTTAAGCTATCATCTTATGTGTGAATCAAGTAAGGCATCTAAGTACATTCCTATTCTAGACGCTAAGATGAATTCCATATTTTATAAAAGAATAAAAACCCTACTTTATTTATTCCCGTGTTCTATATCCCTATTCCCTCTCTCGGAATCAAAAGGTAGATAATTGATATATTTTCTGAGTGATCAATCCATCAAATAATTAATCAGGAATAAACACACAACCAATAATGATAAGAAAATTAAATGAAAATAATCCAAAATAATAATACTCATGTTCATGGCTTTACCCCTGGAAAGGGAGTTTAGTCGTTAATGGAAATATTCATCATCCAATCCCTTGGATTGATGATACAAACCATAAAAAAACTAAATTAAAGAATGATAAAATCTAAAAAGAAGTTGTGGTAGCCTCCAATGATGTCCCAAGCAATCTAGGGTGTTCTAAGATGTCCCAAGATGATTAAAACGTGATTTGAGATGTTATATTTAAAGTAGACAAGTCATAAAACAACTTGGATTAGGTTTCCATGTTAATCTTGTTCAGCAAGGAAGAATTATTTTGATTTTGGTGCACACCGCTTCGCGGTGTTGAGCCAAATTATAATTGTCAAGTTCCAGAATATTTCCATGATTACACCGCATCACAACACATACTTAAACTCTATTAGGACCTATACTGTAATACCTCATACTTTTACCTAGCTTGAAATCATCCCAAGAATATTAGAAACTTATTTTGAAAGATAAATCCACTTTTGTACAGGTGAAATTTTTAAGATTTTCGTGTTTTGTTAAGTGGGAGATTGAATAAGATTTCCATTGATACCCATTTCATCAAAATTTGGTATCAGGGTAGAAAGTTATGGCCACATTACAAAAATCAGTCAAAACTACCTAGGTGCGACGGTGAGAGAGACGGACCATCGAGCTAGCGATGGACTGTCACCCAAGCCATCGCAGCGGAGACAGTGAGACCACATTTTGCCTAAGAGTGACGGCTCAGGCCGATGGACCATCAAGCTAGATACGGACCATCTCCTAAGCCATCGTAGGAGAGGAAGTGAACCCCTATTCTGCCTAGGTGTGACGGTTAGGACCGACGAACCATTGACCTAGCGACAGACCATCGTACCTACCGTTACATATTTCGTTCAGCTATTTTATGTTGTTTTTAAAAAGGGATTTTTGGTCTTTTACCACCCTTTTCTAATACCTAATAATATCAGATCAAGGATCATAAATTCATTATCTATTTACAACATCAAATTAGGGTTTTCTCTCAAAGATAATCTCCAAGAAACAAGATCCAAATCTTCTTTAAAAAACGTAGAGATTCAAGTTCTTCAAGTCCAATAACTTCAAGAAACTCACAATCCAGGTATGTCATGTGTTGATTCATAGGTTTCTTTCACCCATGAGGCTGAAGAGCCTTTTTTCAAAATCAAAGATTTGTGTATTGATGAATGTTCATGATTTAAATTGAATTGAAATTCATGCTCATGTTGTTGTGGGGTTTTAATTCATGTTTTAAATTACATATTCTAATGATTGACCCTAGTATGTAGCGATTTGCATAATAATCATGATAAACCCTTCAAATTTGTAAATTTATTTATGCAACCATGACAATTAGATGCATTGATGATGGCATAACCAAAGTATGCTCCCCATGTGTTTGATTAAATTCCTATGTGAAGGAAAGTGTCATACTAGTATAATAATATGAAATCCCCATTCATGTACAAGTTTATGCATGTCATGTGTTTGATGAAATGCCTTAGTCAATGAATTATGGATATATGTGTAGCCATTGTGGTGCTTTAGGACTTGTACTTCATGAAATATCCAACTTATTATATTATGGATTGTGATGTTGGTCATGTATTTAAGAAAGTCATGCTTTGTCAGTTTTTTCCAATCGAGTCCTGGGGGTACTTGTACCCGAAAAGTATAGCTGTGTGCCTAGAGCCAGTGTCATTTTTTCATGATATCCTTAGTCAAGCCATGATCCATAGAACTCAGTCAGTCATATGACTCAGGAAAGCTCAGTAATCTAGTAAGCTCAATACTATTTCGTCAGTCAATGGAACTCAGCTAATTTACTTCAGTTCAGTTCAGTAATCCATGTTCAGTATCTATTCAGATGGGAGTAGGAATTAGCACCTAGTGAACCTAAGAATGGGAATACACACTGTAAGATGAGGGTGTCATTCTTAGAAGTCATCCTTGCATTCCAGAACTATGTAGCCAGCATAGGTTGAGACATCAATACTGTTAGATGAGGGTTGATGAGGTGGATAAAAACTGTCAGATGAGGGTCCCAGTATACTCTTTTAGGGACACTGTCATATGAGGGTAACCCACAGCTTGTCATTACTAGTGGCGCGGTATTGACACCTTTCTAATTGGGGTTATAGATTGGACCCCAACTCAGCCATAATAGCGTATTAAGGGTATGCCGGTTAGATGACTATTTCCCATAGTTTTAGTATAGAATCAAGACTGTCAGATACAGTCATTCAGTCTCAATAATAAAACTCAGATAGTTCTATAGAATTTAGGACTGTCAGATAGAGTCACCTTAGAATAGAACAAAAATCAGCTAGTTTTATCAGAAACTAGACTGTCAGATAAAGTCGCTCAGTATCAATTATTTCAATTATATAGTTATGAGTATCTCATGTTATCAGTACTCAGACTCAGTAATCATGTTATCATGACCCTAGTTACAGTTATTATGTATTCATGCATGTATTCTCATGTTTATTTCATCCATTCAGTTAGTATAGTTCATGCGTGTGAACCCTTTGCATTCAGCCTACCTCACATGCATACCAGTACATTCAATGGTACTAATAAATTTGTGCTATGGTATTTTATACCATATGCTCAGAAGCACAAGCTCCAGAGTATCAGTATCAGTCAGAGGTAGCAGTGAGTCCTCATCCTTCGAGGACATGATCATTACTTTATTATTTCATTACTTAGTTTATTTTAGTAGTTAGAATTAGTTGGGGACATGTCCTATCAACTCTTTATTCAGACAGTTCAGTCAGCTAAAGTCTTTTCAGACTATAATATATTGAGATAGTTTATTTCAGTTGTTTTATGTATTTCATACCCCACCTAGATGTTATATTTTATCAAATACTATGTCTCAGTTTTGAACCTTATGGCCTTTCAGCCTTTGTTTCCACATTATATACAGTATGTTATACAGTGTACAGGTACAAATATCAGTCATGGGTTAGCGTGTGGTCCTTCAGGGTCATGAGCACTGTGTAGCATTCTGGGTACTAGATTCGAGGTGTTACAAACTTAGTATCAGATCCTAAGGTTCAATAGTGTCTTAGGAAGTCTGAAATCCACATCTAGTAGAGTCTTGTACATGGGTGTGTTGCGCGCCACATTTATGTGTAGGAGGCTATAAGATGTTTTAGGAACAGTTTCCCTTCTTTCAGTATTCATGTCATGCCAGTGAGTATAATCTCAAGCTAATTTCTCAATCTAATCTGTTTCTCCCTTTTTTTCTACAGAGCATGCCTCCTAAAAGAAGAAATGGGAATAGGTCAGCCCCTTAGCCCGAAGAACTTTTGGGCGAACATGTTTCTTATGTAGAGTTTAGAGCTTCATTCACTACTCTTGCTCAGTCAGTTGCTGCTCAGAATGAATGACCAGTTGTCATTGTAGCCAACCCAGTGGCCAATTCAGCTATAGCCAGGATTTGATATTTCACCATAATGAATCCTCCATCATTTCTCAGGTCTAAGATAGATGAAGACCCTTAGAAATTCATCGATCAGGTTCATAAGGTTACTGACATTATGGGGGTGTTAGCTGTTAAGAGTGTTGAGCTAGCTGTATATCAGTTGTAGGATATTGCTCACATTTGGTACAAATAGTAGAAATCAGCGACGTCAGTTGATGCAGGGTCCATGGAGTGGAAGGAGTTTGTCACCGCATTCTTAGATAGATTCTTTCCCCTAGAGCTGAGAGAAACTAGGGTGTTAGAATTTATCAACCTCAGGAAGACCTACATGATAGTGAAAGAGTATTCTTTTAAGTTTAATCTATTAGCCAGATATGCTCCTTATTTGGTTGCAGATAGCGGAACCAAGATGAGTAAGTTTATTTTTGGGGTGAATGATAGTGTGATTAATAAGTGCAGATTTACAATGTTAAATAGTGACATAAATTCAGCTAGGATCATAACTCATGCTCAATAGATAAAAGAGCAAAAGATTAAGATGAGGGAGAAGTAGAATAAGAGAGCAAAGACAGGTAGTTTCAACTTTGCTCAGCCCAAATCAGAAAGAGTAAACCGTTCTTAGTTTCTTCCTAAGTCATCAGTTCCAGCTCCTTCTTCAGCAAGTGGTCTAGATCCTAAGTTTAAGGATGGTAATAGAGATAGGGCACTAGGCTCTAAGTCTCAGGGCAGTGTCAGCAATGCCCAAACTAATCCCCTTTGTCAGACTTGTGGTAAGAACCACAAGGGTACTTACAGAGCTGGTAGCGATGTCTATTTTGGATGTGGTAAGCCAGGACATAGAGTTAGAGATTGTCCTCAGTTAGGCTATCAGGGTCAGTAGAACCATTTTATAGCTCAGTCTGGCCTCCCAAATTAGTAGGGTGCCACTTCCAGTGCTACTAGTGGGCAACGCCCGAATCAAGTTTATGCACTCCAGATCTTTCATGTGCATGTTTACGCTTTTCTAGATCTAAGAGCTTCTTTGTCTTTTGTTACTCCCTATATAGAAACCGATTTTTAAACCAATCCCAAAATTCTAGTAGAGCCTTTTTTAGTCTCTACCCCAGTGGGTAAAACCTTCATAGCCTGGCGGGTATATAGGAACTGCCCGATTATGATATTTTAGAAAGTCACTTCAGCAGACTTAGTCAAATTAGAGATGACTGATTTTGATGTCATTCTCAAAATAGATTGGTTTTATTCCTGCTATGCCACAGTAGACTGCAGAAACAAAACAATTCAGTTTTAGTTTCCTAATGAACCTGTCCTAGAGTGGAGAAGTAGTACTTCAGTTTTCAGAGGCTAGTTTATTTCCTACCTTTGGGCTAGGAAAATAATATCTAAAGGATGTGTCTATCATATTTTTTGAGTTAAGGACACCAGTTCTAAAACTCCCAGTCTCGAATCAGTCCCATTCATGAATGAATATTTAGATATATTTCTCGAAGATCTTCCAAGAATTCCTCCCGAAAGGGAAATAGACTTTGGCATTAACCTTCTTCCAGATACTCTGCCTATGTCTATTTCTCCATACCGAATGGCACTAGAAGAACTCAAAAAATTAAAAGAGCATTTGAAGGATCTCTTAGATAAGGAGTTTATCAACCCCAGTGTGTCCCCGTGGGGTGCACCAGTCTTATTCATTTGCAAGAAGGATGGTTTTCTCAGAATGTGCATAGATTACCGTCAGCTCAATAAAGTCACGGTCAAGAATAATTATCCTCTTCCTAGAATCATTGATTTGTTTGACCAACTTTAGGGTACCAGCTATTTCTCTAAGATAGACCTCAGATTCGGCTATCATCATCTCAGAGTCAGAGAATGTGACATTCTGAAAACAGCCTTTCGTACTCGGTATAGTCACTTCGAATTCCTAGTCATATCCTTTGATCTTACTAATGACCCATCAACTTTCATGGACTTGATGAACTATGTGTTTAAGCAGTACTTGGATATGTTCATCATAGTCTTCATAGATGATATCCTTATCTATTCCCGTAGTGAGTGTGATCATACAGACTATATCAGAATTGTACTTCAGACCCTCAGAGATCATCAGTTGTTCAGCAAATTCAGTAAGTTCAAGTTTGGGCTAAGGTCAATAGCATTCCTTGGCCATACATTTCCAGTGATGGAATTAGGGTAGATCCTCAAAATACCAAAACAGTAAGAAACTAGATTTTTCCTGTCTCTCCATTAGATGTCAGGAGTTTCTTGGGTTTGGCTGGCTATTACAGATGGTTTTTATTTTATTTCATCCCCTATGTCCAGATTAACTCTGAAGAAAATCAAGTTTCAATGGTCAGATCCTTGCGAGAAGAGTTTTCAAGAGTTGAAGACTTGACTCACCTCATCTCCAGTCTTAGCTCTTCTAGATGGACCAGATGGGTTCGTAGTTTATTGTGATGCATCCAGAGTAGGTTTGGGTTGTGTCCTCATGCAGCATGGTAAGGTCATTGTCTTCGCCTTCAGGCAACTTAAACCCCATGAGAAGAATTATCCCACTCATGATCTTGAGTTAGCAGCCATAGTATTTGCCTTAAAGATTAGGAGACATTATCTATAGAGTGTTCATGTAGATGTGTTAATAGATCATAAGAGCCTTCAGTATGTCTTTTCTTAGAAAGATCTCAATCTTCACTATAGAAGGTGGTTAGAGCTCTAGAAAGATTATGACATGACTTTTCTTTATCATTCAAGCAAGGCCAACATTATGGCTGATGCTCTCAGTAGACTATCTATGGGTAGTGTTGCTCATGTCGAGGATAGTAAAATGAAGCTAGCTCAGGAAGTCCATCATTCCTCTAGACTAGGTGTTCACTTAGTCGATACAGAGGAGAGTGACATATGTGTTTAGAGTATTTCAGAATCATCTCTAGTTTCTAAGGTAAAAGAAAAGCAAAATAGAGATCCCAGCCTAGTCAAGTTAAAAGAGTCAGTCAAGGGTCAGAAAGTAGAGGTTTTCTCCCAAGGGGGAGATGGTGTTCTACGTTATTAGATTCATCTGTGTGTTCCAGGTATAGATGACTTAAGGAAATAAATTATTGTAGATGCACATGGTGCGCACTACTCGATTGATCCAGGGGCCATAAAGATGTACCGTGACTTGTGGGAGATCTATTGTTTAAGTGGGATGAAGAGAGATGTTTCAGAGTTTGTGGCTAAGTGCTCTAAATGTCAGCAGGTTAAGATAGAGCATTAGAAGCCTAGTGGGTCCATGAAGGAGTTCAGTATTCCTACTTGGAAGTGGGAAGAAGTGAACATGGACTTTGTGACGGATTTACCTTGTACTCGTCGCCAACATAATTCAGTTTTGGTCATTGTAGACAGGATGACCAAATCAGATCATTTTCTTCCAGTCCATGCCTCTTTTCAGTCGAGGATTATGCCAAAGTCTACATCAGAGAGTTGGTTAGATTGCACGGTGTTCCATTATCTATTATCTCAGACAGAGGTACCCAGTTTACCTCTCATTTTTGGAGAGCATTCCAAAAGGGCCTTACCCAAGTTTATCTCAATATAACCTATGATCCTCAGACAGATGGTCAATAATAAATGACCATTCATAAGTTAGTAGATATGCTAACATCATGTGCAATTGATTTCAAGGGTAGTTCGGATGGCCACTTGCCTTTGATTGAGTTTGCAAACAACAATAGCTATCATTCCAGTATTAAGATGGATCCATTTGAAGCTCTCTATGGTAGGAGATGCAGATCTCCAGTTGGTTGGTTCGAAGTTAGTGAGGCCTCAGTTATAAGGCCTGACTTAGTATTCGATGCCTTAGAGAAAGTTTAGTTGATTAGACAAAGACTTCGGGTTGCTCAAAGTTGACAGAAATCTTATGCAGATGTCCACAGAAAGGATCTCAAGTTTGAGATTGGTGACTATGTCTATATAAAGATCTTCCCATGAAGGGAGTAAAGATATTCGACAAGAAGGGAGAGCTTAGTCCCCGATATGTCGGTCCCTTCAATATTCTTAGTCGATTCGGCAAGGTAGCTTATGAGATCGAATTGCCTCCAGATCTATCCTCAGTTCATCCAGTCATCCATATCTATTTGCTCAAGAAGTTCATAGGTGACCCAGCAGTTGTAGTCCCTATTTAGAGCATTGATGTTCAGAACAATCTCTCTTATAAGGAGATTTCAGTCGAAATCCTAGACTACTAGACTCGTAGATCGAGGAACAAAGAAATCCCTCTAGCTAAGGTTCTTTGGTGAAATAAGTCCATCGAGGGAGACACTTGGGAAGAATAAGTAGACATGCATACCAAGTATCCTCGCCTCTTTTCCCCCAACTCAGATTAAGCTTAAGGTAACAGTTCTGATACCCAGAATGCTAGACAGTGCTCATGACTTTGAAGGACCATAATCTAACCTATGACTGATATTTATACCTGTATACTGCATAAAATACTTTATATTACGGAAACATGAATTGATAGGAGATAAGGTTCAAAACTGATACATAGTATCTAATCAAAATATAACATCTGGGAGGGGTATGAAATACCCAAAACAACTAAAATAAGCTATCTAAATATACTGTAGTCTGGAAAGCCTCTAAAATGTGACTGTCTAAATAAGGAGTTAATGGGACATGTCCCCAACTAACTCCAACTAATAAACTAATTACTGAGATAATAAAATGATAAACATGTTCTCAAAAGATGAGGACTCAACTGCTTACTCTGACAGCTGAGACTAAACTCTACTGATGCTCTGGAGCTCGTGTCTCTGAACCTATGGTATAAGACATCATAGCACAAATGCGTCAGTACTTTGAATATACTCGTATAAATGTGAGGTAGGTTGAATGCATGGGGTTCATATGCATAAACAATAACAATAGTAGGCTGATTATCATGAGCGTGAGAATATATGTATGAGACATAATAACTAACACTGATATCGTGATGACATGATAACTAAATCTAAATACTGATAACATGACATACTAATAACTTATATAACCGATAACATGAGTGACTGTATCTAACAGTCCTAAATCTAATGGAACTAGCTGAGTCCCGTACTGTATCTAAGTTGATTGTATCTGACAATCCTGAAATCTGAAGAACTATCTGAGTTCTAATACTGAGACTGATTGATTGTCTGACAGTCCTGATTCTGTAACATAAAACTTTGGGAGGTAGTTATCTAACTGACATATCCCTAATATGCCATTATGGCTAAGTTGGGGTCCAATCTGAAACCCCAATGGGAAAGGGTGTCAATACCGCGCCATTGGTAAGGACAAACTGTAGGTGACCCTTATCTGATAGTGTCCCCAAAAGAGAACGGTGGGGACTTTATCTAACAGTGCTTATCCACCTTATCAACCCTCATTGGACAGTGTTGATGTCTCAATCTATGCTGGCTACATAGTTCTGGAATACAATGATGACTTCTAAGAATCACACCCTCATCTGATAGTGTGTGTTCCCATCCTTGGGTTCACTCGGTCCTAATTCCTACTCCCATCTGAATAGACTCTGGACATGATTAACTGAACTGAACATGGGCTGAGTTACAGAATTTCATTGACTGACGGAATACTACTGATATCTGATATGATATCTAACTGAGTTTATGAGATCATGGAGCTTTTCGAAGTTATAAGACTGTTTGAAGTCTAAGGATTCATAGCTTGACTGAGTGTATCTTGAAATTATGACATGGCTCTAGGCATACAACTAATGTTTCGGGTACGAGTACCCCCACAACTCGATGGAAGGAAACTGACCAAGCGTAACTTACTTTAACATATAACTAACATCATAATCCATAATATATTTATAGAATCATTTAATCAAAACATGTGATAGGCATAACTTGTACATACATGGGGATTTCATGGTATCATGCTAGTTAGGTACTTTTCCTTCATCTAGGCATTTAATCTAACATATTGTAGGCATGGTACATGTAAACATCATTGTACAATAATTGAACATTATGGTTCAATTCTAATTTCATCTTTCAAGGGTTTAGTCATAGGTTTTCATGAATCTATATCTATAATAATTTAACGCACATAGAATTTATCACCCAATATGGAGTAGAATTTAATTTTTTATTATCTACATGAACAAGAGCAGCCCAATCAAGAAATTCATAAGAAAATCCATAAACTTGAATTTAAAAAAGGGATTCTTGGGCTTCATGGATGAAAGGAGTTCATAAATGAAAACTATTCATACCTTGGTTCATAAATAGACGAAGATTGACGGAGGAAATTCTTGATTCTGAATCTTCTATGAAAAGCCCTAGGTTGTTGTTGAGAGGTTTTTGAGAGAAGAGAGTGTATTTTAGGTGAAAACTGGCTGAATCACGTGTTAAAGGGCTTAAATAGTGGTGGGAAATTAAACCTTTTAACCTTTAACATGTCCTGTAATTTTAGTAAAAATTTCTCGAATTAGACCCTAGCACGATGCGGCGCTGTCGCGCCGTGTCACTGGAATTTGACAATTGGGAAACTGAGGGATGGCGCGACGTGGAGACATCATGTTGCCCTTCTTTTGCAACCTAGAACTTTGGTGCGACGCGGAGGAAATCATGATGAGACACTGGAAAAGGACAATTGCCATTTTAGCTTGTGCCGCGTCGCGCCACTGACCAATATGGTACTATTTTACGATGGGAACTTGAAATGGTCATAACTTCTTACCTGGTTATCGGATTTAGGCGAATTTTATATCGATGAAAAGTTTATTGAATTTCCCACATGATAAAAATTGAAAATATTAAAAATACCATGTGTAAAAAGTAAATTCATCTTTCAAAGAAAGCTCCTAATATTTTTGAGATGATTTCAAGCTAGGAAAAGGTACGGGGTATTACAATATCTCCTCCTTGAGAACATTCATCCTCGAATGAGACTAAGAGTGAGGTGAAGAACATAAACTGAAATACTGACATACATACTAAACACAATAAATAAAACATGATCTCCTGACTAACATGACTGATAACTAAATATATCATACTGAACATGCATAGCTGATGTATGCGTAACTGATTCATGAATGCATGACTGAGTGTTCTGAGGAACTAAGTTTCTCCCAATTAGAATGCATGTCTGATGCACAATTATATAACCAAACAGATACATGAATGCATAACTGAATATATAATGGTACTTGATACAAAGTTTGTAATGAACACTGAACATAAACTGAGTAAGCTTAAGAAGAACTGTTACCTTGAGCTTGATCTGAGTTGGCGGAGAAGAGGTGAGGATACTTGGTATGCATGTCTACTTATGCTTCCCAAGTATCTCCCTCGATGGACTGATTTCACCAAATAACCTTAGCTAGAGGGATTTCTTTGTTCCTCAATCTACGAGTCTAATAGTCTAGGATTTTGACTGGAATCTCCTTATAAGAGAGACTGTTTTGAACGACTGGAATCTCCTTATAAGAGAGACTGTTTTGAACATTAATGCTCTGAATAGGGACTACAACTGCTGGGTCACCTATGCACTTCTTGAGAAAATAGACATGGATAACTGAATGAACTGAGGCTAGATCTAAAGGCAATTCGAGATCATAAGATACCTTACCGAATCAACTGAGAATCTTGAAGGGACCAACATATCGGGGACATAGTTTCTCTTTCTTGCCGAACCACTTCACTCCCTTTATGGGAGAGATCTTTAGATAGACATAGTCACCAATCTCGAACTTGAGATCTTTTCTACGAATATCTGCATAAGACTTCTATTGGCTTTGAGCAGCCTGGAGTCTTTCTATAATCAACTGGACTTTTTCTAAGGCATTGAATACTAAGTCAGCCCTTATGATTAAGGAATCAGTAACTTTGAACAAACCGATCGGAGATCTTCATCTCCTACCAAAGAGAGCTTCAAATGGAGCCATCTGAATATAGGAATGATAGTTGTTGTTGTATGCAAACTCAATCAAAGTAAAGTGGTCATCCCCACTACCCTTGAAATCAATTGCACACGCCCATAGCATATCTTCAAAATTCTAAATGGTCCTTTCTAATTGACCATCTGTCTGAGGATAAAAGGCTGTAGTGAGATGAACTTGGATACCAAGACCCTTTTAGAATGCTTTCCAGAAGTAAGAGGTGAACTGGGTACCTCTGTCTAAGATAATAGATAATGGAACACCATGTAATCTAACCAATTCCCTAATGTAGAGTCTGGCATAATCCTCAAATAAATAAGAGGTACGAACTGGAAGGAAATAGGCTGATTTGGTCATCCTGTCTACAATGACCCAAATTGAATCATGCTGATCACGAGTTCTAGGCAAACCCATCACGAAGTCCATGTTCACTTCTTCCCACTTCCAAGTAGGGATAATGAACTCCTACATAGGACCACTAGGCTTTTTATGCTCTATCTTAACCTTCTGACATGTAGAGCACTAGCCACAAACTCTAAAACATCTCTATTCATCCTACTCCACCAATAGACTTCCCGCAAGTCGCGGTACATCTTTGTGGACCCTGGATGAATAGAGTAGCGCACACCATGAACTTTTGCAAGAATTCATTGCCTTAAGTCATCTACACCTGGAACACAGAGACGACCCTGACAACGCAAAACACAATCTCCCCCTTGGGAGAAAACCTCTACTTTATAATCCTGAACTGACTCTTTCAACTTGACAAGGCTGGGATCTCTATCTTGCTTTTCTTTCACCTTGGAAACTAGAGATAATTCTGAGCTACTCTGAACCAATATATCACCCTCATCTATATCGACTAAGCGAACGCCTATTCTGGCAATCTGATGTACTTCCTTAGCTAACATTTTCATACTATCATCTATATGAGCATCACTACCCATAGATAGTCTACTAAGAGCATCAGTCACTATATTGGCCTTGCCCAGATGATAGAGAACACCCATGTCATAATTTTTCAAGAGCTTTAACCACCTTCTCTGACAAAGATTGAGATTTTTTTGAGAAAAGAGATAATGAAGACTTTTATGATCTATGAAGATATCTACATGAACTCCGTAGAGATAATGACTCTAAATATTCAAGGCAAAGACTATGGTCGCTAAGTCAAGATCATGAGTAGGATAATTCTTCTCATGGGGTTTAAGTTGTTTGGAGGCGTAGGCTATGACCTTACTATGATACATGAGGACACAACCTAAACCCACTCTGGATGCATCACAATACATTACGAACCCATCTGGACCATCTGGAAGAGCTAAAATTGGAGCTGAGGTGAGTCGAGTCTTCAACTCCTGAAAACTCTTCTTGCAAGGATCTGACAACTAAAACTCAATTTTCTTCTGAGTCAATCTGGACATAGGGGATGCAATATAAGAAAATCCCTTAACAAACTATTTGTAATAGCAAGCCAAGCCCAAGAAACTCTTGATATCTGATGGAGAGATAAGTCTGGTCCAATTTTTTACTGCTTCAGTCTTTTGAGGATCTATTCTAATGCCATCACCCATAATGATATGACCAAAGAATGCTACTAAACTTAGCCAAAATTTGCAATTACTAAATTTTCCGAATAGCTGATGATCTGTGAGAGTCTGAAGTACTGGTTTGAGATGAATTGCATGATCTCGTGCACTATAGGAATAGACCAGAATATCTTCTATGAAAACTATAAGGAATATGTCAAAGTACTATTTGAACACATGGTTCATCAAGTCCATGAAAGCTGCTGGGCATTAGTAAGACCAAATGACATGACTAGGAATTCGAAGTGACCATACTAAGTACGGAAAGGTATTTTTTAAATGTCACATTCTCTGACTCTGAGCTGATATAGCCGGATCTGAGGTCTATCTTAGAGAAATAACTGGTACCCTAAAGTTGGTCAAATAATTCATCGATTCTGGGAAGAGGATACTTGTTCTTGACCGTGACCTTATTAAGTTGATGGTAGTCTATGTACATTCTTAGAGAACTGTTTTTCTTGCACACGAATAATGCTGGTGCGCCCCACGGGGAAATGCTGGGCCTGATGAATCCCTTATCTAGGAGATCCTTCAACTATTCTATCAATTCTTTAAGTTTTGCTGATGCCATTCTGTATGGCGGAATAGAGATAGGCTGAGTATCTAGAAGAAAATTAATGCTAAAGTTTATTTCCTTTTCGGAAGAAATTCCTGGAAAATCTTCAGGAAAGATATCTGAATATTCATTCACAACTGGAATGGATTCAATGCTGGGAGTTTTAGAATTGGAATCCCTAACATGAATAAGATGATAGACACATCCCTTAGATATCATTTTTATTACCCAAAGGTAGGAAACAAGTTGACCCCTAAAAGATGATACACTACCCTTTTAGTCAAGGACGGGTTCATTTGGGAACTGAAACTAGACTATCCTATTTCGTCAATCGACTGTGGCATAGCAAGAATTAAGCTAATTCATGCCGAGAATGACATCAAAATTAGCCATCTCTAATTCAACTAGATTTATTGAAGTGACTTTATGAAATATCATACCCGGGTAGTTCCTATTACCCGCCGGGCAATGATGGTTTTACCCACTGGGGTAGCTAATGAAAAGGGCTCTGCTAGAATTTTGGACTGACTCTAAAATCAACTGCTATATAGGGAGTAACAAAAGACAAGGAAGCACCTGGATCTAGCAAAGCGTAAACATACACATGAAAGATCTGTAACGTACCAGTAACCATATCAGGAAAATTTTCCTGATCTTGCTGGGACTGGAGAGCATAGATTCTATTTGGGTGTTTCCCACTAGTAGCACTAGAGGTGGCACCCTACTGATTTGGGTGATCGAACTGAGCTTAGAAACGGAGATGAATTTGATAACCTGACTAAAGGAAGTCTCTCACTCTGTGGCCTGGCTTGCCACAACAAAAACAGACATCGCTGCCATCTCTGTACACATACCTTTGTGGTTCTTACCATAAGTCTAACAAAAGGGATTAGTTCAAGCACTACTAACACTACCCCAAGACTTAGATCCTGATGCTCTATCTTTGTTACCCTCTCTGAACTTAGGAACTGGAGAACTGGCTGATGAAGGAGCTGGAACTAATGACTTAGGATGAATCTGAGAGCGATTGCCTCCCTCTGACTTAGGCTGACTAAAATTAAAGATACCTGTCCTAGATCTTTTATTCTGCTTCTCCCTCAACTTAATCATCTGCTCTTCTATTTGCTGAGCATGTGTCATAAGCCTTGCTAAAGTCATGTCACTATTTAACATGGCGGATCTTCACTCATTAACCACGCTATTATTCACCCCTAAAATGAACTTACTCATCTTGACCCTGCTATCTGCAACCACATGAGGGGCATATCTTGCTAATTGATTAAAATTAAGAGAATACTCTTACACCATCATATTTCCCTTCCTGAGGTTGATGAATTCTAACATCTTAGCTTCTCTAAGATCTAGGGGAAAGAATCTATCTAAGAATACTGAAGGAAACTCCTCCCACTCAACTGACCCTGCATCATCGGGCCTTTTGGACTTTTACTATTTAAACTAAGTATGAGCAACATCCTGCAACTGATATGCAGCTAGCTCAACACCCTCACTAGAAGTAACCCCCATTATGTCTGTTACCTTCTGCACCTGATCTAGGAATTCCTGGGGTCCTCATCTAACTTATACCTGAGAAAGGATGGAGGATTCATTCGAGTGAAGTCCCAAATTCTGGCTACAGCTAAATTGGCCACTGGGTTGGCTGGAATGACAGCTGGTCATTCATTCTGAGCAGCAACTGAGTTAGCAAGTGTAGTGAATGCAGCTTAAAACTCTACATGAGAAATATGTTCACCCAAAGGTTCCTCAGGCTAAGGGGATGGTGGATTCTCGTTTCTTAATTTAGGAGGCATATTCTGTAGAAGAAAGGGAGAAATGAATTAGACGGAGAGATTGACTTGAGATTATGCTCACTGGAACGACATGAATACTGAAACAAGGAAAACTGTTCCTAAAACATCTTATTGCTTCCTGTACATAAAAATGGCGCAAAACACACTCATGTACAAAACTCTACTAGATGCGACTTTCAGACTTCCTAGGACTTTATTTAACCTTTGGCTCTGATACTTAGTTTCTAACGCACCAAATCTAATACTCGAAATGCTAGACGGGGCTCATGACCTCGAAGGACCACAAGCTAACTCATGACTGATATCTGTACCTGTATACTGCATAAAAGACTTTATAATGCGGAAACATGAACAAATAGGCCATAAGGTTCAAAAATGAGATATAGTATTTGATAAAAATGTTACATCTAGGAGGGGTATTAATACTTAAAACAACTAAAATAAGCTATCTGAACATACTATAGTCAGGAAAGCCTCTAAAACGTGACTGCTTGAATAAGGAGTTGATGGGACATGTACCCAACTAACTCTAACTGACAAACTGATTACTGAGATAATAAAATGATAATTATGTCCTCGAAAGATGAGGACTCACTGCTAACTCTGATAGCTGAGACTGGAATCTACTGATGCATTGGAGCTCATGTCTCTAAACCTATGGTATAAGACACCATAATGCAAATGCATCAGTACTTTGAATGTACTGGTATGCATGTGAGGTAGACTGAATGTATGGGGTTCATATGCATAAGTAATAACAATAGCAGACTGACTATCATGAGCGTGAGAATACATGCATGAGACATAATAACTGACTAAAAGTGAAAATCTTAAAAATACCACGTGTACAAAAGTGGATTCATCATTCAAATAAAGATCCTAACATTTTTTAGACAATTTTAAGCTAGGAAAAGGTACGTGGTATTACACCCACAACTTGTCTTTACCAGTGGTGCGGTATTGATACCCTTCTAATTAGGGTTAGAGATTGGACCCCAACTCGGTCATAATGGTGTATTAGGGGCATGTCGACTAGATGACTACTTCCCATAGTTTTAGTACAGAATTAGGACTGTCAGATATTGTTATTCAATCTCAGTAATAGAATTCAGATGGTTCTACAAAATTCAGGACTGTCAGATACAGTCACCTCAGAACAAAATAAAACTTTGCTAGTTTTATCAGAAACTAGACTGTCATATACAATCTCTCAGTATCAGTTATTTCAATTATACAGATATTAATATCTCATGTTATCAGTACTCAAACTCAGTAATCATGTTATTACGACCCCAATTATACTTATTATGTATTCATACATATATTCTCACGTTTATGTCATCTATTCAATTAGTATAGTTCATGAATGTGAATCCTTCGCATTCAGCCTACCTCATATGCATACCAGTACATTCAATCGTACTGATGCATTGGAAATATGGTGTTTTATAACATAGGTTTAGGAGCACGAGATCCAAAGAATCTGTAGTAGTCAGAGTTAGCAATGAGTCCTTATCCTTCGAAGATATGATCATTACTTTATTATTTCATTACGTAGTTTATTCTATAGTTGGAGTTAGTTGGGGACATATCCCATCAACTCCTTATTCAGACAGTTCAGTCAGTTAGAGGCTTTTAAGAGTATAGTATGTTCAGACAGTTTATTTTAGTTGTTTTGGGTATTTCATACCCTACCCTGATGTTATATTTTATCAGTTACTATGTCTCAGTTTTGAACCTTATGGCCTTTCATCCTTTATTTCTGCATTATATACAGTATGTTATGTAGTGTATAGGTACAGATATCAGTCATGGGTTAGCTTGTGGTCCTTCAGGGTCATGAGCACCGTGTAGCATTCCGGGTACCATATTCGAGGTGTTACATACACGCACTACTGGATCACTATTTCGAGGTCCAGCCTGTAATCCTAGTTAGAATGGTTCAGTGCCGTGCCACGA
Source organism: Capsicum annuum (assembly GCF_002878395.1). Lineage (NCBI taxonomy): Eukaryota > Viridiplantae > Streptophyta > Magnoliopsida > Solanales > Solanaceae > Capsicum > Capsicum annuum. The sequence continues at coordinate 124,124,467 of NC_061122.1, read as the reverse complement.
GTACTAACACTGGCTGTGTGGATCTACCAAAATGGTGTCCCAAAAGACTACGAAGTCACCCTATACTGGTAGGAAACTCATGTGAGATATCTCAACCCTAAACTAGCAGGAAGACATCTCAAACCTACAATGGCTATGTAGTTCTGTGACTCAGGGATTTCTACTAAAGGTTAAACCCTAAACTGGTAGGAATGCCCCCATCCTTGGGTTCACTCAGCGATAAATTCTACCCCCAACTTAATGACTCTATTTATTGGACTGAACTAAGCTTAACAGAGTAAACATTTGATCATAACAACTAATTGAATGACAATGCTCATGGTTTATCTGAAATTATTCTGAAGATACTAAAATTTTGCAAACAACTAGGTAGCGATTATTCATAACCCACTAAGATTGAATGAAAATAACAATGATGACATATAAAGTTGTAAAATCCATAGTAGGGGATCATTGCTCAAAACTCAACATTTAGATATTTCTTCAAACACATTAGAGTCATGAATTTAAGCGTGGTAATGGGTAAACCATGCAAGGATAACATGACTACAATACTAAAACCATGAATTCTAGATTTCAATATGAAAAATATGTAATGGCTTATCCTATCGAAAACACTGGTAAACAACTCAAAATGAAAATCAATGATAGCTTCATGGAGATAATTCAACTTGAACATATAAAACTCATAATTTAAAAATGATAGCTTCATGGAGATAATTCAACTTGAACATGTAAAAGCTCATAATTTAAAACTAAAAAAGGATTGTTGGACTCCTTGGGTAAAAAGGGACCATGGATAAACATCACACATACCTCAACTACCGAATTCGTGATGATTTTGTAGATTAGAAACTCGAATTCCTTGATTATTTATGGATGGGTTAGCGTTTATTTTTTTCGAAAAAGGGTTTCTTGAGAGGATTTGTGATTAAAATAGCAAATAATGATCTTTAGAGACATAAATTTCATGCTATGGACTAATTGGGTGAAGGGAAAAGACCCAAATACCCTTAAAATGTTAAGTTCAAAAGCTTGCCGTAATAGAGGGCATGACACTGGTTCTGAAGCACCATAATAAAGGGAACATCATGGGCTCTGATGTGCGGTCTGGAGTGGTGCACTGGAGCCCCTTGCGTGGGCTAATCCTAGTGCTGCCACTATTTTGGACTTCATACCATACCCTTATGCTCGTCCAAAAATTCAAAAACTCATCGGAGATGTACTTTTAACATCCTTGATTATGAATCAACTCAAAAACAAAGATTCTGAGGTAGTGAAGACCAAAAATAAAATCACTGAAGTTCATGGGTCGTGGAAATAACTAAGCCCCTAACACTTAGCCAAATTTTCAAGTTTTGGACCCCTTAACATGCAACTGAGAGCAAAAATAAGCTAAGAATTTTACAAGGTACTATAATATCTCCCCCATGGGAACATTCATCCTCAAATAACACTAGTTAAGCTAAGAATACTAGGGAAATAGAAATCATATACTGAACATGCACAACTAGGAACATGATTACACGACTGAATTTAAAACATGACACATGAACTGAACTGAATTTATGCAATGACATGAAATGGATTTCATAGCTAAAACTAAGAATGGAAGAGAGTTAATTCTGAGGAAAGTCATTACCTTAAACTATATCTGAGTTTGCAAAGAAAAGATGAGGGTACTTGGTTCGCATATCTATTTCTTCTTCCCAAGTGGCTCCCTCAACAGATTGATTGTGACAAAGGTCATTGACCAAGGGAAATTTATTGTTCCTTAGTCTATGGATCTTATGATATCAATTAGGACTTCTTCGTAAGAAAGGCTATCCTGAATATCTATGCTTTCTAATGGAACAACAATAGTTGAATCACCAATATATTTCTTCAACATAAAACACTGGATGCACTAAGGCTAAATCTGTAGGAAATTAAAGTTCCTAAGCCACCCTTCCAAAACGACTCAATATTCTAAATGGGATCACATATCGGGGACTAAGCTTCCCTTTCTTGCCAAATCTCTTCCCTCCCTTCATGGGTGAGATTTTTAAATTGACTAAGTCACTAACATCAAACTCAAGATCTCTCCTCCTTACATCGGTATAGGATTTTTTAAAACCTTGGGTTGTCTTTAGCCTATCCCTAATCAACTAAACTTTTTCCATTACATCAAATATTGAATCTAGTCCTATTACTGCAGCCTCACCTACTTCAAACAAACCGATGAAGACCTACATCTCTTCCAATAAAGACCATTAAATAGAGAAATTTAAATACTGGAGTGATAACTGTTGTTATAGGCAAACTCAATCAAAGGTACGTGTCCATCCCAACTTTCTATAAAGTCAAAAACACAAGATCTCAATATGTCTTCTAAGGATTGAATGGTCTTCTCTGCCTGACCATCTGTCTGAGGATAAAAAGTTGTACTAAGATAAACTTGGGTACCAAGACCCCTCTAAAAAGCCTTCCAAAAGTGAGAGGTAAACTAAGTACCTCTATCTGAAATGATAGACAAGGGGACTCTATGCAACTTAACCAACTCTCTAAGGTAAATCTTGGCATAATCCTCCACTGAATAAAAAGTGTGAACTAGAAAGAAATAACCTTATTTAGTCATTCTATCTACAATGACCCATATTGAATCATACTGATGACACGTACGATGGAACCCTATCACAAAATCCATGTTCACTACTTGCTACTTCTAAGTTGGAATGCTGAACTCCTGCAATGTACCACTAGGACTTTGGTGCTCAACTTTAACCTACTGATAATTAGAACACTTAGCTATAAACTCTAAATTTTTTTTCTTTATATAGCTCCACCAATAGACTTCTTGTAGATCATGATACATTTTAGTATCTCCTGGGTGAATGGAATACTGCGAACCATGCACTTCTACTAAGATACGCTACCTCAAACCATCAACACATGGAACTGTAACCCCCAAGTCTCCACCCTAGATTCCACATGGTGCTTATGACCCCGAAGGAACACAAGTTAACCCATGACAGACACCTACTGTGAGCACTAAATAATAATACTGTAATAATGCGAAAGTTAGGCTGAAATTCCATAAGGTTCATAATTTGAATACTATTAAGTATAACATCTGAAACTAAATACTGTCTAAACTAGTCTAGTCTGAAAAGTCTCTAACTAAACTTTTTGAATGAAGAGTTGATGGGACAAGCCCCCAACTAACTCCGACTACTGAAATACTTAAGCTGCTGAAAATACTAGAATAAAAGCATATCCTCGATAGATGAGGAATCACTACTAAAGCTACTACTACTATCCAAATCTGTCTAAGCGAGGTTGGGAACCTGAATGCCCAGACCTATGATATGAGACATCATAGCACAGAAAAAAAGTATGTGTCAGTACGTGGAATGTATTAATATGCTAGGGGAGGTAAGGGTAAATGTAAAGGTTTATATATATGAACAGTATCTTACTGTATGATATAAAGTAAGTAAATGAGAGAACATGGAATAATGAAACTACTGTAAATACTGAGTATGTAATGCTACACATATACATGTATTTACTGTATCTAAGATTATTACTGAAACTGATTTTGAGTTCTGATAACTGAGTTACTAAAATCTGAGATTACTGATAACTATATTACTGATAACTGCGTGACTGTTATTGAAAGTCCTAATTTTATAGAACTGAATTGTGTTCTATACTGAGCTGGGTGACTGTATCTGACAGTCCTAATTTTGTAGAACTAAATTGAGTTCTATACTGAGTCTGAAACTAAAACTGAAACTGTGGGAGGTAATTATCTAACTTACATTCCCCTCTCTGAATAGATTGAGGTCGAACCTATAACCTTAGTTGGAAGGGTGTCAGTATCATGCCATGGGTAAAGACAAGCAAAAGATCACCCTCATATGGCAGGTGCCGTGAATGAGAATAGTGGTACCCTTAACTGGAAGCTAATACACCTTATCAACCCTCAATTGGCAGGTTGATATCTCAACCTACGCTGGTTACGTAGTACTGGAATGCAAGGACTGCTACTAGGGATCACTCCCTCTACTAGAAGGTGAGCCCGCATCCTCGGGTTCACTCGGTGCTAATCCTACTCCCAACAAAAGACATTGATTATTATACTGAGCTAAAATGGACTAATACTTAGTTTCACTGAGTTCTGTAACTGATTGAGTACTACTATTCATGACATTACTGAGATTATCCAGTAACTACTATAGCTCTAGGTAAACAACTAGATTTTTTATGTATTGAGTACCCCTGGGACACGAAAGCATGAAAAGTAAATCATGGCATGATCTTGAAAGCATAACACTAGATACTTGTTAACAATACATTCACCTAGGCATTTTGTCAAACACTTGAGATAAATAAACTTGTACATGAATGGGTCCACATTATGATATATCATGATTTCACAATTCAATTCACATAGGCATTCTAGCAAACACTTAGGGAGCATGTTTATTTCACATAAGGATAGTCAAAACATGAACATAATGACAATAATCAATTGTAATTTGAAGGGTTTAACATGCAAATCATATAATTCACCACACATTCTAATTTAATTTCATGAAACTTGTAGTAAATCATGGATTAAAACTCAAATAATATTATGAACATGAGCACAATCAAATTCAACATGAAATTCATAAAAGCAATCAACTTGTAGATTTCAAACGAGGTTCTTAAACTCCAAGGGTGGAACGAAACCCTTAGATAAACACCTAACATATCTTGGTAATCAAATTCGTGAAGATTGATTGTGTGTTCTTGAAGCTTGAATTTGAAATTGGATGCCTTAGGGTTTGTTCTTGAGAAAATTTGAGAGAGAATGAGTGATTTAGCCTTTATAAAGGCTTAAATCTCGTGTTTTGGGGATGATATAAGGTGGGAAAATGACACAAATACCTATTTGGATGTAGATTTTTTCATTTCTAAAAATGTGCCCAGCAACGCGCAGACTGATGTACCTGTCGATGGTATTAATGCTATGACCAATGCACCGCGTTGAGTTCGCATTGGTTCACTAGAATTTGCACTGAAAGTTGGGGAAAATATTCATCGATGCGATGGACGATGTGATGTGTTGAGATTGAATTGACCCACTTTTTTGGTCACCTAAATATGATTCAAATAAGGTCCCCGAAACTCACCCAGAGTGACCTATTGACACACCTGATCATGATACAATCCACGGATTGACAGCTTAAGGTGATAAGGGTCATAAAATAAGATTTCCAAATTATGAAGGCTAAAATAATTCTATGTTTAAACACTTGGCTGAAAGTTCGAAGTCTAGGACCTTTTTTCATGCTCTAAAGGACTGAGTTAAGCTAGGATTTTGCAAGGTCTTAAAGGAACACTCAACCTATCCTGATAACGCAACACACTATCTCTCATTTGGGAGAAAACCTATGTTTCTGATCTCTAACTGATTCTTTTAACTTAACCAAACTGGGATCCCTATCTTGCTTTTCTGTCACTTCGGCAACCAAAGAAGATTTTGAACCATTCTGCACCCATATACTACCCTCAGCTGAATCAACCAATTAACCACTAAATTAAGCCAACTGATGAACCTACTATACCAACTATTTTTTATCCTCCTCAACATGGGCAACACTACCCATAAATAATCTACTACGGGCATCTGCCTCTACATTGACCTTGTTTGAATATATAACACACTCATATCATAATATTTTAACAACTTCAGCCACCCTCTATGATGAAGATTTAAATCTTTATAAGTGAACAAATACTGCCAACTTTTATGATCCATGAACACATCCACATAGATAATGTATCTAAATTTTTAAAGCGAAAACAACTACTGCCAACTTAAGATCATAGATAGGGTAGTTCTTCTTATGGGGTTTGAGATGTCTAAAGGAAAAGGCTATGGCCTTACCTCTATGCTTCAATACACAACCAAGACTAACTCTGGAAGCATCAGAATAAACTAGAAACCCATCTAAACCATCTAGCAAAGTCAAAACTGAGGCAAAAGTGAGTCGGGTTTTCAACTCCCAAAAGCTCTTCTTGCAAGAATCTGACCACTGAAACATGAATTTTTTTTGAGTTGATCAAGACATGAGGGATGCAATAGAAGAAAACCCTTCAACAAACTGTGTTTAATTGCTGACCAAACCTAACAAACTCTTGATATATGATAGGGAGATGGGTTTGGTCTAGTTTCTCATTGCTTTGGTCTTTTGAGGGTCAACTCAAATGCCATCACCAAAAATAATATAACCAAGGAAAGCTACTAATCTTATCCAAAACTTTCACTTTCTGAATTTGGCGAACAATTGATGGGATCTAATAATCTATAATATAATTCTGAGATGGTCTGCATGATTGTCTTTACTACGGGAATAGACAAGTATATTATCAATGAAGACTTTGACGAACATGTCCAAGTATTGACTGAAAACCCTATTCATCAAGTCCATGAAAGTGATAGGGGTATTCATTAGTGCAAAAGAAATAACTAGAAATTTAAAGTGACCATACCGAGTTCTGAAAGCTATCATCAGAATGTCACATCCTCTTACTCTAATATGATGATATTTGGATATGAGGTTTATCTTAGAGAAATAACTGGCACCCTAAGGTTGGTCGAATAATTCATCAATCTTGTGAAGTGGATACTTATTCTTGATTCTGACTTTGTTTAACTGATGGTAATCAATGCACATTTTGAGAGTACCATCTTTCTTATGCACGAAAAGGATTGGAGCGCTCCACGAGAAAATAATGGGCCTGATGAATCCTTTGTCTAAGAGATATTTCAAATATTCTTTCAATTGCTTAAGTTCAGCTAAATACATTCTCTAGGGTGGAATAGAGATAGGCTGGGTATCTAGAAGGAGATCTATTTCAAATTCAATTTCCTTTTCGGGAGGAACTTTGAGAAAATCTTTAGGGAAAATGTCTTGAAATTCAACTACTACTGAGACTGAATTGACACTTAGATTCTCAGAACTAGAGTCTTTGACTCAAACAAGATGGTAAACACACCCATAAATATCAATTTTCTTCCCTTAAGATATGAAATAATCTGACCCCTAAGCACTAAAGTAATACCCTATATTCAATAACTGGTTCATTGGGAAACTAAAACTAAATGACTCTATTTTTGAAATCAACTAAAGCATAACATTAGTGGAGCCAATCCATGCTGAGAATGACATCAAAATCAGTCATCTCTAACTCTACGAGATCCACTGAAGTAACTCTTTTGGACACTGTAATAGAGTAGTTCCTGTATACCCGCCTGGCTATAATGGAGCTACCTACTGGAGTAGACACTGAGAAAGGTTCTGCTAAAGATTCAGGAGTGACATCAAAATTGACAGCTATATAGGGGGTTATAAAAGAAAGTAAAGCTCCAGGGTCTAACAAAACATACATTGAAGATGAAAAACTTGTAACGTACCCGTAACCATATTAGGAGAACTTTACTGATCATATCAGGATTAGATTACATAAAGCCTGTTCTGGCTCTGTCCACTGGTTACACTGGAAGTGGCACCCTGCTGAGTGGGGCGATCGGCTGGAACTTGGGAACGACTGTGCTCACTATGCTGACCTACTTATAGGGATTCTCTGACTCTGTGGACTAGCTTGCCATATCCAATAAATACATCACTTCCATCCTTACACGCACCCTGATGATTCCTTCCGCACTTTTTGTAAAGCAAATTTGTACAAGTACTGTTCATATTACCCTACGACTTAGAGCCTGGTGCTCTATCTTGACTGTCATTCCAGAACTCTGGCGTTGGCGTAATAGCTGAAGAGAGCTGGGGCACAAAATTTCTTACAGAACTAATAATGGTTACCCCCTTTTGACCTCGGATGAGAAAAGTTAAAGCTACCTATTCTGGCCCTCTTATTTTCTCTTTCTTTCTTCTTAAGCTTCTATTCCTCAATCTTCTAAGCATGAACTATAAGCCTAGATTGGTCCATCTCCTTAATCAACATAGCTGTCCTACACTTTTAGACCACACTATCAGATACACCAACAACAAACTTACTCATGCTAGACCTATTATAAGCCACCATAGAAGGACCATACCTTACCGAGTAAACTTAAGCGAGTATTCCTTCACACTCGTTACCTTGTTTCAAGTTTATAAACTACAGTACCTTAGATTCCCTTAACTCTAATGGAAAGAATCTATCTAAGGAGGAAGTGGAAAACTTCTCTCACTCTACAGGCCCTGCCTCAGCACCCCTATCCTCCTTTAATTGTGTATACCACATATGAGTTACATCCTGCAACTGATATACAACCAACTCTTCACTCTCACTCAAAGTGACACCCACGATATTAGTCACCTTTTAAACTATATCAAGAAATTCCTACGGATCATCCTCAAACTTGGATCCTAAAAACAAAGGTGGGCTCATTCGAGTAAAGTCCAACTCTGAGCTATGGCTGTGTTGGCTACTGGATTGGCTGGGGAAATATCCTACTAATTATTTTGTACAGCTACTAAGTATTATAAAGCAGAGTAAAAGCAGCTCTAAATTTAGTATGAGAACATGCTCATTTAGGGGATCCTCCTAAACAGGCGTAGGTGTGGGCTGATTTAAGTTCCTTCATCCATTGTTTTTTAGGGAGGCATTGTCTGAAAATGGAACAATGTATGAGTTTAAAAGTGAGTTTAAATAGAGCTCATGCTTATTTGCACAACATAAATACTGAAAGAAGGGAAACATTTCCTAAAATTTCTTGTATCCTTTTATCCATAAGTGTAGCGCACTTCACACCCATGCAAAAGAATCTACTCAATATAACTTTTAGATTCCCTAGGATACTTCAAAACCTCAGACTCTAATACCAAGTTTTGTCATGACTTGAGGCTACCCTCTAGCCGTGACAACGGTGCTTGTAGTCACAAGTGACCACAAGCTAACCTATGAGCTGGTACTTGCTGTGAGCATTGAATATCATAATTATAAAGGACATGTGCGAAAAATAACTGATGAAGACTTAAGGTCAGAATACTAAAAATACAATGAATTCACAAGTCAATAACGTCTGATAAAATACCGAAACACAATTGATAAGACTGATAAATTGACCAACTATCTCATAAAATGTCTAAATATTCAAAATCTTCTAAACTGACTTAGGATTTGATGGGACAGGACCTAACTAACTCCAACTGACTAACTAATAGGAATGTGAAAATAATTAAATAAACATAGTAGGTCCTCGATAGATGATGACTCACCATTGCTGCTGCTTTTGAAGTGCTGGACTTTCTAAGCATGGTTGGGAAACTGAGCAATCAAACCTATGATATAAGAAATCATAGCACAAAAAAAAGTATAAGGTTAGTACTTTGAATTTATTGGTATATGCGATGAGGACAATCTGAAATACATAGGGTATTATACATGAAAAATAAGGACTAACTGTATAGCATGAGATAACTGAACATGAATTCATGGGAACCGAAATAACTGAGAATGAAAGAACAAGCATATATATATATATATATATACATATTTCTAAAATAATATTAAAATACTTAAAATCTAATAACTAAATGATTGGTAATATGTATGCTTTGGTTAAGCAAACCTGAACTGAATTCTTGACTGAATACTATACTGAGAATGTGGGAGATATTATCTCACTGACATGCCCTAATCTAAGCTAATCGGGGTCCAACATATAACCCCGGTTTGAATGGTGTCAGTACCGTGCCACGGGTACTAACACTGGTTGTGTTGATCTACTAAACTGGTGTCCCAAAGAACTAATGAGTCACCCTATACTGGTAGGAAACTCATGGAATATGTGTGAACCCTAAACTAGCAATAAGATATCTCAAACCTATGCTAGCTACTTAGTTCTGTAACTCAGGGATTGCTACTAAGGGTCAAACCCTGAACTAGTAGGAATGCCCCCATCCTTGGGTTTGCTCGATGTTGAATCCTACTCCCAACTAAATAACACTACTTATTGGACTAAACTAATCTTAACAGAGTAAACAACTGATCATATTAACTAACTGAATGATGATGCTCATGGTTTATCTGAAATTATTCTAAAGATACTGAAATTATGTAAACAACTAGGTATTGGTTATTCATAACCCACTAACACTGAATGGAAATAACTATGATGACATATAAAGCTTTAAAATCCATGGTAGGGGATCATTGCTCAAAACCCAACATTTATACATTTCATCAGACACATGAGAGTCATGAATTTAAGCATAGTAATGGTAAAGCATGGAATGATAACATGATTACAATACTAAAACTATGAATTAGGGATTTCAATATGAAGATTTCAATATTCAAAAGATGTAATGGCTCATCCCGTCAAAAAAACTAGTAAACATAACTCAAAATCAAAATAAATAATAGCTTCATGGAGATAATTCAATTTGAGCATGTAAAAGCTCACAATTTAAAAATAAAAAGGGATTATTGGACTCTATGGGTGAAAAGGGCCCATGGATGAACATGAAACATACCTCAACTATCGAATTCATAACAATTCTATGGATTAGAAACATCAATTCCTCGATTGATTGATAATGGGTTAGGGTTTGTTCTTGAGAAAGGGGGGATTTCTTGAGAGGTTTGTGATTAAAAGAGCAAATAATGCTCTTTCGGAACCTAAATTTTGTGTTATGGACTGATTGGGTGGATGGAAATGACCCAAATGCCCTAAAAATATAGAAAATCAAAAGCTGGTCGTGATGGAGGGCACACCTGTAACGACCCGAAATCACATCTTGGGAGGTCACACGGTGCTTAAGGCTACAAGTATCCCCAAGCTAACCCTTTGATCCTATTTCTACTAATAGCACTCATTTTAAGATGAAATAATTCAAACACTAGCATAGACATATCGTATGAAAGGAACTATGGAGAAAATGCTTGGTCCAATGACCAAGAAATACCGAAAAACTCAACACAACCATAATCTGATAACTAGTCTGACAAAGCCTCTACTAATCCATCAAATAGAGAGCCGTTGGGACAGGTCCCCAATAGACTCGAAATGAACTGGAAATAATAATGTAGTCTCTCAAAATATGGAGATGTCTGAATATAGGTCCTCGAACCATGAGGACTCACCACTAAAATAATGTAGATAGAGGTACTCAAAAATCACAGATGAGGTTAGGACTGAGCTCCTGAACCTACATTATAAGACAATGTAGCACATAAACGTATATGTGGATCAACACTTGGGAATGTACTGAGTATGTGGGGGTGCATGAAGTTATATAAAACAACATCAATACTCTTTAATCAAATCATGCATTTAATAAGCAATGACTCAGATGGCTTGAATAAGTATAAAATACGAAGCTTATGAATCATGTAAAATGGAACATGTAACACAATCTCGTGAGTCATTATACTTTCAGCTTTGAAATTTGTACTCATCTCTTATTCTCAATACTCAAGGCTAAAGGAAACTTTAAGTAATACTTTCAACTCATGCATATGTATCATGTAGAGTAAAACTTCTTCAATACTCAAGAACATATAACTCTTTTGAACTCAAATATTTGGAATTCGAAATCATATAACTTTGGAATATACTTGAAGGCATTTCATTCACGTTAGGAAAATATCTCATTTCAAGCTTTAGGGAAAAATACTCATACCAAGGGAAAGTATTTTAGTTTTAAGGGAAAATATCTTATCTTAGTGGAAAATACTTTAATTTAGGGAGGTAACTGATCTCGAAGTTTAAATGTCAAGGGAGGTTCTCTTAATCGACATAAACCATGCGAGCTACATGGAGTCCAATATTTTCCCCCCTAAGGAAGAGACCTCACGTTCAGGAGAGGCATCATAGTCTACCCAGGGAGTATAACTTAGGTCCAGTGATCACTAACCAAACTCAGCCTCAGGTCCAACCTACGGTGGCACGTAGTTTTGGGGTAAGAAACCGTAGTAACTTACTCGCTTGGTGCTAAATACTACTCCCTTTAGATTATCTACGCTCATCTCATAAAAATCCAATTTTAGAAATAATCTCATGGTTCACCATGAACGCAATAATCAAATCTGTAATATCATGTAGTAGAGTGGATTTCAAAACTCAATGACCATTAGGTCAAAAAATTTCTCAATAATCTCAGAATACTCAAATCATGGGTGCTTATAGAACAATAGTTCATAAAATCTCAAGTCTCAAGTAGGGCTTAGTAACCCACAGTTCAATCTCATGTTAAAACTCATCAAAAGCATAATAGATAGCATATAGATTCATAAGTCATGTAGAAATCTAGAAATTTCAGTAATTTATCTCGAAATCTCAACACACTCATATACTTCAATGTTTCAAACATTTCAAATATTAACTTCTCAAGGATTAAAATCATGGGGTATAGACCCAGCTGTAATTTCTCAAGAAAACATGTAAAAATCATGCCATTAGACTGTCAATTCAAGGGAAACATCAAAATCTTGCAACCAATAACAACAATTCAATTTTATGTAAAATCTCATAAATTGCAGAGAATTGTAGTTTAAATAAGATTTTGGGCTCAAGGGTGAAAGGTTTATTCGTGTTCAAAACCCCACATACATTGAATTATAAGATTTGGATAAACTCTCACTTTTGGTACTCTATTCGTACTCTTGAATGAGGGTTCTTGAAGTCCTTGACTTGGGAACCTTGAATCTTGACTCTATTAAGAAAATCTATGGTGGATTCTTGAGATTGTTGGAAGAGATTTTGGATACTTAGGGTTTTTGTTGATAGAAAACTTGAGAGAGACTTCATAAAATGCTTGTAAATGACCTTAATTTGGTGTTTTTACGGTTTAAGAGGCTTGGAAAAAGTCCAAAGTGCCCTTTTTAACTTCTGTACGAAGCTGAAAAAAATGAACTGGGAACTGATTTCATGGGTCACCGTGATGCACCACTATCACAGTGGCTCACTGGTAATTGACAAATGGGAAATTGGTACTCGCCGCGATGTGGAGCCATCACTTTTTCTCAGTAGTTGGGATATGGAACTTCAGCGCGACGCATCACAATCATGTCGGGCCACTGGAAATCAACTATTAGGAAATTGGGGTCATCTGTGATGCGCCACTATCCTGGAGTTCCACTGAAAATTGATAATTGTCAAATAGAACCTCTCCGCGATGCACCAAGCACTTAAACGATGTTGTTTTATGACTAAGAATTAAATTAGCCATAACTTCTTACCCGGGTATCAAATTTGGGCGAATCTTATATTGACAAAAAGTTTATCAAATTTCCCATGTGATAAAAAGTCAAAATTAGGGAAATTCTAAATGGTTAAAATGATACTCACTTAGGAAGTCACTTCTCTATCTTTTAGGGCTAGAATCATGCCTCACTTGACATACCCTAAGGTTCATTCTATGAGATAATTTTGCGGGGTCTTACAATAGCTCCCCCTTGGAAACATTTTTCCTCTAATGTCGCTGGTTAGACTAGGAACACAGGAAAATAAAGTACACATAGCAGAGGAAATTTTTGCTAAGAGGCTCAAAATCTCTCTAAACTCTTGAATACCTCGAAAATTGTAAGAACTCATGTAAGAATAGATACACAGCTGAACTTTACATTAGAAGGGCTGAATTAAGGAAGAATAATACCTTTGGATCGATCTGAACTCACAAAAAACAGGTACAGATAGCATGTCTGCTTCTGCCTCCCAAGTAGCGCCCTCAACTGACTGGTTCTGCCATAACACTTTGAACAAGGGAACCTCTTTGTACCTCAGAATATGGATCTAAAAGTCTAGGATCTCAATGGGAATCTCATCGAATGAAAGACTGTTCTGAATATCAGCACTCTCTGAAGGATCTACTATAATAGAATCATCAATATGCTTTTTAAGCATGGAGACATGAAAAATAGGATGAACAGCTAACAACTCTATGGGCAACTCAACCTCATAGGCTACTTTCCCAACACGGCTCAAAACTCTATACGGGCCAACATAATGGGGAATAAGCTTTCCCTTTTTACCAAACCTCTTCACCCCTTTCATGGGTGAAATCTTCAAGTACACTAAATCACCCACTTTAAACTCAAGATCTCTTCTCCTCACATCGACATATGACTTTTGACAACTCTGAGCTATCTTTAACCTCTCTCTAGTCAATTTAACTTTCTCTATAGCTTCAAATACATCATCAGGCCCGATCACGACAACTTTACCCACTTCAAACCAACCAATGAGTAATCTACATCTTCTACTATACAAGGCCTTAATAGCGCCATCCTGATGCTAGCATGGTAACTATTGTTATAGGAAAACTCTATCAATGGAAATTACTCATCCCAACTACCTTTGAAATCAAGAGCACACACCCTCAACATATCTTCTAGTGTCTGAATGGTCCTCTCAGCCTGACCATCTATCTACAGATGAAAAGCAAAACTTAAAAGAACTTGGGTACCAAGACCCTGTTGAAATACCCTCCAAAACTAAGAAGTAAATTGAGTCCTCCTATCTAAAATGATGGACAAGGGAACTCCATATAGCCTGACTAACTCCCAAATTTACAATCTAGCATAATCCTCAGCTGTATAAGATGTGAGCATGGGCAAAAAATGCGTGGACGTAGTCAGCCTATCCACAACAGCCCAAATCGATTCATGATGACGATGTGAAAGAGGCAACCCGATCACGAAGAACATATTCACCACCTCCCACTTCCAAGTGGGTATACCAAACTCTTACATCACACCACTAGGTCTTTGGTGCTCTACCTTAACCTTTTGGCACGTTGCACTCTTTGCTATGAACTCGGCTATATCCTTCTTCATACTATTCCACCAATAGATTTCCCACAAGTCCCGCTACATCTTGGCAGTGCCGGGATAAATAGAATACCGCGCACCATGCGCTTTAGCCATAATCCTCTACCTCAGTTCATCAACATATGGAACACACAATCTACCTTGCACTCTAAATATGCCATCTCCGTCTTAGGAGAAAACCTCTATCTTTTGGTCCTGAACTGACTCCTTCAGTCTGACCAAACTAGAATCTTTGTCTTGCTTCTCCTTTACTTCCAAAACTAGAGAGGATTTAGAACTACTTTGCACCAAAGTACTTCTCTCAGCTGAATCAAGTAACCTAACACCAAATCTAGCCAAATAATGCACATCACGAGCTAACTCTTTCTTACCTTTCTCTACATAGGCAACACTACCCATAGACAATCTGCTAAAGGCATTCGCCACTACATTGGCCTTGCTCGGGTGATACAACACACTCATATCATAGTCTTTTAATAACTCTAACCACCTCCTCTGCCTAAGATTCAACTCCTTCTAAGTAAATACATACTACAGGCTCTTATGATCAGTAAACACATCAATATAGACACCATAAAGATAATGTCTCTAGATTTTCAAAGCAAAGACCACAACAACTAACTCAAGTCATGGGTTGGGTAATTCTTCGAATGCGGCTTTAACTGCCTAGAGGAATAGGATATAACCTTACCTCTTTACATCAATACATAACCCAAACCAATTCTAGAGGCATCACAATACACCACAAAATCATCTGTACCATTAGGAAAAGTCAACATAGGGGTTAAAGTAAGTCGAGTCTTTAACTCCTGAAAACTCTTCTGACAGGAATTTGACCACTGGAACTTAACTTTCTTTTGGGTGAACCAAGTCATGGGAGACGCAATAGAAGAGAAACCCTAAACAAAATGATGATAGTAGCCCGCTAGACCCTAGAATTTTATAATGTCAGATAGAGAGATAGGTCCAGGCCAATTTATTACAGCTTTTATCTTTTGGGGATTAACTTTAATACCCTCAGCTAAAATGATATGACCTAGAAAGGCTGCAAACCTCAGCCAAAATTCATACTTACTAAATTTGCTGAACAACTGGTGATCTCTGAGGGTTTGCAAAACAATTCTAAGATGATTCACATGGTTATTCTCATTATAAAAGTACACAAGGATATTATCTATGAAACCAATGACAAATATATCGAGATATTTCTTGAACACTCGATTCATGAGGTCCATGAAGGTGGCTAGGGCATTGGTTAGCCCGAAGGACATGACTAGAAACTCAAAGTGACCATAGCAAGTTTAGAAAGCTGTCTTTAGAATATTACGTTCCTTTACCTTAAGTTGATGATATCCGGATCTAAGGTCTATCTTGGAGAAATAACTTGCACCTTGCAATTGATCAAACATGTCATTAATTCTTGAAAGAGGATACTTATTTTTGACTGTGACCTTGTTAAGCTGAAGATAGTCAATGCACATACACAAAGAACCGTCTTTCTTTCGTATGAATAAAATAGGTGCGCCCCAAGGAGAAATACTGGGCCTAATAAAATGTTTGTCTAAAAGATCTTTGAGTTGCTCTTTCAAATCCTTAAGCTTAGCAGGTGCCATACGGTATGGCAAAATAGAAATAGGACGAGTATAAAAAAGAAGATCAATCTCAAATTCTATCTCTCTATCAGGAGGTAACCCTGGGAGATCTTCTAAAAAAACATCTAGAAACTCATTAACAATATTAACTAACTGAATAGTTGGAGCCTCGGACTTAGTTTCTTTGGCTCTAACTAGGTGATAGATGCAACCATTGGATATTTGCTTTCTGGCTTTGAGATATGAGATAAAATGACTATTGGGAGATACCGAACTCCCAGACCACTTAAATGCTGGTTCATCAGGAAACTAAAACTTGACGACTCACATAAGACAGTCTATAGACGCATAATAAGAATGAAGCCAATCTATATCCAGAATAAAGTCAAAATCCACCATGTCTAACTATATCAAATCAGTAAGTATGACTCTATGAAGAATAGTAACAGGAAAATCTCTATACACTTGTTTAGCAACAACTGACTCCTCGATGGGTATGGAGACTAGGAAAGGCTCAGGAATTTTTTTAGGATTCATTTTGAAATTTACAGCTACAAGTGGGGTCACATAAGAGAGACTTGACTCGGGGTCCAACAACACATAAACATCAAGACAAAAGACATGGAGCATACCAGTAACAACATCGGGAGAGGCCTCTTACTCCTGATGGGATACTAAGGCACAGAATCTGTTCTGGCACAAACCGCCAGTAGTTTTAGATGAAGTGCCCTAAGTAGGGGCGGGATGGGGTATAGGGACTGGTGCACTAGTAGTTGTACCTAAGTTCGGGTATCTCTGTTCCCCTGTCTAGCATGAGGACAATCTCTAAGTCTGTGGCCTTACTTGCCATAGCCAAAACAACCCCTCAGATCTACGAAACACTCACTGAGATGACTCCTACCACACTTAGCACAAGAAGATACCGAGGCCTATTACCAATACTATTCTGCAACCTAGACATAAAAGATCAACCTAGCCAGATCCATATCCCTATGTAGCATCGCAGTCCAACACTCCTTCAGTACTAAACCAGAAACACCGGACACAAATTTGCTCATTCTAGCTCGGGTGTCAAAAATTAAATTAGGAGAGTACTTGGCCAACTGATTGAGCGTCAAGCATACTCTGTAACAGTTATGGAACCCTGTCTTAAGTTCATAAGCTCCTCAATCTTTCCTTCCCTTATCTCAAGTGGAAAGAACTTATCTAAGAATGCATCTTGGAACACTTGCCAAGTCATAGGAGCAACAGCTTCACCTCTACCTTTCCATCATAATACAACCCAGTCATAAGCAATGTCCTTCAGCCTGTAGGATGCCAACTCAACACTTTTTTCCTTAAAAACATGCATCACCTACATGATCTTTCTCACCTCCTTAAGGTACAACTATGGGTTCTCATCTGCCTTAGACCCATAAAACTCTGGCGAATTTATCCATATGAAATCATGGATCCTAGCCACAGCTACATCACCTCCCTGCTGATAAGTAACTATGGCCCAGATATTGGCATGAACATTGATGATAACTGCTTGGGCTAACACCTGAAAGACCGCCCAAAACTCGGCATGAGACACAGTCTCATTCAAAGGATCAACAGGTAGGGGTTGCTTATCATCGTTACTACAGACATTCTCTCCTTCAAGAGGCATTTTCTAAAATAAGAGAGCATGAATTATTAGATTAAAGGGACAACTATAGGCACGATAGAATCTGAAAGAAAGAAACAATTTTTCCTAAAATGTCTTGTAACCTCTTTCTTATAGATGTGGCACGCTATACACTAATGATCAAGACTCTACTCAACATGGCTTATCAAATTCCCTAGGACTTCTTGAAAACATTTGGCTCTGATACCAATTTTGTAACAACCCAAAATTACCTCCCGGGATGTCACACGATGCTTAAGGCTACAAGTAGCCCCAAGCTAACCTTTTGACCCTATTTCTACTAATAACACTACTTTTAAGATAAAATAATTCAAACACTAGCATAGTCATAACATATGAAAAGACATATGGAGAAAATACTCGATCCAACGACCAAGCAATACTAGAAACCTCAATACCACCATAATCTGACAACTAGTCTGACAAAGCCTCTACTAATCCATGAACTAGGGAGCCATTGGGATAGGTCCCTAACTGACTCAAAATAAACTGGAAATAACAACATAGTCTCTCAAAATATGGATGTTTGAACATAGGTCCTCAAACCATGAGGACTCACCACTGATGTAATATAGATAGAGGTACTCAGAAATCACTGATGAAGTTGGGACTGAGCTCCTGAACCTACATTATAAGACAATGTAGCACATAGATATATATATGTGGATCAGCACTTGGGAATGTACTAAGTATGTGGGGGTGTATGTAGTTATATAAAACAACATCAATACTATTTAATCAAATCATACATGTAATAAGTAATGACTCACATGGCTTGAATAGGTATAAAATGTGAAGCTCATAAATCATGTAAAATGGAACATGTAAGACATCTCGTGAGTCATTATAGTTTCAGTTTTGAAATTTGTACACTTCTCTTATTCTCATTACTCAATGCTAAAGAAAACTTTAAGCAATACTTTCAACTCATGCATATGTCTCATGGAGAGTAAAACTTCTTCAATGCTCAAAAACTCATAACTCTTTTGAACTCAAATACTTGGAATTCGAAATTGTATAACTTTAGAACATACTTGAAGGCATTTCATTCACGTTAGGAAAATATCTCATTTCAAGCTTTAGGAAAAAATACTCATACCAAGGAAAAGTATTTTAGTTTTAAAGAAAAATACCTTATCTCAATGGAAAATACTTTAGTTTAGGGAGGTAACTGATCTCAAAGTTTAAATGTCAAGGGAGGTTCTCTTAACCGACATAAACCATGTGAGCTACAAGGAGTCCAACGTTTTGTCCTCCTAAGAAAGAGACCTCACATTGGGAAGAGGCGTCATACTCTTCCCAGGGAGTATAACCTAGGTCCAGTGATTACTAAATAAACTCGGCCTCGAGCCCAATATCAACTCGGCCTTAGGCCTAATAATAATCATAAACTCATCCTTAGGCCCAACCTATGGTGGCACGTAGTTCTAGGGTAAGAAACTATAGTAACTTACCCGCTCTGTGCTAAATAAAACTCACTTTATATTTTCTGTGCTCATATCATAAATATCTAAATTTAGAAATAATCTCATGGTTCACCACAAACCCAATAATCAAATCACTAATCTCATGTGTAGAGTGGATTTCTAAACTCAATGACCATTAGGTCAAAAATATTTCTCAAAAATCTTAGAATACTCAAATCATGGGTTCTTATCGCACAATAGTTCATAAAATCTCAAGTGTCAAGTAGGGCTTAATAACCTATAGTTCAATCTCAAGTTTAAACTCATCAAAAGCATAATAGATAGCATATAGATTCATAACTCATGTAGAAATCTAGAAATTTCAGCAATTTATCTCAACATCTCAACATACTCATATACTTCATGTTTCAAATATTTTAAATATGAACTTCTCAAGGATTAAAGTCATGGGGTATAGACTCAGCTGCAATTTCTCAAGAAAACATGTAAAAATCATGCCATTAGACTCTCAATTAAAGGGAAACATCAAAAGCTTGCAACCAATAACAATGGGTGAAAAATCCTAATTATGTTTCATGTAAAATCTCATAAATTGCAGAGAATTGTAGTTTAAATAAGCTTTTGGACACAAGGGTAAAGGACCAACCTTGTTAAAAACCCCACATACCTTGAATTATAAGCTTTGGATGAACTCTAGCTTTTGGGACTCTATTCGTACTCTTAAACGAGGGTTCTTAAAGCCCTTGACTTGGGAACCTTGAATCTTGACTCAATTAAGAAAATCTATGGTGAATTCTTTATATTCTTGAAAGAAGTTTTGGATACTTAGGGTTTTTGTTGAGAGAAAACTTGAGAGAGACTTCATAGAATGCTTGTAAATGACCATTGATTTGGTGTTTGCACGGTTTAAGAATGAATTGGGAACCTAATTTTATAGGCCACCTCAACGTGCCACTATGCGGTGGCTCACTGGTAATTGACAAATGGAAAATTGGTAGTCACCGCGATGCGGAGCCATCGCATTGTCCAACTAGTTGGGACCTGGAACTTTAGCACAATGCATCACAATCACGCCATGCCACTGGAAATCCACTATTTGGAAATTGGGGTCCTCCGCAACGTGCCACTATCGCGGAGTTCCACTAAAAATTGACAATTGTTAGATAGACCCTCTCCACGATGCGCCAAGTACTAAAATGACACCGTTTTATGACTAAGACTTAAATTAGCCATAAATTCTTACCCGGGTATCGGATTTGGGAGAATCTTATATCAACGGAAAGCTTATAGGAAGTCACTTTTCAATCTTTTAGGGCCGGAATCGTGCCACATTTAACACACCCTTAGGTTCATTCTATGAGAGAATTTTATGGGGTCTTACAATAGCACGGGCTCTGAAGGGTCAGAATAGAGGGTGTGGAGTAATCTCTGATGTGTGTTCTGGAGGGGTTCACTAGATCCACCGATGTTGGCTAATTCCGGTGCTGCCACTGTTTTAGGCTTCCAAATATTCTCTTACGCTTGTCAAAAAATTCCAAAACTCACCCAAGATGTACTTTTAATATTCTCGATCTTGAATCAACTCAAAAATCAATATTCTAAGGTTGGTAAGACCAAAAATAAAATAATCAAAGTTGATGGGTCTTGGAAATAACTAAGCCCCCAACACTTAGCCAAATTTTCAAGTTTTGGACCCCTAAATATGCAACTGAGAGTTGAATATAGCTAGAGATTCTATCTCTTCTTTCATTATATTATACCAAAGTGTGGAGTTTTCTCAACTCGTCTTGTGAAAAAAAACATGGATTATCGTTTAGTCCAATATCATAATCAGACTCTTGAAATATACAACATAGTCACTAGAAATTGATGGTCCACGAACCCTTGAATATTTTCTCACTTCTACTTGTTCAGGTGATTAATCAATAATAGATTCAGGTAAAGCAAGCTATTATTCATGTAGCTCTGTGCGCCTCTTGTAATTGTTGTTATTCAGGTAATTTATGAGAATTTAATTGATCTACATTAAAGTTTTCAATATATAAAGGTACCATAAGTGGTTCCCTTATATCCTTTAGTTCCACAACTTGAGTTGAATCACTCTCACTTACTGTTCCTAAAGAAATTCAACATTTCTACTCTCAATGTTCTTAGGAGAATGAGAAGGACAGTAAATTCTAAATCCTTTAGATCTAATCATATAGCCTATAAAGAAACCTATTATTGTTCATTCATCCTAAATCCTTTAGAGTTAATCATATAGCCTATAAAGAAACCTATTATTGTTCATTCATCCAACTTTTTAAATGTGGACTATAAATCCTCACTTTAGTTGGCCATCCCTAAACGTGTAAGTGGCTTAAACTAGATTTTCATCCTTTAAATAATTCAAAAGGTGTATTGGAGACTGCCTTGGATGGAATCCTATTTAAAATATACACAATAATTTTTAAGGATATATTCCATAAGTATATAGATAAACTTGATCTGCTAATCATGCTTCTTACCATGTCCATTAATGTTCAGTTCCTTCTTTTTGTATAACTGCTTGACTTTTGGTGATTTTTGTGAAAAAATTATTTCTGTGTGATTTGACCATTTGACCCCTCCCTGTGGTTTCTTTATGGCATTATTGGGGCATGGGGATATTTGGCATAGTTCCTAATGAATTTCAGTGTGAAATATATGAAATTATGATTTTTTATGGATTAAAAAGCCTTATAGTTTACTTCGGTCAATATTTATTGATCTATGCATTAGATGGAATAATGTACTACACCAACAACTCCAAAATATTGATTTTAGGTTGGTAATGTGGTTGGTTTGGTTTAATGGCTTTTATATCTCCTTTCGATCCTTGATTTGAAAAGTTATGAAATTGAATTTTGGAGGTCAACTTTGTGAAAATGACATTTTCTTAAAACTTTGATATTGCCATTGAGTCCAAAGTATCATTTTTGATAGTGTAGCATAATTTATTTGTGTTCTCGATATTTTGGATATATTCTAAAAGGTCCGCCAAGACTTGTCCAAGTGTTCAATTAGTGCACCACTCAGCTGGTGCACTTGCTTAACCGATATTTTGGTCGTTTTAGCGACCCAGGCGTGTAGAAAAATATCACGTACACGATATCTGTACCATATACATGACCATCATATAAGAGACGATAGATTCACTCATGCAACACCTACTCACAGGCAAGGTATCACGTACACAACACTTGGTCGCATAAGCGGTAGTCGCTTAAGCATCTCGGTGATTGTGTATACAATGCCCAGGTCATTTAAATAAACTACTTTTTCCTTGATCACTATTTTTGGACTTTGAGCTTGGGGTTTTGAGATTTTGAGCAATTCCTTCCATTTCTAAGCTTGAGTAAGCTCCAAAACACCTATTTCAACTATTTTACTTCCACTTTATCATTTAAATCTTGTTTAAATGCAAATTTAAAAGTGGAATTTGGAGATTTTTCCCTAGAAGGCCTAAAAGTTATATTTCTTCAATTTAAATCCCAATTTAAATCGATTTTCACTTGGGTTTTATTTTATGAGTTCCTTTAGCATAGGAAGTATATTTTTAAACAACACATTTGAATTTACCCTTCTTTTTTTGAAAACCCATTTTGGTAGTCCGTTGACCCTAAGTCAAAGTTAGGTAATATGAGTATTGTTGGCTTTATTTAGATGCATAGATTCTATTTGAATGTTTTACTTGGTTCCGATTTCATTCGTGCCCAAAAAACTCTGTGTTGAAGGCCTTTTGAACAAATTTTGGGCTTTTGAGGTAGATTATGGCTTAACTTTCTTTAGACTGGGTTGGGTGGTTAATCATAATGTAAAATCATACTATGGGTATGGGACTGTATCATGGAAAATGTGTTTAGGTGGTTCATGTGCCCGTGTAGGGGCCTATGTGGATAATATCTGGTAGGTTTGAGATATTCTTTGTTATGTGCGATCGTGTGGGGTCTTATACAATTTTATTGGACTGATATTGATATATGTATGATTGTTCATACGCTTTTTGGTGGAAAAACCTATATTTTGGTATTTATGTGGTGGCATTAAAATTTTTACATATTTCACTTGATAGTTTCTGGATTTTATTGGATCATGGATATTTGGTTGATTTGAGAGGATTTTTTGTTCACATGGTTGGTACATTGGTTGGAAAGTGGATATTCTCATTTTGGTTAGTTGTGAGCATTCTTATATCATATTCATTCATTAAACATAGGTACCACCGTGGACTTATTAGGAATAATGGATTTTTCTGACAGAAAATGTAACATCTTTTTAACCTTCTATCGATATATTTGTTGGAGAGGAGATATGAATATTGGTATTGGATATTATCTATATACGGGTTGAAGAACCTCCAATGGATTCTATGTTAGGATTTTTTAGCTCCGTAGGAGTATACGAAGGTTATGCGACAACCTCGTGCATCATCATCTTCTTATGATATTCCTCCAATTTTGAATATGGATCCTCTTATTATACTGACATCTTCTTATGGTACTCAACAGACTTTGAGTGCAATTCCTCCTTTTGCACATGTTCCTAAGTATGGTTTCCTAAGATCAAGAGTTTAACCTTCTTCTATTATGCCTCCTTAGATGGGTTCTCAGTCAGTGAAATTTACTATGCCTCTTATTATTATGAGTACAACTATGTCTTTTGATGATCAAACGAGCTTGTAGAGGTTTACTCATTTGGGTCTCCTAGGTTCAGTGGTGTTGTAGGCGAGGATGTCCATGAGTTCTTGTTGGATTATCGAGAGAAGTTGCATAACCTTGGTTTGCTTGAGTTGTATATGGTGCTTATACTACTTATTAGTTGAGAGATGCATCCAGGAATTTGTGAATGTCACTTATTAGTGGCCGACCTCTTGTTCGCCAGAGATGACTTGGGATTAATTTTTTTGGGTTTTTTAGATAGTTTTGTGCCTTTTAGTTTGAGTGATCAGATGAGATATGAGTTTGATAGCTTAGAGTAAGGCTAGATGACTGTTGCAAAGTACGACACATGATTTTTTACTGTGTTTAGATATTTTTATGCCAGTATTACCAATGAGTTTTAGAAGATTCGTAAGTTCATGAAAGTGTTAGATGTTTTTTGTCAGCTTTCTATAACTTAGATAGTACTGTATAAAACATCATTTCATAGTATAGTGGATCATGCTAAAATAACTAAGTCTATTCTTGAGCATAACCAATGCTAATATTAGATGAATATAATTAACTTAAGTAGATTAGGATGGTTGGCTTATATCGATAATTAACTTCAAATTACTATTGTGACCTTCTTTTCCCAATCTCTACCTCCCTCTAGGGTTTGTAGTGAATACAGGTGGGATCCTAGCATTTGTAATTGTTAAGATATCAATAAGAGCTAAGAAAACCACAATGCATGCAGTAACAATGAGCTAGAAGGATTGGCCACTTCTCTTACTTTGTTAATCTTCTAGGGTTCCCACAACCCTAATTAAGAGAATTAGCCACTTATCATTGTCAAACAATCAATGGAATTCATAATTGAAAGCATTAAATCAATCTCACAATAATTTATGACAGAAACCCAAAGTGTTAAATTGAAATCAAACAAAAATCAAAGAACACATCCCAAAGATAAAAAGCAAATCTCAGAGTCAAAATATATGTTTGTGAATGATATGAGTGCGTAAACTAACTAAAAAAATCAAAAGGGTAGTTATAGAATACATAGAAACCCTAGGAAACCAATCCAAAATAAAAGAGGAAAACTAGAGTTGGTGGTCACCTAAAGAGCCACTTACGGGCTGTAGGTGGCCCCACATAGGTTCTAGACTTAAAAGCATTGGCAGGATCTCTGATACTTCAAACCTTCTAGACTTTGCACTGGCACCTACAGACCGTAGGTGGCAGCTACGGGCCGTAGGTTCCAATCATAGGTAGTAGGGCTCAAATTTTGAGATTTTGAATCCCTGTATCCCAATCCTCTAACTTTTGTTTTGGCACCTACGCCACATAGGTAGTACCTATGGGTCATAGGTGCCTATGTAGGTCATCCGAAACTTCAATTTTCACTTCTTTTCTCCAGTTTAACTCCAAGAACCTAGTTTCCCACAAAACACAATACAAAACAATTCATATCTATCAAAACAACCTAAGTAATTGCTTATTTTCGTAGTTTTAAGCATACAAAGTTCTATAAAATCATAGCACAAAAACATCCTCAACTTAGAACAATTACATGTCCCCCAGCAACATAACACAACTAAACAAGATAACAAAGCTTAGCGAAGACAATCCTAAGACATGTAGGGCAGTCAATCATCAACTTTAAGCTAAAAAACATTGCCCCCTCCAATCTTAACACTTTAAAACCAACTATCTATATCAATGAAACACAACAATATGACATAAAGAAAACAAGATATGGCATTACATTAGCGACAAACAACCAACATATATACAAGTTATACTAACCAAACAAATAAGCAGCTAGCAACACAACCTATGTACCCTCACTACAAAAAGGTCCCACTCACTCAATGGAATCATGTATGTTAATGCAGGGATGATTACGAGACGCTCACACTCACAAAGAAGTTCCAAAAATGTGCAAAATATACTATAGGCTTGCCCTTATTTTCTTTACCTTAGCTTTCAGGCTTTCGTGTTAGGATCACTATAGGACTTTATTTGTCTTGTCATGTGGGCTTGGAGGTTGGTATGGTACATATGGAAATTTAATGACTTAGCCTCCTTGGCACTACACTTACTTATGGAGTCGACTTATAAACTAACTCTCATTTATTCCACCCTTATATCTCCCTTTTTATTCTTTTATTACACATTCAGGTTGGGTGTGGTTTCTTTTATTCATTCATTTTATTTTTCAATCATTCTTTTCTTTTTTCTTTTTTTATTTTGTATACTTTTTTTACTACACCAAGCCCTACTTTCTTTTTCTCTTATTTACCCTTGTTCATACCAGTTCACATTAATTACCCCAATGAAAGCCACCCTCAACTTAGGTGATTTACCTGAGTTGATATGTATAATGTACAAGGAGGAATAGGGCCAAAACAAGTTTACACATATATACACATCATACAGTTCCAAAACAACTTTCTTGGAGGCGTATCATTTTTCTTAAAAATCGAAACAAAGTACAACAACTGCCTTAGATACACATTTTTCTCCTAGTTACACAAAAGTACAACACAATATGAAATAAAAAATAACACGACATAATATTTCCCTAGACATGACAGTTCTACAATCATATTATGACCAATAAAAAAAGACTCATCACAATGAAAACCCACAGCGGCAGTGGTATATCCCACCCCAATTAAAAGACTACGTACTATCCCTAGTGCATGAAAAATATAAATAAAGGGAATGAGGACATACCTGGGATGCACAAATCATCCATGTCATGCTCTTTTCTATTAGAGGGTATCTTGATTGACAGTGGTGGTGGTGAAGGTGTGACATGACTAGAAAATACAACCACCGTAATCTCAACTTGTCGCACCACATCACCTGCTATAGATTTCCTAGAATCATATATGGACTATTTTATGGCCTATTCAAATAGAATACAGGGGTCCTATAGGTCCTCTATCTTAGCTCTCTTGGTCTACACAACTGGGACCGTCTTCTTATTTTCCATAAATAAATCAAAACATCTAGGGACACATAAAGCCATAGGCTAAGAAACTAGAGGAATGGATGGAATTTAGCTCTTAGTAAGAGAGCATACCTCTACTCACAGTATGGTCACCTCCTCTTAAATCTCACCTAAGTTAAGAGCCTCTACACCACTGAATCGAGTTGACACCCAACTCTCAGAAGCATTAATATAGGGATGCAACTTAACAGTGAACTCCAATATCTCAAATCAGAGTGTAGCCCATATCCTAGTCTATATAGTCTCAAGTAACTTCCAAAACCAAGGGCAGATCTTTCTATACAGTGATGCAAGTTTTTTTTGTGCATTCTCAAGTCGGGTATCAGTAACATTCTGGCATACCACTAAGCACTGTAAAAAATCTCATGGTACCACTATCAACCCTATGGATATATTTATAGTAGAAAGATGAGGGGGCACATGAGATGCCCTAACCAGCTTAGAAATGGAAGCCGAGGCTGAAGAAGTAGTAGATGAGGCCCCTTCTCCCTGAGTACTCATCTTGGGTGCATCTCTATGCTCACCCATATTAAACTTAGCATGAACTCCTGTATTATCAATATCCATATTTGTCCTATCAACATGGTCAGCTGGAATGAGGGCCCTTCAAACTGGGTTGGAATCATTGTTGGAGATGCATGAACTCTTTGGGCAAGGATTGGGTTTGCTAAATCCTTGATCATACTCATTTTTCCAATGCTCATCACCTTTAATCTCCTATAAATATACAAGATCTTAGGAACTCCCCCCTTATCACACAAATAATAAATAATATTAGGAAAGGACATAGTTATTAAATCCCTAAATGCTCTATCATGTAACTCATACCTGATAACTTTTAAAATGTCAACCTCATATCCTGCTATCAAGATAATGATTAATGTATCTCGGTCCTATGTCAACAGATTATCTGTAATAGAAGAACATAATTGAAAATAAACCACAGTCCACCAGAAGTCAGCAGTAAAATTTAGAGCTGCCTTCTTGATCTCTACCTTCACTTAATCCAAGAGGAGTCATCTCCCAAGTTAGAAATCAAGTTAGAGATCCATCTTACATAATCTAGCCTTCATCTCCTATTATATTTATCCTTTATTGCCTTTTTGTCTTATGCAAACCTCGATCTCTGGTCACACTCAACAATGGATGCCGGGGAGATTGGGATGAAAGGCCACTACTTAAAGATCAACCTAAACCCTTCTCACAAAACTAGACTTTAGCTAGGGCTTTGTTGCACCTCTGCCACTTCTAAGTGTGATCAATGCAACTATGGTGGCATAGGACACATAAAACTCGCAAATCAAAGCCTGACTATAAGAACCCTGGGTATAGTTATCCACCTCAGATGGTATCGATAAAAGGTAGTCCAAAGGTTTGGTTCCCCTGCTATCCCCAATAACTCAATCCTCCACTCATCCTAAATAGACCTAGTAGGTTGACTAGCCTATGTAATGAATCTATCTTTCTCATAAAGTACCTGTATGTCTATTACAAACTACCTTGGGTTTAACTAAAAAATAGGCACCATCAAGGTATGTGTAGACTCCAAATATGGGTTATTCTATGGTGAACTGGGATGACGATTATCCTTCATAGGAAGCTTTATAGATTATGTAGGAAATAAGAACACATGATGTGAGGCCTGAGTTGTATCCTTAGACTAGGGTACTATTGATGTTGACTAATTATCTAATCCTACCTCAGACTGAGGGTCCTGTATGGTCTTCTTCTCTGCTGTATCAAACTCACCCTTCTCTTCAAAGGCCTTCTCTTCATCCTCAGACTAGGGAGAGTATGGGGGTGAAGTCCTGACCAGCTTTATCCTTGGCCTTGGAGTTAGTCTTGCTGCAACTATTTGGGCTTTGACCTATACAGATGTTGTACGAGAGCCTTACTGTGTTCATTCTGGTAGCTAAATGCCAAGGGTGGTTGTAATAATGGCCTCAACTACATCCTATTTCTGGCTTCTAGTCCATAGGGTTGCTGGTATATTTGGGATGATTAGGTACTCCTCCTCTAAGCCACTATGCTCAAGGGATTCGTCCCAATATCTTGATCTTCCTACCCTTTTTGTCGAAACCTTTAGTGCCATAGTCCCTGAAAAATCAAGTGTTAGTGCCTCAATGATAGTAAAGGATTACAAAATTTGAAGAAAAATCAAAATTGTTAAACTTTTAATATTTCCAAAATATTACATCCCTATATAGTAAACTTTAGCCCATTCCAGTCCAATATTGCACATAAAACTTGTATGAACTTTTAAAAAATAGGTAAAGCACACAAACTTTTAGGTTTGTCAACTTTTTAAACTTTTACTTCCATTTGGGCATGATCATAGAGTTTTAATTCAAGAACAATGTACCAAATCAACTTTTTGACTATTCTAGGCTCTTATATATAAGTTATTTAATTTTTACAGAATTTGCAAGAAAATACGCATACCAACAGGCATTAATTTGGTTTAGAACAAGATAATACTTTGAGGAGAAAAGAATTTTACCTTTTATTTCAATAGATGGAAGTGAAAATTTACAAGTTGAAGAAGAACCCTAGTTTGAATGTGTAATACATGGATTTGTATGTGTTGGTACCGATAAAAAGTAGAGTCCTTGCCTTATATAAAGTTTAGGAGAACTTGTAAGGTTTGAATTTGAGAGGGATTAAGAAATTTTGAGTTTAATAGGGCTGCAGAATTGGGTTAGGTCATTTAAATAACCCTAGTGGGTCAGTTTTGGGTTGGGTCCTTGTGGGCTGGCCCAGATTTTTAAAAAGACTTGGTCAAAATTTTTGGGCACCTACAATGCCAATTATGCCCGATAGGTGGCACCTACAGTCCGTAGCTGGCAAGAGGTAGGTGATCCAAAATTTTGAAAAATTTCCAACACTTTGAACTTTATTTTCTAACACTTATGTCACCACTTATGCGGTCGTAAGTGGTATCTACGACCCCATAAGTAGGATGGTAAGTAAAAGATTTAGAGGCCTTAAAATCCTAAAAATATCTTTCTTACATTTATTTCACAATTTACCTAGCCGAAGTGGGGCTGATAACCTCCATGGGTGGGTCAATAATTCCCTTTAACTAGAATTTTTTGAATTTAACAATGTTTTATCATGTTCTCGGTTGTTCCTCATACTATACACCAACAGAAAAGAAAAACATATGAACACTAAAATAGTGGGTTGCATTCCACCCAACACTTAGTTTAACGTCACGACATAACGTGGCTATGTTGGTTACTCAGATTTCACCAACAGCCCGTGAGTTACCTCATATCCAATGCTTGATTTGATGTCGCAGCAGTGTAGTGATTCCTATTAGCTTTACTTGAATCCCAAGAATTCCCAAGACCAAGTAAATTTGGTTACTCTTTATCTATTATACAAGATACAAAACCCTTCTATTATTCTAATGGTTCAAAATCAAACAAAGAATTAGTGTGGATTGGATGCTAGACAAGGAACAATTGGACGAGATCAACTTTAGTGTTAGCCAAGGTAAGTTAAGTTTAAGATTAAGCATGGTGATCCTTCACTTGTCACATAGTATTAATGTTGATTCTCCACCATATTATAGCAAGAGTTAAATGTAATTTTTGTGGAGAAGCATATCAATTAAAGGGTTTTGCGAGCTTGTCGCTTCCCTAGTATGCGATCTATTATCTGTGTGACCTGGGCATATTGTTAAATTGGTTGTAATAGCTGTTGTACTTGACATTTGTATAGATTTTATGCCTTAAAGTAAGGAATTCTCATTCGTACGTGTTACAAGGCAAGGCCTAGGGTAAGATCCTTTTATAGTTCGGGTTGGATTCTCGCTCGTTATTAAAAGATTGCTAATGAAAGCTCCTCCTTCCATTTATAATTTTGTGATGAGATTTGCAGCAGTTTTTGAGTAAGGAAATCATTAATATTGACTACAAAATATTGATTTTGGCTTAAAGTGCAAAAAAGATACATGCTCGGATATTAAGGCAAAACTAGAAGTATGTAAAGCTAAAACCTCCCTTTATTAAGGCACAATCTATTGTCACTTGTTTCTCCTAAAAGGGTCAACATTTCCTACTTCAATATGTGAATAGAGCCTTCACTTTCTATTTGTTTACCACAGTCTTATATGCCCCCAATTTCTACATGTTCATTCCATTTGAAATTACTTGTCATCACCCTTCTAGTCTCTAATTTATGAAGTCACAATATTCATGTTTTTGTCATCAAGCCAAGCATCAATAGAGTTATGAATGATGGTATTCATATTTATTAAAAATTCCTAGAAGTCCTATGGTATATATGTGTCACATACGATAAATTAGAATACCATAACATAGTCACACTAGTAAACTTGACCACATAGTGACAAATTATAAATTGATATAATTAAAGGACTTACATTTAAATATACAGATCACATTAAAGAAGTTAGTTGTACATGAAAAGTACTACCTAAAGAGCCAAATAATCATCATTATAATTTACTTGTATAGCTATATAAGGCAGTATATCCTTAAAGTTTATGATTATCAAGGGAGGGTATTAGGTTTTACCTGGCACACGTGCGACATAATTCTATGCGCAAAATTATGACCAAACAATTATAGTGAGCCCAAAAACTGTGGCGTAACCTCCCTTGTGGCATCATTTGCATTTGGAGTCAGCTGGAATGTCATGCACCCTTTTCCCTGAATCGAGCTAATTTATAGAACATATGGTCTGGGGGCAAATCGTCATAATGAGCCCCTAAGGAGGGTCGTACCATGCAACAAACTGTAGTTCAATAACAAAAGAATACATATATATGGGGCAACATTGCCATACATTTGACTCAGAATGCCTTCGGCAGCCTATCTTATGATCATTTGTATTTGACATAGGCATAGGACATCGCCTAGGAAAATTTCTAGTTGTCTTATAATGAAGAATAACCTTGAGGGGACATGTATAAACTAATAAGGTGTCTTATAGAATTCCTACTATAGTTTCTAAAAATATGATCCACAATTGCTTATCCTTAATACTTGAATTATGATAGGTCAGTTAAACTTGTGTATCAGCCATCGTTTCACATTGTATATCAGTTATTCACGTGATCATAAGTCCTTCATCTTTATATTTGACCCATATAAGCATCCATACTTATTACTTGTTATTCTATCTACTTTACAAACCAGTACATGTGTTATATGCACTAACATCCCTTCATTTGGGACACCATATTTCTATAAACATAAGATTATATATGCTGATAAACAAACTTCCATACTAGGCACTCATCCCATGTTTTGTAAAGTTGTTGGTGAGTTTTTCTCTCATCTAGACGTAATAGATGTCCAGTACTCTTTAGTTATATTTGTATTTATATTTTGGGTATATTAGGGGCATTGTCTTGACCATATTCCTTTGTAGGGATACAAATTCTATTAGAGGCTTTGTAGATTGTATTAAGTTATCTCATGTGGTTATAGTTTAGTTTTCAATAGCAGTTGGGTTCAATGAGTTAGAATTATGCATTTACGTAGTCCCTCATAAATTTTTGGGATAGTAACTCTTCTACTTAAAATATATATGCCAATTTTATAGAACATGGTTATACGGTTCTTGTCCGTTCTGTCTAGATTTTAGGATGTGACAAAAGGGGTATCAGAGCGAGGTTAAGTTATCCCAAGGAGTCTACGAAGCCCTGTCTAGTATAACTTCACTTATGAATATGTTCTGCATCACATTTATAATGGAGGAGCTGCTTTGGCATTAGGAATTATACCCTCCCTTTATGATCTAGACCATGCAATAAAGCTAAGTTATAAGAAGTTACTCCTGATCAACACTTTGCTTAAAGGTCATACAAATTCAATCTATTTTATACAACCTTAGCTCTGACCAAAAGGTCAAATATTAGTATTGCCAACTAAGGAGGTTTTTAATTAATAACCACCAACTATACGAAAACTCAAATTTGAGCTTAAGATAGCTTAGTAAGTATGATCTTTCAAATCTACCATTATTTATAAAAGAAAGGCATGTAAATATTCATTTACCTTTTATAGTTATAGTTGCATTCATCTTACTCTCTTCTATTCCTAAGTAGGACATAAGGGGTGATTATTTGTATGATAAAACGATTAAAAGAGTTGTTACCACCTCTTTGATGTTATGCTTAGAACCTTTAGGGTTTTGTATGTTAGCATGAAAGAGTCGGAATTACTTGTTATAAGTTGAAGTAGTGGAAGTAGCTTGGATTGTTACTATTATTAAGTGGAGACACCCTTAATTGGCTGATGAGGTCTATATGATTTATCAAATATCATTCTAGTAGTGTACATGGATGATTTATATAGAATACATGTATTCAATTACCCTGACTAGACAATGACCTATGTGAGCCCGTTTTGGTTAATAAGATCTGGAATAGGTGTTTCAATTATTCTATAGGAATATATGTTTAGAGTCATTTCCCTATTGTGATTGGAGGTGGGGTTAAAGGAGATTACAGTGTGACCAAAGAATAGAGTCAATAATAGTGTGGGATTAGTCATAAGCTAAAATTTCTCGAAGTGCCCAGAGTTAATAATGACATAATATGAGTTAATTAACTATAAGAAGACAATTGTTACATTCGAGAAATAGTAAAATATTATCTAAATTTTTGAGACTAAATGTATACATGGGATAACACTTTTAATTAGAGTAGGATTATCATAAGGATAAGAGAAAGTTAAAAAAAGATAGATTAGATAGTCTTAGTGGTTCAGGGTGTCATATTAGGAGTGGTTTTGGTATCAATCTGAGTTCAGGTACCTTTTTTTGTATAGCAGCGAGAGTTGGCAGAGCAATTGGAAGGCCCTTATTGTAAGGAATATATTGATCTTTTAGGGTACTCAAGAGCGCACCTGCACTAAAAGATAAGAATATATCTGAAGATTTATAGATTGTCGATGCTAAATAAAGAAGCTGATAAACTGTAAATATTATTTGTTTACCCGATTCTACATGATTGTATTTATTCACTTGATGTCTCTGCTTCCTAACTAACTTCTTCTTAGATATTAATCAAGTTCATAGGTGTTTTTTATAGCCTTAAAGGAAGGGGTGGGCACATGCCTGTATTCACTTGATACTTGTTCAACATAGGTTTACCGATCATAACTGATCTGAGGTAGTTTTATACACTTTTGTATCATTATTCTAGCTTATTTCGCCTTGTTTTGAGGGCAATTTGTGTGCTTACTATGTTTATATTGATAAAAATAAGAATTTAAGTGTCCAAGTGTGTATTTACAATATCCAAATTATTTTTCAAACAAGTTTGTATTTAATTGAGTCATTTAGAGTTCAAACCAAAAAATTAGTTTTACTTGCTTGAGTTAGGTGTGTGTCTAGTTGGTCTCGGTGGATTCTAATGTATTTAATTTGTTTCAAATATTTTAATGGTGTAATTATGAGTCGAATAACTTGTTTGTAATGTGCAAAGTACAATTTGATTGAATCAAGAGTCGGAATAATAAGTGGAAGATCATTATGAATTTGCCTTATCTTAGCTCTTGTTTTGATTCTTCGATTGAGAATATTGTGTTGTTTTGATCTTTAATATGTGGTGTGCGATATTGTAGGAGGCTTCGTGAACTAAATATGGTAATATGTTGATAATTTAAAGGTCGTAAATTTCTTGGAAATACACTACGAAAGGCATAGGAAAAGGATAGGAAGTTCTATACTTAACCAAAATTTTTAAAACAAATTCTAGTGAATCGACGCGAAGTCGACGCGTTGCGTCAACGTTCCCAGTGCTGCTAGGTCATCAACGCATCGCGTCGCGATGTCCAAATGCAAAATCTGCCGACACGGGCCTTGTTCAATTTTGAGTCAAATTGCACTGCACGCGGTTTAAGGTGACTTAAAGGGGGAATCTTTTGTGGAATTAATTATGGGACCACATGCAGCTTCTCATACCCCACTTTAAGTAGGATTTTAATACTATAAATACACAAATTTAGTGGAAGACACCTGGACAATTTTTGGTGAAAGAAAAAAAAACTTGGACACGAGAGAATTAATTCAGTGGACACTATTTTTGACAAAATTAACGGAAGCTGCGACACGGTTTATTAGGTTTTTAATTTTTTTATTTAGCTTTTAATTTTTTATATCATAACCGTGATTATGAATATTATCGACTAAAAACCCTCCTTCCGAGGTTAAAGTCAAAAACATAATTACTATTATTTTGGATTAAATTTGTTTAATTTTGCTTATCATATTTGGTTATTTGTTTATTCTTATTTTTATTATTTTATGGATTAATCACCCATAAAATACACATATAGTCGAACTTTTGATCTCGGGAGAGGGAATCGGGAGATAGAACATGGGAATAAACAAAGTTTGGATTTTTATTCTTGTATAAAATAATGAATTAAACTTAGTGTATAGGACAGGAATGTACTTAGATGCCTTACTTGATTTATACGTAGGATGGTCGCTTTAATTGACTTAATTGAATTATTACATCCCCGCTCAACGATGTAGTTGTAATATCCATATCAGGTACAAAATTATAGGTTGGGAACCCATGATCATGCAATTAACCCTACGAATCAACGACCAAGAGAAGCAAATTAACGAAGGAAATTCAATAACATAGTATGATTGTTCGAAGTTCTTTAACCCTGAGCTTTTCTCCTATTGATTGTCCCAAGATTTATATTTTACGCATTGTTTATTTTATTTTTAATTTATAATTCTAAAATTCTATTTGCTACTCTCCTCAATTGGTTAAATTAAAATTAGATAGTCGGTGAACGCAATCCCTGAGAGATCGATACTTGGGCTTCCTTGAAGCCACTTTACTACTTGATAAGACCACGTACATTTGTGTGTGCGCTTGGGCGCTGTCAAGTTTTTGGCGTCTTTGCTGGGGACTTGTAACTTGGCAACTATCTTATTTTTAATTTTTTTATTTTGAGTTGTAAATAGTTTTTATTTTTTTAGTATCTTTTTATTTTCTTTTATTTCTCTTTTATCACACTTCTTGACATGGTAGCCTAGGATAGATGGTGTTCGAGTGATGACGATTCTATATGATGTATGGTTTGTGGCAATAGTGGTTATTCTGAAGATATGTGTTCAGTTAACCCTGATTCAGTAATGTTTGTGGACTATGATCAAAGGCAATACTATGTGAATGCTGACAATCAGCAGCAATAGTTTCAATAGCCACAGGTTCATAATTACCAGGCCCTAATTCAAATAAGTAATATGGAAGAAATATTGAAACAAATTCTAGCTAATCAAGCATAGTTGTCAGTAGATATGAAGAGTAATGTGGCCATTTTAGAGCATCAAAACATTGTCATGAAGAGCTTGGTGATACAGGTAGGGCAAGTCCAAAAGGTATATAATACCAGACTTCAAGATTATTTGTCAAGTGACAGTGCACAAATAATTGAAATCACTTTGAGGAATGCTACGGAGCTCAATGAAGAACCTTTAAAGATAACTAAGGAGGTAGATGCAGGGTTGACTTTCCAACCTATTGAAGACAAAGTTGCTGACAATTCGAGAAAGTTTGAGTACTCGAAAACTGAAATTATTTAAATTGTTATGGAGATGCCACCACCACCATATGGATCGCAACCATTCGATTGTCATTTTTCTTTTGAGACTGAAATTGAGAAGGTGAATAAAAGTGAGGGTGTTGAAGATAGTGTAAATTTTGAAGTAGGATTGATTGAGCCTCATTCAAAGCACTTTTTTACATTATGTTTAGATGATATCGTGTCTATGAAATCATTTAAATAGAGTAAAAGTATGAAGATGAGGAACAAAACTCCTATTCTTGATTTTACACCGGATAAGCAATATAAAAATACACCTCACTTCAAGGCCGAGTGGTTTACTATGAAAATTCCATTACTCGATTCCTTTATTTTTGTACCACCACCCTATGAGTTAGGCAAAAAGATGGATGCTAAGTTGGGGGTGAAATTTATATCCTTAGAGTGGAGGAGAAAGTTGATATGGGCCGTGCTGCGACACTAAATTAGGTGCTTCTTGAGAGGAAATCCAAGCTAAGGTATGTTTTCTTTTTAGTTTTTACTTCACGTAGTTTTTGTTTTTGGTTGACTCACAAGTTAATGGGAAGTCTGAGTACCATAAAACTGACCTTGAAGCATGGCAAAAACTGAGTGTGGGGTATCATGGATCCCACTTTATGCAAAAAGATGTTACTAGCGAGGCCTAGAGGCCTCAGAGAGTATTTCTATCTCTTTCTTTTAAAGTTACTTTGCGGACAAAGTAGATTTTTAAGTGTGGGGTGGGGGAATTTCCAAATTTTGGCTCAATTTAAAATTTTTTAGGATAGGAATAAGTGAGATATTTAAGTTGGTACTATTTTTTATTGCACGGTACAAATGGGTTTATTTGTAAAAGTATGTTGATTGTCTGAATTATTATTTTTGAGACTCTTAGGCTCATGTTTGTGACTCTTATATTTGTTGGCTTAAATTTAAATTCATGCTATAGTTTTGGTTGAGAGTCTATGATGATCTTATTGAGTTGAAGAAGAAAAAGGTGAAATTGATGCCCCAAGGTAATAGTTATTGGTGTATAATTGATGTGTGGGGGTTTGGTGTGATGTAATTAATGTTAAAAATATTTCCATAATTGTGAAAAAAGAGAAAAAAAATTGATTCTTGTGACAGTAAACTATGTGTCCACCTCATGTTTGTGAAAATACTTAAAAAAGATAGGGCAAAAATAAAAGAATAGAGTAGACAAAAAAAGTGTGATTTGATTGTTGGAGATTGATTTTAAATGTATAAAGTGATGTATTAAAGCGCTTAGAGAGGTTAGTCACTATTCTTGGCCAAAATAGTTCCTTCCTGTCCCTTAGCCTACATTACTACCAGGAAAATACCTATTTGATTCTAGGTTCATCATTATAATATTAGTGGAGTACTACACTAAGGGAAAGCTTATGGTTCATTGTGTACAACTTGTGATTTTTTTTGTGAGATTGGGTGTAATTTGATTTTTGTACCCATTAGGTTATAAAGTGCATTATTGTGAGTGATTATGGGTAATTCTCTTATTACGAGGGCACATGTTTGATGAATGTGGGTGATTTATATGAAGTTCATGATTGAATGATAAGCATGAGTTTGCTAACTAGATGAGTCAATTCTAGAGGCTACGATGTCTTTGAAGTAGTGTTCATGAGCTATCAATTGTGTAAATAATGTGCTTTGTGTAGAAACTTGTATTTCGTGTAGTCATTATAGTACTAGCTTGAGTGTCTTGCATTTAGTAGAAGTGTAGTGTCACCTCATATTTTGATGTTAGAGTGAAGTGTTGCTCGAGGATGAACAAGAGTTTAAGTGTGGGGTCATGATCTGAGGTAGTTTTATAAACTTTTGTATCATTATTCTAATTTATTTTGCCTTGTTTTGAGAACAATTTGTGTGCTTAATGCGTTAATATTGATATAACTAAGCATTTAAGTGTCAAAGTGTGTATTTACAATGTCCAAAGTATTTTTCAAACAAGTTTGTATTTAATTGAGTCATTTAGAGTTCAACCCAAAAAATTAGTTTTATTAGCCTTAGCTAGGTGTGTGTCTAGTTGGTCTCGGTGGATTCTAATGTGTTTAATTTATTTCAAATATTTTAATGGTGTAATTATGAGTAGAATAATTTGTTTGTATTATGTAAAGTTCAATTTGATTAAATAAAGAGTTGGAATAATAACTGGAAGATCATTACGAATTTGCCTTATCTTAGCTCTTATTTTGATTCTTCGATTGAGAATGTTGTGCTCTTTTAATCTTTAATATGAGGTGTGTGATATTGTAGGAGGTTTTGTGAACTAAATACTGTGATATGTTGATAATTTAAAGCCAAAAAATTCATTGAAAATACAATACTAAAGGCATGGGTAAAGAATAGAACGTTATACATTTAACCAAAAATTTTAAAGCAAATTTCAGTTAGTCGACGCAAAGTCAACGCGTCGCGTTGACTTTCCCAGTGATTCCACGTCATCAACGTGTTAACTGACGCATCGCGTCACGATGTCCAAATGCAAAATCTGCCGACACGACCGTTGTCCAATTTTGAGTCAAATTGCATTGCACGCGGTTTAAGGTGACTTAAGGGGGAATCTTTTGTGGAATTAATTATGGGACCATGTGTAGCTTCTCATATCCCACTTTAAGTAGGATTTTAATACTATAAATACACAAATTTAGTTGAAGACACCTGGACAATTTTTGGTGAAAAAACACAAAACTTAGACACGAGAGAATTAATTCGGTGGACACTGTTTTGGACAAAATTAACGGATGCTGCTACACGGTTTATTAGGTTTTTAATTTTTTTATTTATCTTTTAATTTTTTATATCATACATTCCAATATTTGGATCGTGATTAAGAATATTATTGGCTAAAAACCTTTCTTCTGGGGTTAAAGCCATGAACATGATTACTATTATTTTGGATTAAATTTGTTTAATTTTTCTTATCTTATTTAGTTGTTTGTTTATTCTTGTTTTAATTATTTTATGGATTGATCACTCATAAAATACATATATTGTTGACTTTTTGATCTCGGGAGAGAGAATTGGGAGATAGAACATGGGAATAAACAAAGTTTGGATTTTTATTCTTTTATAAAATAAAGAATTAAACTTAGCATCTAGGACAGGGATGTACTTAGATGCCTTACTTGATTCATACGTAGGATGATCTCTTTAATTCACTTAATTGGATCATTACATCCCCGCTCAACGATGTAGTTGTAATGTCCACATTAACCCTACGAATCAACGACCAAGATAAGCAAATTAACGAAGAAAATTCAATAACATAGTATGATTTTCCGAAATGATTTAACCCTGGGCTTTTCTCCTATTGATTTTTCCAAGATTTTTATTTTATGCATTTTTTTTTATTTTTAATTTACAATTCTAAAACTCTATTCGCTACTCTCCTCATTTGTTTAAACTAGAATTAGATAGTTGGTGAACTCAAGTCCATGAGAGATCGATACTTGGGCTTCCTTGAAGCCATTTTACTACGTGATTCGCTGTGGCGCTGTCAATAACCTGGATAAGAAGAAAAAAATGGGATTGCCCTTACTTTTTTTTTAGTGTCATAGCAATTCTGCAAGCATAGTGGTACTTTAATTATTAAGCTTAAGATGACTGATCCTTAGATATTATGGAGAGATCATGAGGTAACTGCATGAGTATGTTTTATTCTAAATTTTTCACCAATAATGTATTCAACATCCCGCTTGTTCATCAATCTATTTTTAAATCCATATGAGCTATTAGATATCGAGTTTAACGGTGTAGACCTTGATAGCAATAAAGGTAGAACATTTTCAAATTGCCACCTTAGTAAAAGGCTTATTAAGTACACTCAATTCTTATGTTCAAATCATTATAGGGGTAGATTTTCTTAGAGCTGAAAGAAGGAAAAACTTGGTTACATAAACCCCAGAAAAAAAAGAAGAACACATTTAGAAGTAGCCCTAGTATCATTGAGACTAATAGGAGTATTATCGCATTCAAGTTATGATTAGATGACTCCATGAAATGTTCTAGTTTACAAAGAAGATTGGTGTCAATAAGACTAAGTTGTCTCAAATGCATATATGTATGCGTTATAGCTGTATTTATGTCAAGATTATATGTGTTACATGTATGATAGCTTAATTTTTGACATACTACTTATTTATAAGCTTATTAGTTTACTTGTTATGTGCTCATTAAGGGTAAATTATTTGCATATTATTTATACTATAGATATTTGTTTATAGGTTATATATTATATGAAGTATTGTTTATATATTACATATTTATATAGAACTTGCTTATATGTTATATGTTTGATATGTGTTATAGACATCATATACCATTTGATAGTAGTAATTAATTAAGTGGGTGTTTGGATTGACTTATTCTTAAGTGTTTTTGGCTTTAAAGTATTTTTTTCTTGATTCTAGTAGCGTTTAGAAAAAGTAAAAAAATTATTTTTAAATGCTCCCTTTTAGGCCAAAAAATTAATAAAATAAGCCAAAAGTAAATAGTAGGATCTCTCCTACCTATGACTTTTACCCTTTAGCTTATAAGCTACTTTCTAAAAGCTCATCCAGACACCCTATAAA
Source organism: Capsicum annuum (assembly GCF_002878395.1). Taxonomy (NCBI): domain Eukaryota; kingdom Viridiplantae; phylum Streptophyta; class Magnoliopsida; order Solanales; family Solanaceae; genus Capsicum; species Capsicum annuum. Next base: position 124,083,121 of record NC_061122.1, on the reverse strand, counting down.
ATTAAAAACACAATGAAACAAAGCCCCTTAAAAAATAATCAGTGAAATTATTGCTAACATTAACCTAATCCAAAGTATTTACTTGTGTGTGTCTCGCACAAAATGTATGATTTGATAAGTACTACATGCTCTGTAGTAAATTGTTTAAGTGTATATGTTTCATAAGTTTGCATGGTTAAAATGTAATTGTTCACACGATATATGTATAATTTTTTTTTATAGATTGTAGGTGTATTTGTTAAAAAAATTATATTCCACTAGCTTATATGTCATAATCAAGTTATTTACATGCTATCTATTTTCATAATGTTAAAGATTTAAGCATCAAATATTTTCATAGTTTATTTATTTTTATAATTTTATGATAAATGTAACTATAATCCATTTTCCTATATGCTATACATATTACAGATTATTGTTTATAGTTTTATGGGCTTGACGAATTATCTGCTTAAATATTGCCCTATTCATGGTGTAGTTATTTAAGTATTATTATGTTTCACGATTTATGTGGTTAGAAATTTCAAGAATCTACTTTTTCATATGATGTACATATGTTTGCTTATAGGTATATATTTAACTATTCGAGCATCATAATGGAAAGATTCATGTGTTGTGGTTAGATTACTTGTTATGTACCTTTACAATTTTAGAGCCTATGTGTTAGGTGCTTTTATCGTTTATCTGCTAATATATTGCAAATAACTAACTTATATGCTTATGATTTGTTCAGAAAGCCATGTATTATTGATATTAAGATTGTACCTATCTATAGATTAAATGACAGACTTTGTGTTATAGTTCATCTTCTTGCATGTTTATTTTTGTCCGCATGTTCACGTGCTATTTATAGTTTATATTATCATATATCATAGATTTTCATAATTTACATGCATATCGATTATATTCCTGTATTTTACCGGTTCATAAGTTACACTTCTACTAAAGTTCACATGTTTATGAGTGAAAGTCTTTTTCGTGCCTTGTATGCTTACATGAATACCTTCTCTTTGTGCTAATCTACTTACATGTTATGATTTTTATATGGTTTGATTGATTAGATCGGTTTTGCCTGAGAAAAGTATTACATGATTCCGCGGGAAGGACAAACTAAGCTCTAAGCATATAGCTCTTGTAATAGCATATAGAGATCATCCAGGAGGCTTAAGTAGGCTGTTAACCTTCAGGTAGAGCCATAATGAACTAGACTTTCCATGCATCCATACTACCATAATATTCAGAGGATGTGATTTATGTCAATGTGAGTTGCTTCAATACAAGGACATAAAGTGGGATACTTCACTCATTTTAATCTTCCTATGAATTGTAGGGAAAAAGAGAGCCCTATTACTTATTTGTTTAGGTACTATAGTTATGGTGTTTCCCTGTGAGGATTGTCTACATAATTATGGTTAGTTATAGGTAGTTGAGTAGTTTAAGAATAGGCCTACTTACAAAGTAAGCTTTGTCAAAATTTTTAGAGAATTTGGAAGATCGTCAAATTTTGGGACCCTAAGGATCTGAGAAGTATATTTAGAATTCAAGAACTTATATTGATTTTACAATAGGAACAGCTCATCACTCAATATTCGAGGATGAATGTTCCCATGGGGGGATAATGTAGGACCTCATAAGTTTGAACTCTTAAAATGAAATCGTATATATTATTTTGGTGTAGAATATTTTAACTCGAGTTGAATCTCTTAATAATGAAACAATAAGTATGATCATAAATGATTGTTATTAAATTATTTTTTTTAGTCATATGATAGTTAAAGGAGTATTATGTTAATTAATTCACTAGAATCGTATTAAAAAATTATTTTTGGTTGGAATATTTAATATTGATATTCTTTTATGTTTATCGATCTAATGAAAAGTTTAAGAGCAAATAGAAAGAGGGGCTACAGTACTTACCCACATATCTATTAAAGGTAAAATATGTACTTCTTGATATATCATTGCCTTTTTATTTTCTTTCAACTAACCAGTGTAGTGATTCCTATTTACTCTACTTGAATCCAAAGAATTCCCAAGACCAAGTAAATTTGATTACTCTTTAGCTGTTATACAAGATATAAAATCCTTCTATCATTCTTACGGTTCAAAATCAAACAAAGACATAGTGTGGATTGGATGCTCTTCAAGAAACAATTGGATGAGATCAACTTTAGTGTTAACCAAGGTAAGTAAAGTTTAAGATTAAGCATGGTCATCCTTCCATTTATCACATAGTATTAATGATTGACTTTCCACCATATTATAGCAAGATTTAAACATAAATTTTATGGAGAAGCATATCAATTAAAGGATCTTTCGAGCTTGTTGCTTCCCTAGTGTTCGATCTATTGTGTGTGTGACCCGGGTTTATTTTTGAACAGGTTGTAATAGATGTTTTACTTGCCATTTGTATAGATTTCATGCCTTAAATTAAGGTATTCTCATTCATACGTGTTACAAGGCAAGGCCTAGGGTAAGATCCCTTTATAGTTTAGGTTGGATTCTCGCTCGTTATTATCAGATTGCTAATGAAACCTCCTCATTCCATTTTTAATTTTTAGATGAGATTTTCAGTAGTTTTTGAGTAAGGAAATCATTAGGCATAGAGTGAAAAGAGTATTGACATTGCCCGGAAATTAAGGCAAAACACGACGTATGTATAGCTAAACCTCCCTCATTATTATGACACAATCTATTGTCACTTGTTTCTTCTAAAAGAGTCAACATTGCCTACTTCAATATGTGAATAGAGCCTTCACTTTCTATTTGTTTACCACACGACTTATTGCCTAATATGCCCCCAATATCTACTTGTTCATTTCATTTGAAATTACTTGTCATCACCCTTATTATCTCTATCTGATGAAGTCACAATATACATGTTTCTGTCATGAAGCCAAGCATCAATAGAGTTATGCACAATGGTAATCGTATTCATTATAAATTCCTAGAAGTACCATGGTATATATGTGTCACATGCTATAAATTAGAATAAATGGCCATAACATAGTCGCACTAGTTAATTTGACTACATAGCAACATATTATAAATTTATATAATTAAAGGACTTACATTTAAATATACAGATCACATTAAAAAAGATTGTTGTACATGAAAATTACTACCTGAATGGTTAAATAATCATCATTATAATTTACTTGGATATCCATATAAGGCGGTATATCCTAAAAGCTTATCATTATTGATGGAGGGTATTAGGTTTTACCTAGCACACGCACGACATAATTCTGTGCACAAAATTCTGACCAGACCATTATACTCAGCCCAAAAATTATGGCGTACAAGCCCTTGTGGCATCATTTGAATTTGGACTCTATTGGAATATCATGCACCCTTTCCCCTGACTCGTGCCAATATATGGCACATATGGCCTATGGGGAGACCCTCATAGTGAGACCCTAAGAAGAGGCGTACCCTACAACAGATTGTGGTTCAATAACAAAAGCATACATAGATAGAGGCAAAATTGCCATACATTTAACTCAGAATAACTTCGGTAGGCTATCTTATGATCATTTGAATTTGACATAGCCATAGGACATCACTTAGGAAAATTTCCAGGTGTCTTATAATGAAGAGTAACCTTGAGGACACATGTATAAGCTAATATGGTTTCTTATAGAAGTCCTACTATAGTCTCTGAAAATATGATCCTTAATTGCTCTTCCTTAATACTTGAATTATGATAGGTCAGTTTATCTAGTGTATTAGCCATCGTTTCACATTGTATATCAGTTATTCACGAGCTCATAAGTCCTTCATCTTTATATCTGATCCATATGAGTATGCATACTTATTACTTGTTATTATGTCTACTTTACATGCCAGTACATGTGTTATATGTACTGACATCCCTTTGTTGGGGACACCATATTTCTATAAACACAGGATCAGGTATGCTGATGAGCAGACATCCATACTTGGCACTCATCCCATGTTCTACAAAGTTGTTGGTGAGATTTTCTCTCATGTGGATCTAATAGATGTCCAATACTCTTTAGTCATGTTTTTATTTATAGTTTGGGTGTATTAGGGGCCCTGTCTCAACCATATTCCTTTGTACGGATACAAAATCTATTAGAGGCTTTGTAGACTGTATTAAGTGGTCTCATGTGGTTATAGTTCTGTTTTCAATATCATTTAGGTTCAATGAGCTAGAATTATGCATTTACGTAGGCCTTCATAAATTTTTGAGATAGTAACTCTTCTGCTTAATATATATATGCCAATTGTATTGCATATTGTTATACGGTTCTTGTCTATTCTGTCTAGGTTTTAGGGCATGACAAATATACACACAATCTTTCTCCTTGTAATCATTCTTGCATCTCCAGTCACCATCCTAATCTCTGCTCCTATCTTGTACCTATCCCCGTAGTAGTTTTGATAGTGGTTTTCTTGCCCCTTTGCTCGAAAACCCGCCAACTATCTATCTAGGCATTTTGATTTTTTTTCTAAATCTGAATCATATGATCTAGAGGCCTTATCCTATGAGCCCACTGCGTTCATATTCTCAGAATTTTTTGTTCCAAACTATTATGTAAACAATCAACCGTTCATCCTTAGATGAGAAACTTCTTACACCACTGTGTGATAAAAAACTCTGTGCTAACTAAAAGCACTAATAGCATAATTGCCAATACCTCTCTCAGCCTCCCGAGTATGCCAGCTTCGGTTGGTGAAAGAGATCTGGTCTAATATCTCCGATGCTGCCTCCTTATGCAGGCGCATGAATGGTCCACCAGTAATAATATTTGCCATAGTTTTTGAACTAGTGTCAAGGGATTAATAGAAGATCTCAAGGAAGTTACTTCCCGCGATTCTATGATTTGGCACCATTATCAATATCTTTATAAACAAAAACCATGCCTTATATATTTATTCGTAGTGCAATTGCCTGAAATTATATATCTCATCCTTTAGCTGTAGCATTTGGGTAATGGAAAGAAATGATCAAAAAATGGCCTCCGCAACTTATTCCAAGTAGTGATTGACCTATGAAAAAGTTCCCCTTATCATAATGTAGCTTCAGTGGTTAGAGTGAAAGGAAATAACCTAAGTCTTAGAGCTTTCTTATCTACCCCTGATATAGTGTATGACAAGTAATTCCCTATAAAATTAATAAGGTTCATGTTTGAATTATTTGTGGGCATGCCTGCAAACACACCCTAAGGTTCAACAGATGGATCATAGCCCTAGTGATATCAAACTTTACATTTGATGGCAGTACAGAAGGAATGATAGCTCCTATCTCAAAAGTCTCAACATATCTCAAGTCTTTCATTGGATCATAATATAGAGGTAAGTACTGATAGGCTGGGATTACTTGAGCGCTACCCCTTCTATCTATATCTCAATTTCTATCAAGGTCTTCTTAACGATTTACTCCATGTTTGTGCCTCGCCAGCACTGTCTTTTGAGCTATACTATGGGCTTTTGCATACCTCACCACATTGTATTTTGGTAGTAATCTATCAGTAGTGTATTTGCAGTCTCTTAAGGAACACCATGCGGGGGGAGAGACATAGCATTTGGGTTGTCAGAGCCCCTTCAATATTACCTTCTCGTACGTGTTCTATCATCCTATGATTTGACTGTAGGATTTACTATAGTTCAAAAATAATAATGAGTAATGGAATGCCTTTACTCCTCGTGCTAGGCATGTACTAATGTATGCCCCAAGAAGAATAGAAAAGTAAAAACAAAAACTTTCACAACTTTAATCAACAATCACACCATATTCTTCCCCAACAACACCAAAATTTTGATGAATGCTCAGACAATACCTCCTTATAAGGATAAAGTGGTCACTGTTAAAATATATAACCCAACTAGGTTAGGGTTGAACCCATAGGGAATACGTGGAACTATATCTTAAACATACTAAAATCACCAAGAAGTGTAGAAGGTAAATGGGGGGTTTTTGCTGTGAAAAGTAAAAACATAACAAAACTTGAATGCTTTCGGTGCTAAACAATCAGAAATGAACACTAGCCTTCTTTTCCCCTCTCATCTAACTCCATAGATTTTTTGAGTCCTCTCCAATTACCTCACTGATATGCATGCAAAATCTGATATGTTATGTATCTTCACTAGCCTCTCAACACACTTTAGTGAATTTCATTCATCTCCTCACAATATTAAAGTATCACTTTACTAACTCTTGCCTTGGACCCAGTTCAACTATCTTCTCTCGGTTTCAAGTTGATTAGATAAAGATAATTAGCTTAAGTAGATGAGGTGGTTATCTTATACTGATAATTAACTTCAAATTACTATTGTGACCTCTTTTCTGCAATCTTTACCTCCTTCTCGAGTTTGTAGCAAATACGGGCATGATTCTAACATTTGCAACCATTAAGATATAAATAAGAGCAAAGAAAACCACAATGCATGCAACAATAATAAGTTAGAAGGATTGCACACTTCCTCTACTTAGTTAATTTGTAAAGGTTCCTACAACCCTAGCTAAGGTAATTAGCCGCTCATCGTTGTGAAGCAATCAATGGAATTCATAATTGAAAGAATTAAATTAGTCTCACAATAATTTTTGACGAAAACCTAAAGTCTCAAATTAAATATCAAACCAAAATCTAAGAACACAACCCCAAGATCAAAAGCAAATTCAACATAAAAATATATGTTTGTGAATGATAAGAGTGCATAAACTAACAAAAAAAATATCAAAAGGGAATTTACAAAATACATGCAAATCCTAGGAAATCAATCCAAAACAAAGAGGAAAACTAGAGTCAGTGGCAACCTAAGGAGCCTCTTATATGTTGTAGGTGGAACCTACAGATATAGATAACCCTACATAGGTTCCAAACTCCAAAATACATACAGGAACTCTGAAACTTCAACCTTTTGGACTTTATACTATCATATATAGACCATAGGTATCACTTACGGACCGTAGGTGCCCATACAACGTCTAGAAGGTTAAAGTTTTAGAGATCCTGTAGATGTTTACGAGTCACCATAGGTGGCCATCATAAGTAGCAGGGCTCAAATTTTTAGCTTCTAAATCTCTATATCTCAATCGTCTAACACTTTTTCTAGAACCTACACCACGTAAGTAGTACGTACGGGCCATAGATGCCTATTTAGGTGGTCTAAAACTTTAATTTTCACTTCTTTTCTCTAGCTTGGCTCGTACAACCTAGTTTTTTTCAAAACACAAGGCAAAACACATTATATCTAACAAAATAGCCTATGAAATCATAGCACATCAGTGTGCCTTTGTATCATGATGCTGAATTTTCTATTGATGTTGAGATTTTCACCAAACTCATTTCCATTGCTCCTTATAGGATGGCCTAAGCTAAGTTGAACGAATTGAAGGATCAATTGTAGAAGTTGTTGGATAAGGGATTTATTCGACCTGGTGTAACAATTTAGGGTAAGGCTATCCTGTTTATGAAGAAAAAAGACATATCTATTCATATGTGTATTGATTATTGATGTTGGGTGTATTTATGCACTTTAGTGTGGTTATACTAGCTTAATAAACCTTATTTTAAGGACCATTCATATGATTTATGTGTTAATAATGATACAAATGTGCATCTAAGTGACCACATATGTGCTTACAATGTTTAATAGTATTTTCTTAGGAGTTTGGGTTCAATTTGAGCATTTAAGGTCAAGATGAGAAAACTAGTGTTCGAGCTTGAGTTACTAGTTCATCGTCATGATTGTTATGTTGTTTTGAGCTTTATTCAGGGTGTAAAATGTTATAAAGATATATGAAGTATTTACAAGTCTAAAATCAAGTGAAAACATCATACAAAAGAGTGGAGTGGACCAACGAAAGCATGAGACCACATGATGAGAATAGGAAGCCTTGGAGCACACCACCGCGATGGCGTGCTTATAGCGATAATGGTCGTGGTGCATCATGACAATAGTTAAATTATCAATTGTCACTTCTAGAAACTCAACGTGATTACACTGTATTGCAGGCTAATAGCAATGGACACCTTAGCACGATGCGATGATTATCAAAAGCAGGAAAATTATGCTGAGCTAAAAAAGGACAACATGAAATCCTAATCCTACTCAGTTTATGATTAGTCTACCATAAATATAACATGTTAAAACCCATTTTGGACATCTTGGAATGGATAGGACCACTAAAAGGTTGCTACAACTTTATTTTTAGTTTTTTCATTCTTTAATTTAGTTTCTTTATAGTTTTAATCATTCATTTAATTATTTGGATGTTGATTATGGCTATGAGTGGCTAAAAACTCCCTTTACGGGTTTAAAGCCAAGTACATGATTATGATTTTTTGAATTTATTTTGTTTAATTTGCTTAAAATATTTGGTTGTTTGTTTATTCTTGTTGTAGTTATTTTGAGGATTGATCTCCCTTAGAGTTTATATATTGTCAACTTTATGATCTCGGGAGAGGGAATATGTAATACCCAGTACTTTTTCCTAGCTAATTTTATCTTAAGACTGTCTAAAATTAGCTCCTAAATTGAATGATGGTTATTCCATGAGGAATTTTCAAGATTTTCACTTTTTATCTTATGGGAAATTCAAAAGCTTTCCATCGATATAAGATTCATCCAAATCCGATAATCGAGTCAGAAGTTACGACTATTTCAAGTTCCCTTTATAAAACAGTGCCATATTAGTCTGTGGCGCGCTGCGTCACAAGAGGAAGTTGCATTTGGCAAATTCCAGTAGAGGTCCACGATTATGGCGCATCACGCTAGGGCCCAAATTAAGAATTATCCTATTTCTTATTTCTCAGCACGATTTTCTCTGTGTTGCGCCAAAGTTCCAGGTCGTAAAAGAAGGGGCAACACGATGGCTCCGCATTGCGCCATCCCTCAGTTTCCCAATTGTCAAATTCCAGTTAAACGGTGAGATAGTCCGCATCGCGCCAGGGGTTTAGTTTGGGAAAATTTTACTGAAATTAAATGACACATCCAAGGTTAAAATGGTCAACTTCCCACCTTTATTTAATCCCTTTAACACGTGATTCAACCACTTTTCACCTAAAATACGCTCTCTTCTCTCAAAAAATCCTCTCAAGAACAAGGTAGGGTTTTCATAGAATATCCAATTCCAAGAAAGTTTCACCGTTAATCTTCACAAAATCACAAACTAAGGTATGCATAGTATTCATTCATGGACTCCTTTCATCCATGAATTCCAAGAATCCCTTTTCCAATTTCAAGTTATGAATTTTCTTCATGATTTCATGATTGGGTTGTTCTTGTTCATGTTGATAAATGAGAAATTAAATTCTACTCCATGTTGGGTGATAATTTCTATGTGGGCTTACTTATTATTGATATAGATTCATGCAAACCTATGACTAAACCCTTGAATGATGAAACTAGAATGGGACCATGACGTTTAATTATTGTACAATGATGTTTACATGTACCATGCCTACAATATGTTTGATTTAATTCCTAAATGAAGGAAAAGTGCCTAACTAGCATGTTGTCATGAAATCCCCATGTATGTACAAGCTCATGCCTATCACATGTTTGATGAAATGCTTAAGTAAATGCATTATCGTGATTATTATGTATTCAAGCAATTTATATTTTGTCAGTTTCCTTCTATCGAGTCCTGGTGGTACTTTTCCCTGAAACATTAACTTTGTGCCTAGAGTCATATCATATTTTCATGATACTCTCAGTCAAGCTATGATCCTTAGACTTCAGACAGTCTTACGACTTAGGAAATCTCTATGATCTCATGAACCCAGTAATTGTCAAATATGAATAGTATTCTGTCAGTCAATAGAATTCAGTAACTCAGTCCATGTTCAGTTTAGTAATCATGTTCAGTGTCTACTCAGATGGGGGTAGAAATTAGTACCGAGCAAACCCAAGAATGAGAACTCACCCGTTATATGACGGTGTGATTCTTATAAGCAATCCTTGTATTCCAGAACTATGTAGTCAACATAGGTTGAGACATCATAGCCTGCTATATGAGGGTAGATGAGGTGGCTTATCCTGCTATATAAGGGTTTCGATCATTCTCAATAGAGTTACATATTATATCAGAGTCTCTCACATGTTGTCCTTACCAGTGGTGTGGTATTGACACCTTTCCAATCAAGGCATAGATTAGACACCAATTCAGCTATAATGCATCATTTGGGGCTGTCAGTTTGATGACTACCTCCCACAGTCTCAGTAAAAGAACTCAGATAGTTCTTCAGAATTCAAGACTGTCAGATACAGTTAACTCAGATACATAACGGAACTCAGAGAGTTCCACCACATTTAGGACTGTCAAATAAGTCACTCATGTTATCAGTTATATAAATTATTAGTATGTCATGTTATCAGTATTTAGATTCAGTAATTATGTTATCATGGTATCAGTTACAGTTATGTATTCATGCATGTACTCTCACGTTTATGTTAGACCATCAGTTAGCATCGATCGTACATGTGAACCCTTGCATATAGCCTACCTCACATCCATACTCAGTACATTTCATTGTACTAATGCATTTGCGCTATGATGCTTTCTTTTTATGTTACACCGTAGGTTCAGAGACGCGAGCTCCAGATCAATAGTAGATTCCAATTTCAGTAGTTAGAGTTAGCAGTGAGTCCTCATCTTTCGAGGACATGATCATCATTTTATTATCTCAGTAATTATTTTATTAGTTGGAGTTAGTTGGGGACACGTCCCATCAACTCCTTACTCAGATAGTTCAGTAGTTAGAGACTTTCTAGACTATCATATTTCAGACTTTAGTATGTTTAGTTTTGTTTTGGGTATTCTATTATGCCACACAAATGTTATATCATTCAGTCCATGTTCAGTATTGAACCTTATGGCCTTGCAATTCATGTTTCTGCATTACAAAATATTTTATGCAGTATACAGGTACATATATTAGTCATAGGTTAGCTTGTGGTCCTTTGGGGTTATGAGCACTGATGTAGCATTTCGGGTACCAGATTTGGGGTGTTACAAACTTGGTATCAGAGCTTAAAGTTCAATAGAGTCTTAGAAAGTCTAAAAGCCGCATATAGTAGAGTCCTGTACATGGTTTGTTGCACGACACATTTATTTGCAAGAGGCTATAAGATGTTTTAGGAACAGTTTTCCCTCTTTCAGTATTTATGTCGCGCCATTGAGCATAATCTCAAGTCAATCTCTCAGTCTAATATTCCCTTCTTTCTTCTGTAGAACATGCCTCCTAAAAGAAGATACGGAAATCAGTCAGCCCCTCAGCCTGAAGATCCTTTGGGCGATCATGTTTCTCATACAAAATTTTGAGCTATATTCACTACTCTTACTAACTAAGTTGCTGCTCAGAATGAATGACCATCTGTCGTTCTGGCCAACCCAGTGGTCAATTCAGCTGCAGCCAAGATTTAGGACTTTACTCGAATGAATCCTCCATCCTTTCTTGGGTCTAAGACAGATGAGGACCCTCAGTAATTCCATGATCAGGTGCAGAAGTTTACAGACATAATAGGGGTAACGTCTAGTGAGAGTGCTGAGCCAACTACATATCAGTTGTAGGATATTGTTTACACTTGGTTCAAGCAGTAGAAGTCAGAAAAGGGAGAGGATGCAGGGTCAGTTTAGTGGGAGGAGTTTTCTTCAGCGTTCCTTGATAGATTCTTTCCCCTAGAGCTTAGAGAAGCTAAGGTGCTAGAATTCATCAACCTTAGGCAGGACAATATGATAGTGAAAGAGTATTCTTGTAAGTTTACTCACTTAGCTAGATATGCCCTTCATGTGGTTGTAGATAGCAGGGCAAGGATGAGTAAGTTCATTTCAGGGGTGAATGATAGCTTGATTAATGAGTGTAAATCCGCCATGCTGAATAGTGACATGACTTTAGCTAGGCTCATGACTCATTCTCAGTAGTTAGAGGAGCAAAAGATTAAGATGAGAGAGAAACATAACAAGAGAGCAAAGACATGTAGTTTCAACTTTGCTCAACCGAAGTCAGAAGGAGAAAATCAGTCTCAGTTTCATCCTAAGTCATTAGTTTTAGCTCTTTCTTCAACCAGTGCTCCAGTTCCTAAGTTTAGAGAGGGTAACAAAGATAGAGAGCCAGGATCTAAGTCCCAGAGTAGTGTTAGCAGTGCCTACACCTAGTCTCTTTGCCAGACTTATGGCAAGCACAATAAGGGTAGTTTTAGAGATGGCAGTGGTATTCATTTTGGATATGGCAAGCCAGGCCATAGAGTTAGAGACTATTCTTAACCAGGTCCTCAAGGTTAATAGTATCACTCCTCAGCTCAGTTCGGTCACCCAAATTAGTAGGGTGCCACCTCCAGTGCTACTAGTAGGCAATGCCCAAATCGTCCCTATGCTCTTCAGTCTCAGCAAGATAAGGAAAATTCTCCTTAAGTAGTTATTGGTATGTTACAGATCTTTCATGTGCATGTTTATTCTTTGCTAGATCTAGGAGATTTTTGGTATTTTACACTCTTTATATAGCAGTTGATTTTGGAGTCAGTCCCAAAATTCTATCAGAGCTCTTTTCAATCTCTACCCCAGTAGGTAAAACCATCATTGCCCAATAGGTATACAGGAATTGCCCGATTATGATATCTCAGAAAGTTACCTCAACAAACTTAGTTGAATTGGAGATGACCGATTTTGATGCCATTATCATCATGGATTGGCTTTATTCCTGATATGCCATAGTCCACTACAGAAATAGAATAGTTCGATTTTAGTGTCCAAATGAACCCATCCTTGTGTTGAAGGGTAGTGTATCCGCTTTAAGAGGTCAGCTTGTTTTCTACCTTCGGGCATAGAATTGATATCTAAGATATGTATATATCATCTTGTTTGAGTCAAGGACATTAGTTCTGAGACTTCCAGGATTGAATCAGTCCTAGTAGTAAATGATTATTCAGATGTATTTCCCGAAGATCTTCTAGGAATTTCTCTCAAAAGGGAAATAGACTTTGGTATTAATCTTCTTTCGGATACTCAGCCTATCTATATTCCACCATGAAGAATTGCACCAGTAGAACTCAAATAACTGAAAGACAAATTGAAGGATTTCATAGATAAGGGATTCATCCTCCCCAGCGTTTCCTCGTGGGGTGCTCCAGTGTTTTTCGTGTGCAAGAAAGATGGTTCTCTTAGGATATGTTTAGACTACCATCAACTCAATAAGGTCACGTTCAAGAACAAGTATCCTCTTTCCAGAATTGATGACTTGTTTAACCAACTTTAAGGTGCTAATTATTTCCCTAAGATAGACCTCAGATACAGCTATCATCAGCTCTGAGTTAGGGAATATGATATTCTAAAAACAGCTTTCCGTACCTAGTATGGTCACTTTGAATTCCTAGTTATGTCATTTGGTCTTACTAATACCCCAACAGCTTTTATAGACCTGATGAACCGCGTGTTCAAATAGTACTAAGATATGTTCGTCATAGTCTTCATAGATAATATTCTAGTCTATTATCGCAGTGAGTGAGATCATGCAAACCATCTTAGAATAGTACTTTAGAATATCAGAGATCATTAGCTATTCGCCAAATTCAGTAAGTATGAATTTTGACTAAGTTCAATAGCATTCCTTGGTCATATCATTTTCGGTGATGGCATTAGAGTAGATCCTCAAAAGACCAAAGTAATAAGAAACTGGCCTCACCCTATCTCTCCATTAGATATTAGGAGTTTCTTGGGTTTGGCTAGATATTACAGGCAGTTTGTTGAGGGATTTTCTTCTATTGCATCCCCTATGTCCAGACTGACTCAGAAAAAAGTTAAGTTTTGGTGGTCAGATCCTTGCGAGAAGAGTTTTCAGGAGTTTAAGACTCAAATCACCTCATCTTTAGTTCTAGCATTACCAGATGGTTCTGATGGGTTTGTCATGTATTGTGATGCTTCCAGAGTAGGTTTGGGTTGTGTCCTCATACATCATGGTAAGGTCATAGCCTATACCTCTAGACAGCTTAAGCCCCATGAGAAGAGTTACCCTACTCATGATCTTGAGTTAGCAGTTGTAGTATTTTCCTTGAAGATTTGGAGGTATTACCTATATGGTGTTTATGTAGATATATTCACAGATCATAAGAGTCTTCAGTATGTCTTTTCTTAGAAAGATCTCAATCTTCGTCATAGAAGGTGTTTAGAGCTCTTGAAAGATTATGACATAAGTGTCCTCTATTATCCAGGTAAGGCCAATATAGTGGCCGATTCTCTCAGTAAACTGTGTATGGGTAGTGTTTCTTATGTGGATGATAGTAAAAATAAGTTAGCTTAGGAAGTACATCATCTTGACAGACTAGGAATTTGCTTAGTCGATACAGATAAGGATGATCTATGGGTTCAAAGTAGTTCAGAATCATCTCTAGTTTTAGAGATGAAAGAAAAGCAAGAGAAAGATCCCAGCCTTGTCTAGTTGAAAATGTTAGTTCAGAATCAGAAAGTAAAGATATTTTCCAAAGGAGGTGATGGTGTTGTGTGTTGTCAGGGTCGTCTTTGTGTTCTAGGTGTAGATGACCTAAGGTAGTGAATTCTTGCAGAAGCGCATGGTGCATGCTACTCTATTCATCCAGGGTCCACAAAGATGTATCACGATTTGTGGAAAGTCTATTGGCAGAGTAGGATAAAGAGAGATATTGTGGAGTTTGTGGCTAAGTGCTCTACATATCAGTAGGTTAAGATAGAGCATCAGAAGCCTAGTGGTACAATGCAGGAGTTCATTATTACTACTTAGAAGTGGGAAGAAGTGAGCACGGACTTCGTGATGGGTTTGCCTTAAACTCATCATCAGCATGATTCAGTCTGGGTCATTGTAGACAGAATAACTAAATCAGCTTATTTCATTCCAGTTCATACCTCTTATTTAGCCAAGGATTATGCCAAACTCTACATCAAGGAGTAGGTTAGATTGCATGGTGTTCCATTGTCCATTATCTCAGACAGAGGTACCTAGTTCACCTCTTATTTTTAGAAAGCATTCCAAAAGGGTCTTTTTACCCAAGTTCATCTTAGTACAACCTTTCATCCTCAGATAAATGGTCAAGAAGAAAGGACTATTCATACTTTAGAATATATGCTAAGGGCGTGTGCAATTGATTTCAGGGGTAGTTGGGATGACCACTTGGCTTTGATTGAATTTGCATATAACAACAATTATCATTCCAGTATTAATATGGTTCCATTTGAATCTCTCTATGATAAGAGATATAGATCTCCAATTGGTTGGTTTGAAGTTAGTGAGGCCTTAGTCATAGGTCCTGACTTGTTATTCGATGTCTTAGAAAAAGTCCAGTTGATTAGAGAAAGACTCAGGGTTGCTCAGAGCCGACATAAGTCTTATGCAGATATTTGTAGAAAATATCTTGAGTTCGAGATTAATGACTATGTCTATCTATACATCTCTCCCATGAAGGGAGTGAAAAGATTTGGCAAGAAGGGAAAGCTCAGTCCCCGATATGTTGGTCCCTTCAAGATTCTCAGTCTCTTTGGCAAGGTAGCTTATGAGCTTGAATTTCCTTCAGATCTAGCCTCTGTTCATCCAGTCTTTCATGTCTATTTGCTCAATAAGTGTATAGGTAACCCATCAATTTTAGTCCCTATCAGAGCATTGATATTCAGAACAGTCTCTCTTATGTAGAGATTTCAGTCGAAATCTTAGACTACCAGACTCGTAGATTGAGGAATAAAGAAGTCCCTCTAGTTAAGATTCTTTGGCAAAATCAGCCCATCAATGGAGCTACTTGGGAAGCAGAGGCAGACATGTGTACCAAGTATCCTCACATCTTCTTCGCCAACTCAGATCAAGCTTAAGGTAACAGTTTCCTTAAGCTTACTCAGTTTCATGTTTAGTGTTCATCAAAAACTTGGTATGCAGTTTCATTCTCATGTTCCCATTAGGAACTTGGTATCAAGTACTATTGCATATTCAGTCATGCACTCATGTATCAGTTTAGTTATATAATTTTGTATCAGACATGCATTATTATTGTGACAAACTTAGTTCTTTAAAATACTCAGTTATACATTCATGAATCAGTTACACATGCATCAGATATGTATGTTCAGTACTATATGTTTAGCTTGTCAGTCATGTCAGTCATGAGATTATGTTATAGTTATTCATGTTCAGTATGTATGTAAGTTATCTTTTCTCCCCTCTCAGTTAGTCTCATTCGAGGATGAATGTTCTCAAGGGGGAGATATTGTAATATCCCGTACTTTTTCTTAGCTAATTTCATCTCAAGAATACCTAGAATTAGCTTCTAAATTGAATGATGGTTATTCCATGAGGAATTTTAAAGATTTTTACTTTTTTTCATGTGGAAAATTCAATAATTGGGTCAGAAGTTACAACTATTTCAAGTTTCCATCGTAAAATAGCGCCATACTAGTCAATGGCGCGCTGCGCCATAGGAGAAAGTGGCATTTGGCAATTTCCAGTAGGGGTGCACAATTATCGCGCATTGCGCCAGGGTCCAAATTTAGAATTGTCGTTTTTCCAGTGTCTCAGGGCATTTTACCAATGTTGCGCCAAAGTTCAAGGTCGCAAAAGAAGGGACAACGTAATGGCTCTGTGTCGCACCATTCCTCAATATCCCAATTGTCAAATTCTAGTGTCACATCGCGTTAGTGCCGTATCGTGCGATGGGTTTGGTTTGGGAAAATTTCACTGAAATTAAATGACGCATCCAGGGTTAAAAAGGTCAACTTTTCACCCCTATTTAAGCCC
The DNA here is from genome assembly GCF_002878395.1 of Capsicum annuum. Taxonomy (NCBI): domain Eukaryota; kingdom Viridiplantae; phylum Streptophyta; class Magnoliopsida; order Solanales; family Solanaceae; genus Capsicum; species Capsicum annuum. The sequence goes on along the minus strand of NC_061122.1, from coordinate 124,066,403 downwards.
TTTAACACGTGATTCGGACACTTTTCACCCAAAATACGCTCTGTTCTCTCAAAAAAACCTCTCAAGAACAAGCTAGGATTTTCATACAAGATCCAATTCCAAGAAAGTTTCACCATCAATCTTCACGAAATCACGAACTACGGTATGCATAGTATTCATTCATGGACTCTTTTCGTCCATGAAGTCCAAGAATCCCTTTTCCAACTTTAAGTTATGGATTTTCATTATGATTTCATGATTGGGTTGTTCTTGTTCATGTTGATAAATGAGAAATTGAATTCTACTCCTTGTTAGGTGATAATTTCTATGTGGATTTAATTATTATTGATATAGATTCATGCAAAGCTATGACTAAACCCTTGAATGATGAAATTAGAATGTGACCATGACGTTTAATTGTTGTACAATGATGTTTACATGTACCATGCCTACAATATGTTTGATTTAATGCCTAAATAAAGGAAAAGTGCCTAACTAGCATGTTGTCATGAAATCCCCATGTATGTACAAGCTTATGCCTATCACATGTTTGATGACATGCTTCAGTAAATGTATTATGGTGATTATTATGTATTCAAGCAAGTCATGTTATGTTAGTTTTCTTCTATCGAGTCTTGGGGGTACTTGTACCCAAAAAATTAGTTGTGTGCCTAGAGTCATGTCATGTTTTCACGATACTCTCAGTCAAGCTATGATCCTTAGACTTCAGACAGTCTTATGACTCAGAAAATCTCCATGATCTCATAAACCCAGACAATTGTAAGATATCAGTAGTATTCTATCAGTCAGTGGAATTCAGTAACTCAGTCCATGTTTAGTTCAGTAAATCATGTTCAGTGTCTATTCAGATGGAAGTAGAAATTAGCACCGATAAAACCCAAGTATGGGAACTCACCTATTATATGAGGATGTGATTCTTAGAGGCAATTCTTGCATTCCAGAACTATGTAGTCAACATAGGTTAAGATATCATAGCCTGCAATATGAGGGTAGATGAGGTGGCTTGGCCTGCTATATGAGGGTTCCTACCATTCTCACTAGAGTTACCTGTTATATTAGGGTCACTCACATGTTGTCCTTACCTGTGGCGCAGTATTGACACCCTTCTAATCATGGCATAGATTAGACCCCAATTCAGCTATAATGTATAATTTGGGGCATGTCGGTTAGATGACTACCTCCCACAGTCTCAGTATTAGTCTCAGTAAAAGAAATCAGATAGTTTTTCAGAATTCAGGACTGTCAGATATAGTCAACTCAGACATAGAATGAAACTCATATAGTTCCACTAGATTTAGGACTATAATAAATAGTCACTTAGTTATCAGTTATATCAGTTATCAGTATGTCATGTTATCAGTATTCAGATTCAGTAATCATGTTATCATGGTATCATTTGTTGTTATGTATTCATGCATGTACTCTCACGTTCATGTTAGACCGCCAGTTAGCATTGATCATGCATGTAAACCCTTGCATATAGCTTACCTTACATGTATACTCAGTACATTCCATTTACACCATAGGTTCAGAGACACAAGCTCCAGATCAGCAGTGAATTCCTGTTTCAGCAGTTTGAGTTAGCAGTGAGTCCTCATCTTTTGAGGAATGATCATCATTTTATTATATCAATAGTTATTTTATTAGTTGGAGTTAGTTGGGGACATGTCCCATCAACTCCTTACTCAGATAGTTCAGTCAGTTAAAGGCTTTCTAAACTATCATGTTTTAGACTTTAGTATGTTCAGTTTTGTTTTGGGTATTCTATTACCCCACACAAATGTTATATCATTCAGATCATGTTCAGTATTGAAACTTATGGCCTTGCATTCATGTTTCCAAATTATTAAATATTTTATGTAGTATATAGGTACATATATAAGTCATGGGTTAGCTTGTGGTCCTTCAAGGTCATGAGCACCATGTAGCATTCTGTGAACTAGATTTGGGGCATTACAAAATAGGAAGATAGAACATGGGGATAAATAAAGTAGGGTTCTTATTCTTTGATGAAAGAAGGAATTCGAATTAGCATCTAGAATAGGGATGTATCTGGAAGCCTTACTTATTTCACATGTAGAAGGATAGCTTAAAGAACTTAATTAGATTATTGCATCCCCACTCAATGATGTAGTTGTAATTTCCAAATTAGGTAAACAGTTAGAGGTCAGGATTCTATGATCATGCAATTAACCCTACGAATGAACAACCAAACTAAGAAAGTTAACGAATTAAGTTCAATAACATAGTATGATTGGTCGAAGTGCTTTAATCTTGGGCTTTCTTCTATAGATTATCTGAAGTCATTTATTTTATGTATTGTTTACTTTACTTGCAATTTACAATAATCAAAACTCTATTTTGGTTATTCTTGCACTAGAATGATCTAAATTATGAACTAAAATCAAATAATACAAGTCCCTGTGGGATCGATATTCGGCTTTCTTGAAGGCCACAAGATTACTTGGAAGTCCATGTATGCTTGCGTGTGCGCTTGGGCGCTGTCATGTTTTTGGCACCGTTGTCGGGGACTTGAAATTTTGTAACTCTTTTTATTTTAGTTTTGCTTTTTAGATTTCTTTGTTGTTTTTACAATTTGTCTTGGTTTTGTATTTATAGGAAATAGGTTTACAAAGTAGTAAGATGCCAAGGAATCAGGACTTAGTTGAACCAAGCTCCAAACCTAAGCAACTTTTCCATCAATGAAGGAGAGTAGCAATCTTTCTTCCCCATATTCCTCAAATAAAAAAAAGATCAATAAAATCCTTATCCAATGGCTAAAGAACAAGCAGCCCGTAGGACAGGTAGAGAAGTGGCAATCCCACTTCCAACAAATTTGACCTCCCTATTTTATAAGCCGCTGCTAAAGGCAATTTTGAGCTCAAACAAAATTTGGAACAACTTCTAATTAGTAGTGGACAGTTCACAGGACTTTCACATGAAGATCCACAAGTCCACTTGTGAAATTTTTTTGAAAGCAGTAACACATTCATCCCCACTAGTGTGAATACAGACTTTGTAAGGATGACGTTGTTTCCTTTTTTACTATTAGGGGGAGAAAAAATGTGGTTGACTGTTAATCTAGAAAATTCAATCACATCATGAGATAACATGGCACGAAAATTCCTCATCAGATTTTTCCCATCTAGAAAGACTGCAAAACTTTATAGTGAGTTTGTTTGCGTCAAACAAAAGCCAGACGAGAATCTATACCATGCTTGGGAGTGCTTCAAGGCACTTCATTGGGATTGTCTATATCATGAACAGTCCAATGAGCTACTAGCTCATACTTTTGTAGGCTCTTGATCACAATACAAAAATATTGCTAGATTCAGCTGTAGGTGCTCAAGCTCTTGAGATGACTTATGATGAGCTATAGACTTTCTTAAACCACATAGCTTATAGGAATCCAGAGTGGCATTCATATTCTAGAAGTGCCCCAAAAAGAAATGCAGGTGTATTGGAGGTTGACTAATTTACCGTCATATCTTCTCAAATCTCTGCACTAAAAAATAAAAAATAAACAGTCTGAGTATAGAAAATCTAATAGGTGTGACCATAGTGCAGAGATTTGAGAAGATATGATGGTAAATTAGTCAGAGATTTGGGAGTAGCAATACCTGTAACTATGGTCAATGCAATCCAATAGGTGTGAAGTTTACGATAACAATGGCTATTCAGAAGCTATGTATGCTTCAAATCTAAAATCGATAATGTATGTGGGTAATGTTCAAAGGCCTAATTATGGTAACACCTACAACATGGAGTGGCAGACTCAACCTCTAATTTAGACATGGTACTCCCCATAAAAACAAGCTTCACTAAATCAGTCAACTAGCAATGTGGAAGAGATTATGAAACAACTTTTAGCTAGTCAAGCGCAAATGGCTACGAAGATGTAAAGTCAACAGGCAAAATTAAAGAATCAACAAGCAGCCACAAGAAGCTTAGAGTTGTAGTTGGTGTAGGTACAATAGACACTGAATACCAGGCCTCAAGGTGGTTTTCCAGCAGATATAGAAAATCTAAAACAAGTAATAGCAATCATTTTGAGGAGTGGTAAAGATCTCAATGAAGAACCTCCAAAGGGAACTAAGGAGGTAGATGCAGATTTGATTCTCCCACAGGTATCCAAAAAAGTTCCTAAAACTTCGAGGAAGTCTGAGTACTCAAAAGAAAATATAGTTGCTGAAGAAGTGAAGTAGATGTCTTAACTCTCTTTCCGACATAAGCACAGACAAGTAACGAAGGATGTTTGTTTTAAGAAGTTCTTTGACATGTTCAAAGAATTTCACACAAACCTTCCTCTTTTAGATATTTTGCAGGGTATGCCTAAGTATAATAAGTACTTGAAGGATGTGGGTTGCTAATTAGGCAAAGTTGCAGGAAGTTGAAATGGTAGCACACACTGAAGAGTGTAGCACTGTAATGACACAGAAATTGCCCAAAAAGAATTAGGACCCAAGGAAGTTTACTCTCCTCATTAGGTTGAGAATAGTGAGGTGGTCCATTCCTTAAGTTATTTAGGAAAAAGTATCAAATTGATTCCGCTATCTTGATTGAATACATTGGTCTTGGGAGAGCCAAGATGTAATACCCCAGGAAATTTTTTGTTAAAATTTTATGCGTAAACGTGTTGAGTTCTATCTTCTAGAATGAATTATAAATTTTTCGTGTGGAATGTCTTAGATTATGACCCACCATTTTATAGAGTATCAAATAAAATTTCCAACGATATGTGGATCATCCAAAACGGACAGCCGAGTGACGAGTTATGAACATTCCGATAGAACCGTGAATAGTAGTGAACAGTAAAACGTGCAGGAAAAAGTACCGAGGCTTGGCGTATTTTTGCTCCAACTTTAAACAATCATAACTCTTTGTACATAATGATCTGGGTGATCTACTATAGATAAACGGAAAGCTCTGTGAGTCCTCTTTCCAATAAAATTGGTTTCATCCAATTTGTCTATCGGAGCAAAAAGTTATGGCGATCTACTTCAGCCTATCAAAAGTGAATTTTGGGGTCAACTTCAAATGATCATAACTCCTCATACACAATGATACAAGTGAGATACTATATATAAATGGAAAGATATGAGAGTCCTCTTTCTAATGAAATTGGTTTCATCCAATTTGGATATCGAAGTAAAATGCTATGGTTGATCTACTTCAAACTATCAAAATAGTTCACCAAAGGACAGATTCGAGAATTATTTGATTTTTAGGGGCCTTTTGGTCATTCCCCCTCACCCAAAATCCATCCAAGCCCTATATTAAAGCCTATTAGAAGCATTATATGTTATATTTCATCAAATTCTCTCAAAAAGAAAACCCTAAGCTCCTACATCCAACTTCAAGAACCTCCAAAGTTCACCATATCTTCTACAAATTTATTCAAGATTCTAAGTTCCTAGTTCAAGAACTCCAAGAACCATCATTCAAAGGCACGATTAATATCTCACAAATGAGTATCGATCTAAAGTTCATCATTCAACGTATGTGGGGTTTTTCAATAAGAACTCTCTTTCGTTCTTGTGCCCAAAAGTAATTTTCTTTACAAAGGCATGATTTTTATTTGATTTTTACGAATTTGAAGCATGAACCCATATCTTATGATGATTATTATGAAATCTTGATTTTTATAATTTTGAAAGATGAATTTACATGTGTGGAGATATAAAGCATGAATCTTGAACGATATTTATCATGATTTTGATATTTGGGTCCTGAATCCCCATTGAAA